>NC_083278.1:47847729-48159178 GCF_963506605.1 Zootoca vivipara | reverse complement strand
GAATTTAGCAATCCAGAATAATTGATCATATGTTTTCAGTTAAGATGTTGGCATTGTTGCCAGCTGATGTTATCCTGTGCTTGCTTTTCCTCTTCTTGTTGCTGGTTATCACGTGTTTTGATTTCCTTGCTGTAAGAGCTGCTTACAAATTCCTCCTTGGTGGGAGCTTGGGGTTCTTTTGGCCGAGATCTCATTGTAAATGTATGCAGATTTATTTCCTCTCCTTTCATTCACACTTCTAGTCACATCTCTCTAGCCTTCCACCCTTGAATATAGACAATGCATGGATTGTTTTTACATCAACTTGGGAACACATAACGTACATATATCCCACACAAGGAAACATGCCACACACCTAGTGCTGTACTTATACTTCCACACATGGATAGGGATGAAGGATACAGTTCATCATGTGTTATCCCACCCCTCCCTGCTCTACCACTGCCCTGAGCACAGCATCATTTTGGACATCCATTCAGCCCACATGCAAACTACTGATGCTGGATTGGTTGAGAAGAGCATGCTCCCTTTTGACTTTCAGGGATCTCTTGAATACTTATTTATATTAGTGAAAGCTCCTCTCTTGGGCAAAATGGGGCTTCACCCTTCCAAGATTCTGAGCCTCCCCATAATCTTCAAACCCATAGTCCAGTCTTCCTTCTGGTTTCCTTTTGTGGCATTCATGATTCTTCTCTTCCACATTTTATCTTCATAGGCTCACAGTAAATAGCCCAAGATCATGCTGGAAGCTGAATAGATGAGATGGGATTTTAAGACTAGTCTCTTACACCCTACTCCATTTAATATCCCCCCACATTCAGGAAAGAAGGCATAGAAGAGTATAAATTGGGGTGGTTGGAAAATTTCCACAGGGCAGAAAGTTTAAGGAGGAACTTGCTAACAGTTCTGTGTAGCACAATTCAGGCTCCAGTCCTATTTGGGAGCCAGTCCCATTGAGTATAGTTGGTCTTACTACTGGGTAATGCATGGCTATTGTTACATTAAGCCATACCAGCAATTGTGACAGCAGGGACCCCCTTCTAAAACAAGGTTAGACATTTTTCAGTTGAGATAGGAGCAGTGGCGGAGCTTCACGCTCCTGCACTGGGGGGCGGAGAGCAGGTGGGGGTGGGGCTGGCATGCGTCCCGGAGGTGTGGCACACTGCCTGCGGGGGTGTGGCACCCAGCGTGGGCAGAGGGGCAGCCGCGATGGCACCCCACCGGGATTGTGCTGCCGGGGGCGGTGCGCTCCCCCCGCACTCCTCTTCCTCCGCCAGTGGTTAGGAGTGAGTAGTTGTATAACTGCAACGCTTTGATGTCTGCACCATTGCAAGAGAGGAGGATGGGAAGAAAACCAGAGTGACTTGGCCCTGCCCATGTGACCTCATTGGCCCTGCCATAAGTCCAGGGGCTACCAGGTGCCACTGGTTTCTCCTGATAAGCCTATGCAGTTGTCCCCAAATTTATTGAGTAGCTGGAGGCTTTAATGAGTGTTCTGCACTGCTTTTAACCAATTATTATATTTTTTACGTTGTGGTGCACTGCCCTAATATTTTGTGAGCTGATTCACAATTAACCTGTTCTGCTAGTGGGAGCCAGCAGAAGGACTCCTACTAACACAGTGGGGTTTCCTCCCCTCTTCTCTCCCAATACGCCCCTGCAGACCTCTCCCATATCTACTCTAGAGGGTTGGGAGAAGCAGAACAATATACTGGGAGAAGAGGGGAGAGTTTGTTCCACTGGGCCAGCAACTATGTTGAATTGCAGCTAGGGAACTCACAAAATGTGTCAGCTTCCATCTCTCATATCCCAAGTTAGGGAAGTTCTTAAATGCTGTTGCTATTCTGGCGTTGCTATTCTAATTACAGTTGCCACAGCAATAAGGCACACTCTCTTCACGAAGTGATTGTTTGGTGTCTAGGAATAGTCACTGAACAGCTCTGAGTAAATCAAAAAGCAGATATCTTTCCTTCCCCCATGTAAAAGTAAGACAGATGCTACGATAAACAGAAGTCTTGCATACAGATAATACAACGAACCGGTAACATACTAATGGGGTTTTAGCATAAAGGTATTCTCTCTCTCTCTCTCTTTCTCTCTCTCTCTCTCTCTCTCTCTCTCCCCTGCTCTTCTTACCAAGATGTGTGAGCGTGTGAGCCCTCCAGAAATTGCCCAGTGATGATGGCTTCAGAATTTTTCACAGCTTTACCTGTGAAAAAAATGTTGTCATTGCCAAAGGATCACTGTCACATCTACAGCTTCATTTTGTAGACAATTGTAATATTATTATTACACCAATATTATTCTCTCTGACATGATCTGCCAAATTAACACAGAACTTACTGGAGTCTTGCTTTTCATGCTATGCGACCCCCACCCCACCCCCACTTTGTAACATGTTTTCCTTCCTCACACTTCTCTATTACTGTTGGCGATACTGTCATCTTGCCTGTCTCCTGAGGCAGATGGCTTCAGAGCCTCTTTGATTCTTTGCACTTCTCTTTCTGTATCCAATAATCTTCCCTCCATTCCTCTGTGGGACTCCAAATTCATGTTTGTGAAAATAAAGACACATTTGGAAACCCATGGGGGAGTCGAGTGGCTGGCGAAAGCAGCACAGAAGCGAGAAAAGGGTTAAGCACTCACCCTCTCCTTAGTGCTGCTTCTCTGGTCAGAATCACTCCCTTTCAAAGTGGCTTCCCTTCTGAGGGAAAGAGTCCATGGGACTTTCACTTACCCCAGTAACAAAACTTTGCTATCAGGAACCCCTTGTGGAGAGAATGATAAGACTTTGGTTTGAAAAGCAATTACATGGATGATGAAGAAGAAAATGCCAAGGCCCTAAAACAAATGTGTGTTGTGCCCAAAATGTAGGTAGGAAAATGGCAGGCAACCTAATAGAATAAAGGAAGGACACAAGAGCCAGGATTTATATAATGGGAAAGGGGAATGAAGAAAGGAATAAAGAGTAACAGCTCATGTAGATAAACAATTTGAGGAAAGGGGGTCACCAATATGATACTCACAGATGCACATTTACTCTCAGAGGTCCTTCCTGGCACCCAGGGGGTCCCCTCACTAAGCTTGAATTAGGCTGGAAAAAGCCATTGTAGGCAGTGGCTTCAATGTGGCTGTAGTACAACTGTGGTCTCTATGATAGTTTCTCTGCTTTGCAAATTGGCTTCCAAGGCAGCTTACAATTAAAATCTAAATGTCTGTATAAACAAAACAAAACAAAAGTCCTCATAACACACCTAAGTAATGTGGTAATAGTAGGCCTACCATAGTTGTGGTACTACCACTAAGAAGACCTTGCTGTTGTTAAAAGATTTAGCTTCCTGAAAAATAGAAGTCCAGCTTCTCCTAAAGACTTTAGCACCAATGAAGCTCATATAGGAGAAGGTGTCATCACAGGTACACTGGACCATTATTAGATTACGTTTCCAAGAAGTCTCGTTAAATAAAAACTTTTTTGGCAAAAGCCCATCTGGATTTGTTCCAAATGTTAGGGTGTGCGCTTAGCTGTTTTGAATATGATCAACTGAGCACTGGTAAAAGTTTTCACATTATAGAGAAGCACATTTATTTAGTCATAATTATATTTCCAAATGAGCACCCCCAGTTAACAGATTAATTCCCCAGTGTAAGAAATAAAACAAGTTCAACAGAAATATATTAATTCCTGCAGCTTGCTGATCTGCTGATTTCGCTGCTCTGCATATCAATAAGGACATTGAAGGCACTCTGCAACTGGTGCTAATGAAAGCTGTATGATGCAAATTAATTTTTGCATTGTGGATTTACTGCCAAGAGCTTAACACTGCAAATCCATATTACAAAACAATATTTCTAATAGTTCTAGCCTTTTGAAAGAGTGAGTGTGCACAGCAAAAGTATGTCATACCATCAGTGATCTCTAAGTTAGTTACCACAGGTTCCATTCCATTGCTTTCAACAAGAGTTGAAGAGTTTGTTTTGCTTTGTTTAAAGTGGTGGTGTTTGGGGCAAAAAAGGTCCCCAGAGCACCTTATATCAGATATGAAAGAGCCAGTATGCTGCAGTGGTTAGTATCAGACCAAGAGTGGGAATCCTGGGTTGGGTTGGGGGAATGTTCAGGGAGTAAAACCAAGCCAGTTAGGGAGGGGGGCAGAGGAGAGGTCCAGTGGCCAGCTGCAGAGGCCCAGAGGGCTGCCTTCAGCCTGAGGTTCTCCACCCTGTCTTCAGATGAGGACTCATGGTAATACTTGATCAAATTTCAAAGAGAGAAAGGGATCCCTTTGAAACAGCTGCACAATTTCTGGTTCAGACTTAAACAGGATTTCTGGTCTGAGTTTCAAACAAGACTGGAAAAATGTAAATGATCAGTAACTGGGAAATACAATATCATAGAAACATTGACGTCAGGCTTCAACTGAATCCGCAGCTCTAACAAAAGCTTTCATACAAATGTGGACTACAAGTTACAAGTCAAATATGAGATTCCCAACGCCCTGGATTCTCATATTGCTGGTGTGATGAGGTGAGGAGGGGGGGGGTAACTGCAGGGAAGAATTGCTGGTCAGGAAGGAGGGGGCTTAATCACTTGATTGCCTGCTGGGGCAAACAACACATTTCCTTTCAGTAACTCCATTTAAGAAACAACAGTCTAACAGCCGTCAGAGAATTCATTCCAAATCCTTACTCTACACCCATTCTTGGGCTTGAGGGCAATGTTCTGTTTTTAAGATCTAGGTCAGGCATCCCCAAACTGCGGCCCTCCAGATGTTTTGGCCTACAACTCCCATGATCCCTAGCTAACAGGACCAGTGGTCAGGGATGATGGGAATTATAGTCCAAAACATCTGGAGGGCCGAAGTTTGGGAATGCTTGATCTGGGTGCTTCTTCATGTCTTTTTTTCTTGCACGGCCCCTGCTTCAGAGCACTGGATGGGTTGTTTCCATTTTCTGTCCTTCCTCCTGCCCTCTGGCCACCAAAAAAAATGAACCACTGGAAGATGGGAGATGAAATTTCCTTTTGGGGGGAACTTCTTGTAAGATCTGTTTGTTCACAAATATACAAGTCAAGCCAGGGGTTGCCAGCCTTTTGGGATCAGTAGGCACCTTTGTAATGTTGACAAAGTAATGTTGTGGCACCAGTAATGTTGTAATGTTGTGGCACCAATCACAAAATGGCAGCCTCAGGGACACAAAATGGCTGCTTTCTCTTAAAGAACAGAAAAAGAGACTGATCCACAACATGGTTAAGCTATGCCCCTCATCACACACCGCACCCCATCAAAGGTGGGAAAAAGCAGCTGCATCAGCCACGGCCATGCTCACTCACAGAGAGAAGCTCTCTGCATCTCTTCTCTGTTCAGTATGGAAGAGAGGCTGGCTATCCAGCCCCGGCATCCAATGAAATGTGGAAATGTTTAAACCAGGCACCCCCAAACTCGGCCCTCCAGATGTTTTGGGACTACAACTCCCACCATCCCTAGCTAACAGGACCAGTGGTCAGGGATGATGGGAATTGTAGTCCCAAAACATCTGGAGGGCCGAGTTTGGGAATGCCTGGTTTAAACACTAATGCACAGACCTATGCCTGGAAAGTGCAGGGCAAAAGGTAACTGTGGGCAAACTCTGAGAGAATGGAAACCGGCATATTCTTCCATCCCTCCTAGCAGGCAATCAAGGGATTAAGCCCCCTCCCTCCTGACCAGCAATTCTTCCCTGCAGTTACCCCCCCCCCCTCCTCACCTCATCACACCAGCAATATGAGAATCCAGGGCGTTGGGAATCTCATATTTGACTTGTAACTTGTAGTCCAGCCTTAAATTAAGTAGGAATGGCTGGGACTGTTGTAAAAATTATATGAAATTGAGTTTCTCAGATGAAATGTTAAGATGAATTATACTTTCCAGAATCAGACTCTCTCCCCCCCCCCCAGGAAGTTTTTTCTTTAAAACAAAACAAAAACCTTGCAGAATGCGGCATGCCATTTGGCGCAAAAGTTATTAATGCTCTTCTTAGCTCACAGTCCAAATGGATTTCTATTTTATTATTAGACCAGTGATCTATCTCAAGCAGTCTTTCTCTGCGGAGTAGTTCCTGCTACATTTATGGGCCGCAAGTGAGTTATGATGGTTTTACTGTCACCCAAGGGAATAATTGCTCCTCTACCATTCACTGTCAGGAACACCGTTCATTCACTGTTGAGTTGAAAAATATAAGTGCATAGGGACGCAAGAAGGCCCAGAGGAGGCTGCTGGGGAGAATGTAAACATTTTCATAGCCATCACAGTATTTCAGAGCTGCTCAGATGAATAGCATCTCCTACCCCTACCCCCAATAGCTTCACTGGGATTACTTTGGTACATGAAAACTGCATTGCTCGTTGAATCCTGTCTCCTGTTTCTGATGGGGAAACAATACCCAAAAATTTCCCTAGGAGACCATTCTAGATTAATTATAGATTAACTTTATTAGCTTTGAAAAGCAGTGGTTATTTTATGCCCAGCAAGATGAAATATAAATATTACTTCAAGAGAAAGACTTTATATAAAGTCATGTACATGCATATGCACACACACAGAGACAGAGAGAAATGCACAATGTTTTTATCTCATATGTTTCTGTAGAATTAGATGCTCCTTCTTTCTGCAGCATCCTTAAATCTGTTGACTTTCCTTGGTTTCTACAAAGTGCCTTTCAGTGGAAATGAACTGAACAGCTTAATTTGAGTTGATATCTTAAGATAATCATTGGATTTTTAAAATATCCCCCCAAATTGTGCCTTACTCACTTATGATGGCAGAAGAAAATGATGTGCTTTAGCTTCTTTCTCATTGAAATTCACAAATTTTAACAGAATTAGCAGTTAATATCTTTATTTCAGTTTTGTTTTTTACATGGGTACTATTGTTTTCTTCTTCTTTTTGTTTCTTATCTTACTTGTAATTTTTGTACTTTTTATTTTTCAATAAAGAACTTAAAATAAAAACAGCACCATTAGCAGAGCAAGCCTATGTGGATTTATTCAGAAGTGCCATGGAGTTCAATGAGACTTTCTCTCAGGGAAGTATAGGGTTTTGCTGTAAAATACATCTTCTCTAGACTCTTTTCTATATCTTCCACATTGCAGGTATACTGTACTTAATTACCTCCCACAGGTAAGGAAGCATGCCCATTTCTGAAAAATTAAACATATCCCATGGATACCTTTCATGCATCTTGTGGTGGGTGTAGGTGTGTTTTAACGATGTGAAAAGATGCATCTCTAAGCCTATTATATCTTCTTATGGAGGCAATAATTAAAATTGGAGATACTGACCTTCAGATGCTTCTAAGCAAGTAAGATACCTTATGAACAACAGTTTGTACCATGACAAGCTGCATCTATATGGTTTGGCCAGACCAGTCCTTTCTGTTCGTCTGAGTGTTGTGTTGGTGTTGGAGAGGCAGAATGACAAGGAATGGAAAGGAGAGGCAGCAGCTGCACACGCAAGCAAGGTGAAGTGTATTGCAGTAGGAGCCAGGCAATGAAGGAAAGGGTCACTGATCATGTATCTCAGCCTTCCACAACTTGGTGGTTTGGACTACAACTCCCATCAGCCCGAGTTGGGGAGGGCTGATTTAGACCGTAGTCCTCCTATGGAAGTGATGGCGTAAATTCTTGGAAACAGAAGCTGATTTTCACTCTCAACTATCTAATCTCTTCTCTTCCATGTATTCTGCTATGGAAATCTTTATAAGCTTCTAAAAACTGTACCACTCTCCTGTAGAATACTCTTATCTCTGCTGAATTTCTTCCTCAGTGCTGCAGAATCATGCAGCTGATTTAGTCTTTAAAAAAAACCCACAAGTTTTTTTTAAAAGAAAGCATATGGATCCTTTGAAAAACAGGGAGAGACTTTGCTAATGCAAGCCATGGCCTCATCCAGAGCCACATCGCAGTAGCTGATATAAGATTGGTACCTGTTACTCCACAAATCACACCAGAGACTAAGCAATACTCAGTGGATTCATTTGCATCTCCCTGAGGTATGCTAGGTCAAGGCCTCAGAAGGGCAATGGCTATATTCACTTGAGAATGGCAATAAAAAGCCCCGGGGTGTACATCTCTTGAGTGTGCTGTGAGAATCCTGACATCTAATGAGTTCCATTAAACATGAACTTCTCACTTGGGCCTTTATTGACTGTCATGTGTATAATATTCAAACTGAATTCATTAGCTTCACTTTGCTTCATAACTCTGAGGCCGAACATTTATTGCCGAAAAAGAAAGTTTCGTGATTGGGGCAACCTAACTGAGCCAGCTACACAGGCAGGGTGGATCACCAGGCCATATTCAGGGCCGTCTTAAGCGCCCCTGGCACCGTGGAGCGATGGATTCCTCCGGCACCCCCCCCCCCCGCCTTGTTTCCCAGCGCGGTGGGCAGGCGGGCAGGCACAGCGCGGTGTCAAACCGGCGGACCGGGCGGGTGCAGCTCGCGGCGCCCTCCTGGCGGGCCGGCACCGTGGTGCCCTGCGCCACCAGGGGTCTACCTAGAGCCGGCCCTGGCCATATTCTAACATGCTTTGCATACCACAAAAGCAATATTGTAGTCTACATACACACAAAGAACCTAAAAGGTTTTTAGGGCAACAGGAAGCAGTAATGGCGGCTGCAATAGCTGAGGTGGGGCACAGCAAGCAAAGATCCACCACAAATCTGAACTTCTGATCTTTAGCATTCCCTCAACGTGACTTGAAATGCTTGTATTAGTGCCCAGACCTAAGAGACTCTCACTGAAAAATCTGCAATCTGCATAGTCATTCTGGTTTTAATGAGACTTGGTTATCAGTCAATATATTCACCTACCCCAGAATGTTCCATGTGACCCTTTGTCTGCTCTTGTCCTCATCAGCAGGTTTCCTCCAGTGGGGCTGGCTGGCTGGCTGGCTGGCACACTTTGCTGTTCTTCTCTCATGGGTCTAAGTTCTGGACCTGCTCCAAAAGTGCAGTGGCTGGGGCTGCAGGATGCTTCTTACAGGTAAGTTCTCATAGCTAAGCAAACCCTGAGTTGTTTGTGTTACCCTGAATCTGTGGGATTATCCACAAAGAACCTACATGCCTGTATTCCATGTGGGCACATTGAAATATGAGTTAAATTACTTAGAATCATAGAATTGTAGAGTTGGAAGGGAACATGAAGGTCATCAACCCCCTGCAATGCAGGAATCTTTTGCCCAACATGCATCCAACTATGCTCAACATGTCAATTCAAAGATAAATTCAGGGATTACAAAACACTACAAGTCACCTGTAATGTGGAGAAACAAAACCAAGGTAACTTGGGGGTGAGCGTAACAATATTCAACAAATTACAGGTAGGTAGCCGTGTTGGTCTGACGTAGTCGAAACATTTTTTTTTTAAAAAAAATCCTTCTAGTAGCACCTTAGAGACAAACTAAGTTTGTCATAGGTATGAGCTTTCGTGTGCATGCACACTTCTTCAGATACACTGAAACAGAAGTCACCAGACCCTTATGTATAGTCAGAGGGTGGGGAGGGGTATTACTCAGAAGGGTGGTGGGAATGGGTGATTGGCTGATAGGAGTGGTAAACCTGTTGACGACTGTTAACGACTGTTATAATTATAATTATGCCATCTCATCCCTTGCTTTTTCCTGCAAGACCAATTGCAGTCGTTAACAGTCATAGGGCAGATCATAAAGTCAGAAACCAATATGCTATAACCGCCACAACGGCCATTCCTCCACAAAGGGCCACGCCGGGATCCTGCCCCGAGCCACCCGTGTCCCACCATCAGAGACAGGCTACGCCTCGCCACCACCGCCCCGAAAACCAAGCCATGCCACACCGTTGCCGTCCCCTTCCCTCTCCAAAACACCTCAGCTCAGGGAGTGGAGGTGGGGACTCGCCTGCGTTGGGGGTGGGGTCAGGGTGGGGTCAGGGTGGGTCATGGGTTGGGACGGGGTGGGGGGAGTCACAGGGATGAGCCACAGCAATGCGTGGCCGGGCCAGCTACTTCCTTATAAATGTCTTTTCCACATCTAGTCCCTTTTGGATCCCTTTTGACCCCTTGGTCTTTATTCACCCCTTGGGGGGTCACTATTGACCACTTTAGGGAATCCTGTCCAGGAGTATGCAAAACAACAACAGCAAGTGGATTTAATCACTTTCACCAAGCAGGAATCTGTTCACCAGGAATTCCGGGAGGAAAACATAGATTATCAAACAGATTTTTCTCTCTCTCTAACTCCCATCTCACAAGCACACTGCTGCCACCTTGTGGTTGTGAATTGAATTCTCCCTGCCCTTTCCCACAATTCAAGCAAGCCGTGAATGAAGCACTTCAAAACACTGCAGGACTGAGAAAGCAAAAGCCAGACCTAGCTTAATTAAGAACTAAATATAGATTCCTTGGCTGATTGCTACTGCATTCAGTTTGTCTGTGTCATGTGTGCATTTTCCATCGGCAGTGGAAATGTTCTCTCATAGTCGCACAGCGGCAGGTTCTCAGAAGTTCCACTAGGTGGTGGCCTAGAGCCAAAGGGATTTGCAGTTATTCTCTCTACTGATGACGGAAAGAAAAGGCTCCCCCCTTTTTTGCCAAGATTGAAAAAAGAGGACAGTGTATATTTGAGACAAATTACAATTCTGTTTCTTTCCACCTTTGCTCACTGAACTGTCTTTTCCCACTGATTTTAAGGATAAGGTGGGGGAAAACCCAATTCTAATAGGTATCTGTCTATAATCACCATAATCATTGTGCTGTATTTTTTTCTTATAGGGTTGCCGTCATCCACGGAGCATTAGACAGCTGAATTATGTCCTGTTTAAGTTTTCAGTGAGAGAGGCCATAATAAGGTGCTCATGAATTGTTATTCCAGAGCATCTCTTGCAGAATGCAGACAGGGAAATCTGTAGCCTTCCAGATGTTTTTTGGACTCCTCCCAGCATAGGAGCAGACAAACATAGGAACATACCGTGTTTCTCCGAAAATAAGACACCGTCTTATATTTATTTTTCCTTAAAAAACCCCACTATGTCCTATTTTTTTTATTAAGTATGGTACAGTTTAACCTACAAGGTTAAACTGTCTATCAGTATGGCTTATTTTGGGGGTATGGCTTATATTCCTTGAATGCTTAAAAATCCTGCTATGGCTTATTTTATGGCTACGTCTTATTTTCGGAGAAACAGGGTAGGCAGCAGCCTTGTACTAAGTCAAAGCACTTCTCCATCTAGCTCCATATTACCTACACCGACAGGCAGTGGCTCTCCAGTGTTTAGGTAGGCTTCTCTCCCAGCCTAACCTGGAGATGTTGGGGCTTGAAGCTGGGACTTGCATGCAGAGCAAGTGCTCTACCATTGAGTGCTGGCCCGTCCCTGACCATTGGTCATGCTGGCCGCAGCTGGTGGATAAATGAAAAAGATTTGAAGGGCCAAAGTCTCCTAATCACTGCTGCAGGGGCATATATAGTGCTGGATATGTCACGTTTCATACGCAAAAGTCTACAGGTGAAACAAAGGAGCTCCAAAATGTTTCATATTTTTGCAGTTTTTGTTAAGAAATTGTAGACAGGCAGAAGGAAATGTCTAGATTCAGGTAAAAGTGAGGAAATCAAAACGTACCCTTTTGCAGTGCCACTGCTAAATGATACATTAAAAACAGACTACTTTATATTTAACCACACTGCTCTCAGTATTTGCCCATGAAGCAATAAAGACTGCAGGTGATGTTCTTGTACTTTTATATTTATTTGCTGTGTTTACAAACCACAAGGACCTATATAAATCACAACAACCCACAGCAAACCTAGTTCTCCGGGAGTTCCACAGACCCGTTGCGAATACAAAACCGTCCAAATGATAAACAATAGAGTCAATGGTTGCTACAAGGCTGCTGCCTTTAGAGGGAGTCCCACTCCGTCCAAGGCAGACTGAACGACACCTAAAGAACAGGGAACGCACCTGCCACCACCAACCAATGTGGCCTTCTTGTCTGGATTGAGACTCTGTGCGTTTTGCTGCCACCCCATCAAATCCACTTACAAAGCGCAATCAATGGAAGCTGCCTGGTGCAACATATGTGCATTAGAAATACATTTGTATAGAAATAGGAATAAATAAATATGTATAGAATTAGAATGGGATTTGATCCAATTATCTTCTCCCCCCCCCTCCAATTGCAATTCTCTGCAGATGCCCACCGAAATCACAGGTTCTTGCTTCTGAATATACAGGCTTGGAGTGACACTTTTAGAGCACATGTGAACATGTTTGTTTCAGAGGAATGGGCAGCTGCTGTCAATAACATAATCACCACTGTCTGCAGTTCCTGTGTTTCATTTCACTCTGACCCTCAGGGTTTACAATTCCTCGCCCCCCCCCCTCCATCATCACCATGTATGTAAATACTGTGACTCAGGATAACACTTAATGCAGCTACTGATGTTGTGGATTACAGTCCATGAAAACTTATGTCATAATAAATGTATTTAAGGTGCCTCGAAACACTTCGCTGCTGCAGCCAAAAAATGTGTGCGTTAGAACCAAAGTCTCACACGTGTATCATTTGTTTAACACCTGAGCCATTGACATTTCTGCTCAAAATGAATGACTAGCTGAACTCTCTTCCCTATTGAATTATTCACTTGCAGTACATACTGTAGCTTTTTCTAATCTCCAGATGTTCCTCAGATTGGCTGTTTCTTTACCACGCAGCCTTAAATGGCTCTGGCAACCTTCTGAAGACCTTCCCTGAAAGCTCTGCACATTCTTGGGAGCAGCTGGCATTAGCTGAAGAAGAAGTTCCTCCTGTGCAGTCCTGTGCGCACAACACTCCCACCCGCATGGAAGCATTTCTCAGCAGCCCCTTGCCAGTGCAAGCACCAGACTGAAATACACTTGTTGTGAACAACAAGCCTTGCTGAAGTGCAGGTGTGCTATATGAAGCTAGTTCTGCCATGCAGCAGGTTGAAGTGGCCTGCTGTGGCACTTACTCATGGTGGCAATCGATGAAGATTGCCATCAGTGTCTGAATGGTGCGGCAAAATTCAGTGACGATCCCAGTGGAAAGGAGGGCCACCGTTCGCTCTCCTTTCTGGGTGGCAAAATGTTTTGGGACAGCTCGGTTGCTCTGTTCAATGCTTTACTCTTGGCTCTGCTTAAAATGGAAAGAAGACTGAATGTAAATGTCACTATCCATGTCTTTTATAGAACCATAAGCGCAACACCTGTCAAAATGGGTGCGCATTATTTCCTTCTCCACCTTCCATAGCTTGGCTCCTTCAGTCCCTTTCCCCAGCCCCTTTCTCATCTATGGATGGCTCTTGAGCTGGGTACCACCTAGAAAGCTGTGCTATCAATGAAATACACTGTCCTGGGAATGGGCACTTTCTTGGGGAAGGAATCCCCAGAGGGAGCCAATGAACTCCTACCCTCGAGATGATGTCCACTGGGCAGTACACCATTACCATAGTAGCCATTCTTCAGAATGTGCTTTGCTCCAGCATACAACCTACCCATTCTGTTCATGCTAAGAGGATGCATCAGATGGCAACGTTTTATTTAATTTCAAATAGGACCTTAAAAATATTTCATCTTGCCTCTTGGTTCATTTATTTCCTTCATCTGGCTTCTCTGCAGACTGCTCACAATCTACAGTGTGCTTGCGTCCCATTGTGTTCTGGGTTCTGTGGCTTCCCACCTGTTGAAGGATTAAGATGTGGACAGCTCTGCCTGAGGACTTGGAGCTGCTCTTGTTGAGCTCCTGGTCCTGGAAAGGGCCATAGCTCAGTAGTAGAACACCTGCCTCACATGCAGAAGGTCCCAGGTGCTGTCTCCAGGTGTGTGTGAGGCCTCTGTCTGAAATCCTGGAGGGCCACTGCCAGACAATATTGAACAAGATGGGTCTGACTCCCCATAAGGCAGCTGCTAATACTGGTTCCTATGTCCTTTGCATCCCATCACCTTTCTTTGCATCCCTGTTTTTTTAGTTTCACAATACAGTATGCCGTGTTCCTTAAGGCACTTACTTGGGCAATAGGAATAATTTCCCTGTTCTCTCGCACACCTCCGGATTAGAGCTGATTGACTAGTCAGTGCCACAGCAGGTCACCAGCCCTGCTGAAATCTGCCAAGGAGCCAAGCATCACCCCAGCAGATGCTTGCATTTATAGGCCAAATGAGAGCCCAGCAGACCAACCGAATGCCGGCACCACAGATGTGGAAACAGGCCATTTGACACCAGGAACACAACAGACAGCTCTGTCCAGCAACGCTGGGACTTCCAGGACAGCAGAAGGTCCGAGACACTAATTAGCCCACTGAGCCAACCCCCCTGGCCCGCGCTCCACCATTCGGATGTTTGTGAAGCTCTTTAATGGAACACTGGATGAGCAGAATCAGATGCGGGGGCCCTCTCTCGGCATCCACCTCTGCGTCTGGCAGACACCTGAGTTCATCATGTCCTCTTCCAATGTGCCAGCAGGGGCCATGTGGAGGCTCTGCTGTTGCTTATCACCAGCTGGATCAAGGGGACTGTCGAGACTGCTGACGTTACTGCAGTCTGGGCAGCTCTTGCCATTTAAGCAATCTGCCGAGAACACAGGTTGGGAAAGTCCAGCATTGAGAATCCTGAAGGTGATGCTTATATTTGTTTAACAAGCCTGATCTCTAGCAAGCAGTAAGTGTCAGGCCCAAGAAGGATCAACTGGAGAATCAGCAAGGAGATTGGCAGCAGAGCAGAAAGAATCCTCGTCCACAATGCAAATTAACACCCCTGTTTACAAATGGGACTGTACTGTGTTTTCTCAGAGACAAATAGAGCTCCCACCTGCACTTTGCATTATGCCTCTGTCCCAAACCTGGGCCCAGATGTCAGGGTCACTATGGCCAATGTGCTGAAAGCGCAAACCATGCTCATGTTCCTCATGCGTACACTGAGAACACATATAATTGACGACAACCAGTCTAGGTTTTGTTTGTTAAAGCAACAGACAGTTAATTAATTCAGCCTTGATCACCATGAAGTCTTCGGCTATTAATATGGATTATGTGTGTCTCCAGAGAAAATGCCACAGTCACTGAGAAAGGCGAGCAACAGCCTGGAAAATGAAATGCTATACTAGAAGCAGCAAACTGATACAATCCAAAGCATTTCCACCGATGGCCAGTGGCCGTCAGTGTGGGATGAACAAAAGCAGAGTTTCGACCCCTTGCTCCTGTTCTTGTAAAGTTGTAAAGATTTGCTAACAAGGAGATTATTTTTCCTGTGAATAATTTCCGGGGCAAATCCAGCTGATGGATTTACAGAAATGCAACTAAAAACAATACTATTTGAGATCACTTTGGAAATATAGACATAGCAATGCACCACTGTTATTTGTATTTGTTAATTTATATATTACTCTTCCTCCAAGAGCTCACAGTTTATTTGTCCACAGTGAATTTTCACTAAAACCTTCTGATATTTTGGTCTGAGAGGCACTGAGCGAATGCAACATTCTCTCTGTGCCCCACAGCAGTAATGAAAACTACTGCATTGAATCCAAGAATGAATTCCTGACCCAAGGGTGTTGACATACCACTGGAGGTAAGAAATTAGCATTGTATACCCACTGTATTTCTGCTAAATGTGGATGGTGGAGATGGCTCTCCAAGCAAGGGGGAGCAAGGATGCATTTCCTGACAGTAGTGATCTCAGCATGTTCAATAGCTATGGAAGATATGGGATATCACTAGGAATGGAAAAGATCACACACCAGCTCTGGACAGAACTGATTCTGCCTAGCTACCGTATTTTTCTGTGTATAAGACACCCCCATGTATAAGCCGACCCCTATTTTTGAACCCAAAATTAAGAAATAAATAATTGCAACATTCCGTGTATAAGACGACCCCCAATTTTAAACTTAAAAAAATGGGGTGGGGAGGGGATATAATTTTATACACGGAAAAATACAGTGTATTTAATTTCCAGGACCTTTTTCCAGATGAGCACCAGCAGAGCAGCTCAGTGTTTTTACAATGGAAAATAGTTTCTATCTTCATCTTCCTATAAATTCCACTAAAAGTGAACCAATACAGAAGCATCTGTTTTTACATCAATCTCCTTGCCATTACTGCACCCACCATTGCATCCGGCATCCACCATTGCTTGCTTGCTGGGGCATAACAGTGGGTGCACCAATCAGAAACACGTCCAAAGAAGGTAGAGCGCAAAAGTGGAGGCAATTATGTTGCTCCTGCCAAAAGTACCTAAGCTCTCCCACTTAGTCAAGAAACACAAAGTGGCTAGATTATACAGTGGTACCTCTACTTACAAATAACTCTACTTACGAATTTTTCTACTTACAAATGGAGCTCCGTCCGCCATCTTGGATGCGGTTTAGATAGGATTTTTTCTACTTACAAATTTTTAGATAGGGTTGCTTCAACTTACGAATTTTTTCTCCCAATGCATTCCTATGGGATTTGACTTACAATTTTTTTCGACTTACAAATGTGTGTTCGGAACGCATTGAATTCATAAGTAGAGGTACCACTGTACTTGAACTACATTTAGCATATTAAGAAGGTGGACTGCGAAGAAGATGAAGAAGAAGAAGAAGAAGAAGAAGAAGAAGAAGAAGAGGAAGAAGAAGAAGAAGAGGAAGGAGGAGGAGGAGGAGGAGGAGGAGGAGGAGGAGGAGGAGGAGGAGGAGGAGGAGGAGGAGGTTTTCTTCACAAACAGTTGAAGTTCACCTACCTGAGGGAGTTGGGGGGGGCAGGGAGGGAGGAGCGCACCAGTGTTTTGCCAAACTGTTACATACTGGTAGGTTCCAGTAAGTAAGAAAGATGAAGGGATGGAACTGAGACAACTTAGCTATGCATGATTCTTCCTATTGGTTTATCTCTACTCACCTGGAACAATCTAGAAGGTGTGTAAAGTGAGAGGGCAAACGGACAGGCAGCATAGCAGAAAGAGGCTTGTGCGGGATGCTGCTGTGGCTCCCTCGGCACAAGCCATTCTCTGAACAGCCACAGGACCTTGGGACCTAAGAGCCGCAAGCCATATAAGCCACCGGTGTGGTTGTTTTAAAGCAGGCATGGGGAACCCATGTCTCTCCAAAGGTTGTTGGAGCCCGGTTCCCATTGGCCTCTACCAATGGTCAAGGGGGATTGGAGCTGCAGACTAATAACATCTCTCAGGACACAGGTTCTCTGCCTCTGCCATAAAACCAATTTAGTGAGCATATTTATGAGGTTTATGCATGAGAATGGCTTAAATATTTATTTTAAAGGGCAATGCTTTATTTCCTCATGGAGGAGAGGGCTGCTGAAGGCTCCTAGCCCTGGTGGCTATCCTATGCTATGCTTCCATAGACAGTTGGAGGCAGCAATGCTTCTGAATGCCAGCTGTGGGGAGACTGCTCTTGTGCTTGAATCCTGCTTGCAGGCTTTCCACAGGCACGTGGTTGGCTGCTGTGAGAACAGGATGCTGGACTAGACGGGCCATTGGTCTGATTCAACAGGCTCTCCCTATGTTCCTATGTTCCTTGAAGGAGTAGGATCTTGAGAATCTCTTGCTTTGCCCTTCCCATGAGAAAAGTGTGTAGAATCAAGGGGGACAGATATCAAACATAAAGCAACATCACAACAAAGACATATTCTACCTGTAAACTAGACTGCAGGAGTTGTAGAATGTTATGGGAATGAAGCACATTTAAACTAGATATATGAAATGTACTTAAACTAGATATATATCACAGATGGGGGCTGGAATCCTGGACACACTTATCTGGGAGTAAGCCCCAATGAATTTCTGAGAAGACACATATTGGTTTGTGCTGATAGCTGGCTGGCTGACCGAACCCAAAGGGTGCTCATCAATGGCTCCTCTTCATCCTGGAGAGAAGTGACTAGTGGGGTGCCACAGGGTTCTGTCTTGGGCCCAGTCTTATTCAACATCTTCATCAATGACTTGGATGATGGGCTTGAGGGCATCCTGATCAAGTCTGCAGATGACACCAAATTGGGAGGGATGGCTAATACTCCAGAGGACAGGATCACACTTCAAAATGACCTTAACAGATTAGAGAACTGGGACAAAGCAAACAAGATGAATTTTAACTAGGAGACATGTAAAGTACTAGACTTGGGCAAAAAAAAATGAAAGGCACAAGTACAGGATGGGTGAGACCTGGCTCCAGAGCAGTACATGTGAAAAGGATCTAGGAGTCTTGGTAGACCACAAACTTGACATGAGTCAACAGTGTGATGCAGCAGCTAAAAAAGCCAATGCAATTCTGGGCTGCATCAATAGAAGTATAGCATCTAGATCAAGGGAAGTAATAGTACCACTGTATTCTGCTCTGGTCAGACCTCACCTGGAGTACTGTGTCCAGTTCTGGGCACCACAGTTCAAGAAGGATACTGACCATAGCTGCCAAGTTATCCCTTTTTTACAGGGATTTTCCCTTATGCTGAATAGGCTTCCTCGCGAGAAAAGTGAAAACTTGGCAGCTATGATACTGACAAGCTGGAACGTGTCCAGTGGAGGGCAACCAAAATGGTCAAAGGCCTGGAAACAATGCCTTATGAGGAATGGCTTAGGGAGCTGGGCATGTTTAGCCTGGACAAGAGAAGGTTAAGGGGTGATATGATAGCCATGTTCAAATATATAAAAGGATGTCATATAGAGGAGGGAGAAAGGTTGTTTTCTGCTGCTCCAGAGAAGTGGACACGGAACAATGGATTCAAAATACAAGAAAGAAGACTCCACCTAAACATTAGGAAGAACTTCCTGACAGTAAGAGCTGTTCGGCAGTGGAATTTGCTGCCAAGAAGTGTGGTGGAGTCTCCTTCTTTGGAGGTCTTTAAGCAGAGGCTTGTCAGCCATATGTCAAGAATGTTCTGGTGATGTTTCCTGCTTGGCAGGGGGTTGGACTGGATGGCCCTTGTGGTCTCTTCCAACTCTATGATTCTATGAATTTGGTGCTAAAATTGTACGTGTTACAATGGCTAGCCTTTCTTAATATATCATTTAAAGATACTCCATAAAAGCTAAGCATGTACAGAATATAAAACAAGGTCATCATGCATTTTTTAAAAAAGAAAAGCCACACACACAACTAGTTTATATCCAGGGCTTGTAACATTACCAGCAGAAGTACAAAACAGTTCTCCATATGGTATCGTGAAGCATCCAAAAAACATAAGGTTGTGTTTTTTAAAAAACGCACACACAAGCAACAAAAACAAAATCCTCATGCAGAAAACCTTAAGGTGTATGTAAAACAAGCTCTAACAATGGACAATAACAGAGAGAAACAACAATCCTCCTGTACATAAATAGATCGTTTCTGTGCAGGATTAGCAAGTATTAGAGGCATCTTTGTGTTAACATTCATAGTTCATGTTTTTGACTACAAGAAAACTCTACGGTTACATTCTGTGGAGGTTTCAGGAGGTGGTTTGCCAAATGGAAAAACATTTGGAGGTTTGGAAAAATCTTGCACATAAATTACTAAAGGCACGAAGCGTCTGAAAGATGGATGAAATCAAAAGCCAAGAAAAAGGAGCATGTGTGCCAAAGAGAGGGGGGGAGGGAGCGAAAGAGAGATGTAATGATTTCTTTTAATGATTCTCCTGCAAAACGGAGAGCAAGCCTCCAGAGCATGTCATATTTCTCATAAAAGCAGCTTACTCGGATGATGAGAAATACCCTCAAAGTGATCGGACCAAGCCACTATTTTTCATCCTTTCGGCCTTGAACTCACCATTGATTATGCTAAGTGCTGCTTGCTCGTTAAAAGATACAGAAAGCTCATTGTCTCTCGCTATGGCAAAAGGCTTGCCACACTTGTTAATTCCCTGATTTACGATGCCACATAGAAGGAATGGAAGGCAGGTAAGCTAAGAAAAAGAAAAGAAGATGCAGATTAGGAAGTTTGTGATAAAGAAAAGCCAGGCTCCTGGCTGACACATGATCTTTCTTTTGGCTTAAAGCAAACCTGCTTCTGCAAGGCTGGCCCATCAACTGGGCCTGGCTCGGGTTTCACTACTAAATCTGAGTCAACAATCTCTAATCTGGACACTGGGCTCAAGATTCAGGCTCAGGTTGCAGTTGGAGGCAGACAACAGGGACGAAGGGATTGGAATCGGGAAGGGAGGAAAAAGACAACCTTTGTTTTCTGCCGGATCATCCACACAGGACTGAGGCAAGCCCGTGTGTGTGTCATTTTCCTGTCATCAACCTGATAAAAGTTTGCACCTCTCTTGTACTGAAATCGCCTGGTCTAGCACTTCTTTTAAGTTTGCCAGCATATGTATGCCCCCAGAATCAGGGGCACAAGTTTGTAGCGCAGCTCAGATTTGGAGTTCTTTTCATCTTTCTGACACATGATACCGTGACATAAGCTGCCTGCGGAGAAGTTGCTATGCAGATATACAATTTCTGGAAAGTTACACCAGGAAAGTGAACCCCTGTGGATGGATTAGCATTTCACAAAGAGAAGCAGGATGAAATGGGCGGCAGCTAGGTTAAAAAGCTAAAAAAAAGAGGGGGGGTGAATTAAACCTTTATGAAAACAATCTCTCCTCCACCAACCCCCTTTTAAAAGATCAATAAGTAGAAAAGTATCTGGTTGCTTTCCTGGTTGTTGTTTTTTAGGTTTTGTTCACTCTAACTATTCTATACAATGTGTGTACTGTGTGTTTAAAAACAGTAACAGAGTAGGGGGAAAGACAGCATTGTATTTGTTTCTTAATGTGATTTGCTGCTTTAAAAAGGAGAGAGAGAGAAAAAAATAAGTAAGGAGAGAAGTTTTAAGAAATCTGATGTCTGAGGGCAGAGTGCCAAGAATATGCCAGCACTTTCCTGCCTTCTTAACTCCTTAGGTCAAACATTTGAACAATGACACTGCTCTGTGTAGGTCTTGGGGTCCTGCTCAACTGTCCTCCTAACACAGGAAATGGGGGAAGAGAGAGAGAGAGAGAGAGATTGAATTTTCTTACAACGAAACAAATATTTTCAGCAACTTAAAATGCAGCCAATTCAAATGACCTAACTGGATATAAAGTTCTGCCTTGATTCCCCAGCCCCCATTTCAAGCTTTCTAAGTACCCATGAACAAATAAAAAGGCCTCTGAAGCTCAATGAGGCCCTGAATATAAGGCCACAGAATGCAAATTCTGGTCAGTTGCTACTGTCACATGGTTGGGTTATGTGATGTTGCAGACCATTTATAAATTTACAAACAAACAGCCTCAGGAAGGGACAAATATGCAGCCAACACTTCCAGACTCTTATTTGGGGGGAGGGATTCACTCATGTACTGGCAAATCCAGGTTGTGTAGCAAATGAATTAAAGAAGACACAGGAAGTTCATTTTGAGCAGGAGTGTGGAATTGCAAGCCCATGAGTCCATCTTGGCCAGTGAGGTCATTTAATTCCAAACCACAGCTACCCACCTACTCATCAGATGACACCACAGAGAACAGGGAACAGGATCACACAGCCAAGGCAGCAAGGTTGAATCCCTGCTTATCAGCTGACAAGTGAGGATTAAAGCCTTTAGCAGAAGCACAGTTTGAAGTCGGGTAGGGAAGAGACGTTTTCTCCTCCACTCCACTGCCCGTCTGCATACTTAAAGGAAGAGTGTGACCTTCTTCAAAGCACAACTTTGGACGGAGACAACATTCATCCTGGATGTTATGAATCCATAACCTGGTCTCCGCCATCCCCACACAGCTTCCAAACTGTTGTGAAATCTTTTCTTATAGAAAGACTGCTGAACAGCTAGAGTAAGTGCCTCTCCAGCTAAACCACGTGAATGGTTGTGTGACCCCTTTTAAAGAGAAAACAATACGGCAACCTTCCACAATGTGGGGATCTGCAGCAAAGTGTTGCAGTGTGGAGTGCTTTGGTTCAGTATTAGACACTCCATTTCAGCACTGTCCCTGGTCTTCCAGCCATCCCCCAAACAGACAGTTAGCTTTCAATAAACACGGGGGGGGGGAGAGGTCCTCAGAGGGCTCTCCCCCTAAAGTGTTGTTGTTGTTATATAATAATAATAATAATAATAATAATAATAATAATAATAATAATAATTCATTTTATTATTCAAAACACATTGAAATGTCACACATTAAAAACTTCCCTGAACAGGGCTGCCTTCAGATGTCTTCTTTTTTAAAAAAAATATTTATTTATTGATTTTATAAAACTGAAAAACACATAGAGCACGAAAATACAAAAGAAAAAAGAAAAAAATCACATAAAGCTCAAAAAGAAAAAAACAGTCATGTTTATCATTCATATATCCTGACATTGTTGACTTCCTTGTGTCCCTCCTAACTGCATTTCATTGTATATCATCCTTAGTAATTTCTATATCATACTTCAATCATCTTATTTTTACCTTAACTAACACATTTCAATCCTCTTAATATTTACTTAACAAACAATTCTATTCTTATTTAAGACTTATATCTAAATCTAAATATACTATAATACCTCTTCAAATCCCAGATGTCTTCTAAATGTCAGGTAGTTATTTATCTCTCTGACCTCTGATGGGAGGGCGTTCCACAGGGTGGGTGGCACTACCAAGAAGGCCCTCTGCCTGGTTCCCTGTAGCTTTGCTTCTCGCAGTGAGGAAACCGCCAGAAGGCCCTCGGCGCTGGACCTCAGTGTTGTTGTTGTTGTTGTTGTTGTTGTTGTTGTATAAACCTAGAATCATAGAATCATAGAATCATAGAGTTGGAAGAGACCACAAGGGCCATCCAGTCCAACCCCCTGCCAAGCAGGAAACACCATCAAAGCATTCCTGACAGATGGCTGTCAAGCCTCTGCTTAAAGACCTCCAAAGAAGGAGACTCCACCACACTCCTTGGCAGCAAATTCCACTGCCGAACAGCTCTTACTGTCAGGAAGTTCTTCCTAATGTTTAGGTGGAATTTTCTTTCTTGTAGTTTGAATCCGTTGCTCCGTGTCCGCTTCTCTGGAGCAGCAGAAAACAACCTTTCTCCCTCCTCTATATGACATCCTTTTATATATTTGAACATGGTTATCATATCACCCCTTAACCTTCTCTTCTCCAGGCTAAACATACCCAGCTCCCTAAGCCGTTCCTCATAAGGCATCGTTTCCAGGCCTTTGACCATTTTGGTTGCCCTCTTCTGGACACGTTCCAGCTTATCAGTATCCTTCTTGAACTGTGGTGCCCAGAACTGGACACAGTACTCCAGGTGAGGTCTGACCAGAGCAGAATACAGTGGTACTATTACTTCCCTAGATCTAGATGCTATACTCCTATTGATGCAGCCCAGAATTGCATTGGCTTTTTTAGCTGCTGCATCACACTGCTGACTCACTGCTGACCTGAGTTCCCTGAGTCTGCTGATGTCTTCTTTTATGTGGACAATGTTGTTTTGGCTCCATAAGGAGCAGCATTTGGAGCACTGAGCCTCCAGAAATAGCGGCCATTTTGGAGTGCCATGCCCTTTCAGGTAGGGCTGGGGTCCCAATGAGTAAAGCCCCTGCCGCTTCCCCAATGAATTTACAGAACTCGTGAGTTGTATAAGAAGTTGAGCGCCTTACAGGGCACACTGCACATGGGCAGCGTTTGTACTTGTATTCAACTTCTATCCCGTCATTCCTCCCAAAGGATCCCTGGGAAGCAAAGATCAAGCAGCTAAATAATAAAATGGGGGAAAGTGCTTCCTCCTTGGGGAGCTGTGGGGACCATAGGATCCAAACATAAACCACTGAGGGAGGATCTTCAGCTCCTTATCCCATTTGTCAAAACAGTCATTCCGAAACTTTTCCCCTCACAGATGAGTTGAAAATTGGTAAAGGTCCTGGTGGAGCACTTAGTGCCTTTCCTGCCTGTTGCAGCCCTTGTAATGTGCTGCGCTTGGTAGTTTTTAATTAGATTTTTCTTCCTTCTTCTATCTCTTATGTATTGTATTCCATAAAATCCAAATTCTATTACAATATAAGAAATAAAAGAAGCAATTAAAATAAAAGAAGCAATTAAATAGAAGAAAAAAATTAATATATTTTATAAATATTTAATGCTATGGCTGTGTAGTCTTCTATATCCAACCAAAAATTCACAAACCTGCCATAGATCATCTGAATGAAGCTCACCGACCACTTATGGTCTCTGGGCCACATTTGGGGAATTGCTGAATTAAAGGGAAATGGAAACAAGAGACAGAAGAAGAGAGCTATACATAGCATGTGCAGACCGGCAGACCAGAGTGGCTGTGGCAACCCAGTCAGGTGGGTGGGGCACAAATAATAATGAGAATGATAATATTCCTTTGTTCTGGTGCTAAGTGATATTATGCTTTCTGCCTTATGGATTTGCTTCAGTTGTAGAGCCGCTACAGGAGATTCACCCCAAAGAGGAAGGAAGTGAAGGAAAGGGCCCCCTGGGACTTTAGAAAGAGGCACCCCACACTCTAAGCAAACCTCCGTTGGCTGATACAAAAGGAGGCATAAGGCACTCTTGGTGCATTAGAAACAACTTGTAGAGAGGTTATAAAGTGGAACAGGAAGACCAGAACCAGGGTCATATTTCAACAACTATGGTTGGCATTTGTCTGCCTCGATAGACAATGGAGTGCGCCTCTAGGCAGAGAAGTCTAACCAAAGTGACCTCCCCGGGGCACAAGCCTGGGCCGTGTGTATGGAGGTCCTGGGCTGCACAGACAACAAGACCTCCCTTCTCGGCCTCACTAATGTGGTCCAAAGGAAAGCAGAGCAATAGATTTGGCACCAGCTTGCCAGCAGGAATTGCCTGGAGGAGGTGTACAAGGCACCAGCCACAAATCTAGATTTGTGTAGGTTTTACTTCTCCTTTTCTTCTCCTGACGACGTCCTGCAAGGCAGCAGAGGTTTAGGATCAGAGTTTTCCTTCTCCTAGATTGTCTACCTTCCTGTGTTTATGAGTCTCACCTGCCCCTCACTTCCCTCTACAGCATGTGCAGAAACTGCCTTCTTGATCATTGGAACCACTATTGGCCTCACCCACTCAAACCGCCAGAGCCTGTCTTCACATGCAGGGGAAGTCCCTAACTCACCAAGGGTTTGAAATCCTCACTTTGCTTAGCCGGCCAGTCGAAGCCTTTTCTGGGATGTGGCCACTGTCACATGCTGACAGCTTCTAGGAGCTGAGTGCAGACCAAAGGTAGACAAACTATCCCAGAAGGAGCACAACATGTCCCCCGCCAGAGAGACTACTCCTTCCCTAACACCCCGTACACCCAAACTCCCACCATTCAGGTTCAAACCACCTTGGACAGTCACATCAGTGTTTACCTCTGAGGGTTTGTGGGTGGGTGTATAGTCTGGAGTGGACATCAGCAGAAGACTAGGTAAGGCCAGATTGGAGCAATTGCACCAGGTCCCATGACTATAAGGGGCCTCAGAGTCTGAACTTTCATTTTTTTTAAAAAAAAGTAAGTCAATTGACCTCCTAGAGAGAAAGTTAGGAAGCAAAACATGCAGGCAGGTGAGCCAAGAGGGCTGCTTCCACATTTCAGCATTTCTGGACAATGAGTGAAATTAGATCTGTGATCGATGGGTAAGTTTATTCATCACTAATGAGGTGCCATTTTCTCCTTCCATTTAGTGCATTTTCTCTCACATTTTTTGGTCCATGGACTCTCTGTGGTTCACAGATTTTATCTGATTTTAATGCTTATCCATTTTTTCCAATCATTTACTGTAACAATAACACTTGAGAGATCTGCATCGGTTTGTTTTGTTACCCTTGTTCTTTATTGCACTGCAATTCACAAAATAAAATTATTTGCTAAAAGAGGAAAAAGAAAATTTATATTAGCCAGTGGTGTAAATTGTGGTGATGTCAAATAAGAATTGGAATGCTTCCTGCTGCAGGGGCTTTTGCCTGCCTTGCATGTGACCTTGAACTGTGACAATTGCCTCTCACTTACCTGGAGAGAGAGAGATGTGTGAGAGTGTAGAAGCAGAAACCTCTGAATTTTGCATTGCATTCCCGCACAAAGGTGAGACTCCTTTTGGTTGCTCTGCTTCGTTCTGCTTCTGGCCCCGCCCACTTCTGGACTCTCTCCTCATCCTCACAGGTGTCCATGAGGGCATGAAGCCCTTGTTATTCTCGATCCCTCTTATGTTGTATTTAGGAAGCTATTTCTCTTCTTACCTTTCCACACATCTTGTCTTCTAGAATGGGGGGACTGGTTCACTAACTGTGTCTCTTACAGTATATTCTGCTTAATAAATAGTGGCAAATAAGGGTTGGCAGAGTTACAATTTGTTAAGTAGCCATCTCCCTCTCCCCGAAAAAGGAAAAAAGACAGCTATATTTGTGACCCGCAGAATGTCACTGATTTTGCTCAGTTTCCACTAGGGAATAATTTTGTTTCAATATGAAGCAGATTTCTTCTGCATAATGCATGACACCTTTTGCTCTTAAATTTCGTTTACAATTTCATGTGCATTTGGGGAGTGTTTCACAGGAAGAAGAAAGTCTGTGTTGTACTGTACATCAAAAATGGTTTGTAAGGTTTAAAATCTCAAGTCGCCAGAAAGAGTGTAATGTTAAAAATACTAAAATAAAAGTATTGTTATAAGTTGGGGGCGTGCACAAGGATCCCCTAATTTCCTTGGTGCTAGATCCTCTCCATAATTCCTTGATTTCGTAACAATTAGAATTAAGCAATGCTTGGAGGGCTAAACTGAAAGTTAAACTTTAAATAGTTGGACTCAGTTTTCCCTGTCCAGGAAACTGCCTGTCAGAGGAGCCATCAAGAGGTAAATCACCGAAATGGCCGAGTCATTGACAGAGAAAGAAGCCACCAGCAAGTCTAATGCCAGGTGCCCCCCCCCCTGCATTCTGGGTAGCTAGCAAGAGACAATGCCAGAGTGCAGGGAGGGAAGTTCCAGGCTTGCAGTCTGGATGATGTAAGTAAGCGAACAGGAAAAAAGTGTCTGTTTTGCAAGCTGAAGACGGGATGCCAGAGCATGAGGCAAGTTGTTTGTTTTATGCTGCAGACCTCTGCAGCATAAGGGTTTGGGGTCTCTTGGAATCCAAAGCTGCAGCAATGGAAGGAAGAGGGCCCTCTTGGGATGTGAATGCTCTGCACTCTCTCCATCTGGGCTCAGGTTGTATATATGTGTATATGAACCATATAGCATAAAGATACCAGTGTCTCCACTGTGCCTCATTGTTCCAAACATAGGCTCTGGTAAGCCCACCTGCTATCCCTGAAATTTCACACCACTCAGAGATTGGGGTGGCATGTTACAGTATATTATTTTAGAATATTGATTTAAAACAATGAGAGAGAGCCCGGCTGATGAATAGTAACAAAATATTGAGGTAACAAGTGAATTAGGCACCTGTTTGGGGGCAGAGTATTTTTTGCCTGATTAAAGAATCAGCTAAAACTTTAAGAAGGGCATAGCAAAGGCATTGTATGCCAGGATCTAAATCTCAGAGGGATACATTCTGTGAACACACACATCTTAGGAACTGAATTCTCGGGATGATAAACCTGTAGTACCTGAGCATGGGCGTACCCAGCGCTGGGGGGGGCAGCTGCCCCCCAGAAGCAAAAATGGTATAAAACAGCTCGCGGCGCACGTTGTTGTCAAGGCAGTTCACCTTCTCGGTCGGGTACACGATCTTGCCGCAGCAGGCAGGGCCGTCTTAACTATACCAGCCGCCATGGTCCGGCGCCCTGCCAGGCAGGGCCAGGCACGGCGGGCAGCTGGAGAGCACAGCACGACAGGCAGGGACGCTATCAGCTGTGCTCCGCCTCGGCCTGCTCAGCTGAAGCGAAACGGCAGCAGTGGCAGCGAAGCTGCCTCTGTCGAGGGAAACCTGGATCTGGACCTGGACCTGGGCTAACTTCAGCCCACACTCCTTCAAGTCACAGCGAGCACAGCACAGAAAGTGCTTCCCCACAATGCTCTGTGGCACTTCATTTGCATGGTTATGAAGTGCAGTGTAGGCCTCAGTCCAAGTTAAAGGCTTAGCTTTTGGCTTCATTTCAAAAACAGTTAAGCAAAGAAAAAAGAATTATTGCATGTCCTGTTGGTCCAGAGCTGCCCCATGCATGAGACGCAACTGGCAAAGTGGCTGTTTCAGGGTGGCAGGCTCCCAGGGGCAGTGCTGCTACTGCTGTGTGCCCACTGCACACCGCTGGGCACCTGAGGCAACTACCTCAACATACCTCATGGGTGGACTGGCCTTGGGCCAACTGGAAAAAATGAATGTGCCAGAGGCATTTTGGAGAGAGGCACCAGGCATAGGTGTTGGTGTGGTGATGCTACCGTAAAAGCCCTTGAGCCAAGATGGATGAGCTGGAGTGCATGATACATGAGCAGGCATCCCCCACATGAGTCCTCCTCTTTTCAAGTTTAGCCCTTAGGGTCACAGCGTGAGAAGGTTGCATCACTCTAGTGCTAGTAGCACCTTTCAGTTGCTTTCAAGGTAACACTCCACATTTCTAGCTGAGGAAAAGATGCCAATTCCCCAGCCATAATATAATAAACTGAGATTTGGGGAAGTGTGTCAAATGCGTCCCCCAAATCTGGGTGACTTAATCTGCATGTTAGTCACCACTTTCAAAGTTGCTTCACATAAGAATGAAACATGTGGTTGGCTTTCTTAGATGCTTTTGCCCAGGGCCGTCTTTTGCACATTGGGCGCCCTGGTGCAGGGATCCCTCGGGCACCCCCCACCCTCACTCTTTTTTTAAATTAAAAAATCTCTGCACCTCCAGCTCTTCCCCTCCATTTTTTTAAAAAAGGAAAGCTCTTACCTTCCCTGGAGGAGCGCACCGTCTCCCCCGAGCCAGAAGGCCTTGGGGCGACGCCTCGGCTGAGCCGAGAGCCACAGGGCTGGGAAGGGAGAGTGCGGCCTGCAGAGAGGCCCAGCGTCCCGGCCCCGCGGAGCCAGCAGGGCAGCGGGGAGAGTCCTAGACTGTGGGAAGGCATCTGAGCTTTCCCACCAACAGGAACGCCAATGAAACGCAGTGCCCCTGCTCCGCTCGCTTACCTCCCTGAGCGGAGATCCTGAGCGGCGCGGCTGGCGAAGGGAAAAGGGAGGCCGCCGCGCAGCTCCTCCACTTGCTGGGGCGCCCCTCAGCGCCCCCCTCAGCGCCCTGGCGCCCTGCACCACTGGAGTCAATGGGCGAGCCGGCCCTGCTTTTGCCTAGAACATGCATTTGTATCTTCAAAGTTTATATTAAATTAAAGAGAATTATATATTGTAAAAAGTCTGCCTATTGATCTCAAGCAGGCATTTTGACTGCATACTATTTGGCACTTGCTAGAAACATTCTTGTTTAGACAACCCTAAAGTTGATGTGAGTTTTAAACTGTTTCACTATATTGTTGTTTTAACTTTTTGTATGTTTTAAATTATTGGTGTAAAAAAATTAGTTAACATTTTGTGGTTTAATCTTTTTTTCTAAACTGCTTTGAGGTGGGTTTTTCCCCTACAATCATATATTTTTTGAAATAAATAAATATAAATAAATATTTATAAATATAAATAAGTTTCTGTCTGATAAAGTAAACCACAATTCACTCGCAGAGACTATAGAGTAATCTTTACTTCTTTTTCTCATGCCTGGAAATTCCTTACTATATTGCTCTCTGTCTGCAGTTTGGTACTTTTCTGTGTGGCTGGGTGCGAGCTTCCAGACTGGTGTGTGACCAGTGCTCCTCACATATGCAAGTTTTCTGCTATGTCATCAGCGTCAGAATGCCAGCATGCATTTTTAAAATTCAAATTTACCCTTTCTACTGAAAATCATATATACATTTTCAGGATTTTCAGATATATATATATATATGAGAGATCCATTTGTGATATCAAGCTCCTGTTTGGAAATGCCTCCAGTATTACCATCCTTACGTTTTTATCGCTGACACTGCTGAAAATAACAAGAACAACAACAAACATGCAAAAGTCCCATTGAGTTCAATATTTAAAATCCTGATTAGCATTTCTCAGCTTGGAAGTTTATTTTCAAGGCCACACCACTTTATGATAAGCATCTGAAATCTGTACAACAAAATACTAGTCCTGTGGGCCTCAATCAGCATCTACTGTATTGGCCTGAATATAAGCCGCACTCCCCCCCCCCCAGTTTCGACCGTGAAAAGTTAAAGTGCAGCTTAAATTCGCGACCTTACAAAAATGGGCTTTTACAATATCGCTGCTGAAACAGACATATGGTAAAACGGAACGGGTCTGAGTGCCTGCAGAATTTTAAGGGAGCGGCATATTCGGTTATTGTCTCCCCCCCCCCCTTGAATTTTAAAGGTGCGGCTTATATTCGGGTGTGGCTTATATTTGGGCCAATACGGTATTAGTGATTAGACAAAAGAGTGTGTAACAGCCATGTAAGCAGCTCCTATAAAGGTCACATTTTCTAACCAAGTGAAGGTGTGTAGAAAGATAAGACGCTGAGGAAAGATGTTTAGGTATGATGCGCAGAATGAAACACATGCATCTATGTGGAAGAACACTGGCAAGTTTAGGTAGGCGGTTGCTGGGAGGTGAAAAAGCCTTAGAATTGTTACTTGTACAAGAATGGAGAAGTAATTTGTGTATTAGCCCTTAGTCTGGCAAAGCACAGAGAGAGTTCTGGAGCATCACCAAACCAGGGATAGTGAGATAGTGAGAGTGAGTGAGAGAGAAAGAGTCTGTATTTCCAGTTAAATGCTTTTTCCAGTTTTCCTAAAAGAAGCTAAAAGATTAGAAGGAATGAGATCACCAAGGAGGAACAGAGAACCAAGCCTCCCTCCTAAACAGCTTTTAAGTAAGGATATTCTTTTTAGATGAAATGTTGAATTTTGATCATATCCATTATACGTGTCAACTTCTAGTGAGAAATGAAGACCTTTTTTGTGGACAGATGTTATATATATAAAAAGGAAAACAACAGCACAGCTAAGTGCATTTTTAAACTTGGAGATTTATTTTGTTTTAATAAATCTGACACCAGTCAGGGAGGGGAAAAAATGGTGTGAGCCCAGAACAACCAGAAGCATCTTAAAAGTGCTTCGTTTTCCCCATAGAAATTTGTCTCTGTTAGGTTTTGAAATCAATCCATAGGCTCATGAGCTCTTCCCCCCTCCCCCCACTGCCCTCCCTCCAGTCCTTCACCTTTTTAATTTTTCATTTATTTAATTTTTTTAAAAAGCGAGCTTGCTCGTCGGGTGTAGTTTTCCAAGCCTTCACAACCCTAATAAATAAGGAGCACCTGTAAAACAGTAGCTTGACTTAAGTGAATCTGTACAAAGGAAAATATAGAAATACAGTATGTACATAGTGCCCTCAGTACACCATTACTATAAGGCTTGGGTTTGATTGGCTTTTAAAACCCTGCCCCGCCCCCAACTCTTTGAAGCAAGCCCCGTCCAAACTGCTTCCTGTCTGCTAATTACAATAGCCTTATAGTAAAAGTGTACTCTTGGCATTGTAGCGTGAACAATTGCTTTATTCAAGTTAGTAAACAGTTACACTGGATCACAAGGTGATTTGAACTTTTTTTTTATATAATGATCCCCCCTCCCCATTCCCCCCCATCTTACTATTTTGTCAGAATGGGATACTCCACAATTGTTTTACCAAATCAGTGCCGGCATACATGCTCTAGTGTTCTTTTGGACTCTTGGCTACAACTATACAAGTGCACACAAGTAAATTCTACCCTGTTATCCTCCACCCACCGACTGAGGATCGAATTGCACATTTTCTTTTTAACCATGACAGGAGAAAGCAAACAGTGAAACAGAATCATGGGGGCTCTCTTCTCACTTTACCCCTGTGTTTTCATTGGCTTGGCCATACCTTTCTAATTATCATGAAAGGGGTCTGCATCTGGCGAGATTGTCTCACTGGCTTCCTGGATCACTGAAAAACCATCAGGGTTGAAATTTCATCCAAGTCTTTCATAACACCCAGCAAAATATTTCCCCCAGATAGTTTTACACCTTGAGGGGATCCCTTTTTTTCTTCTTTTTTGGTCTTTAGTTCAACACTCTTGCTCTGTTCCCGGATGGGGTGCTATTTAGGGGAATTGAAAGAGAAAGCTGAGAGGAATAAACATTTACTGAGTTCTCTTGGCATTCAGTCTCTGAAAAACCACAGTATAAACTATTCATGCTGCTTCTTACTCTGTCAAATAAAAATTAAAAAAGCCATAAAAGTGTAACACTGAAAATATGGCATTAAAAAGGATAAAGGTGGCATTTGTAAAAAATAACAAGGGGGGGAAGTATATTAGCCAATAAAATATTCTAATAACTCTTCATTTAAAAGTGCATCATGGGCAGGAGAAAGAGATGACTCTGAAGTGTCAATAACTCCAGTATAACCCCTTCATCCCCCCTCCCATCAAAAAACGCAAATAGGTCCGAAACCATACAATGCAAATCACAATTCTTAGTGTAGCAGCAAAACCACAGCAGTTTTTTTGGAGAGAGAAAAAAAAATCCATTTCATTGTCCAGCCTCAAATATCTGAACCTTGAAGTCAGTGAGGGGGGAAAGTACATACATTGGTCCATGTGGCTTTAGAAATCAAGAGGAAAATCCTCCATCGGCAAGAAACCAAAGGGAAAAGGGAGAAGGGGAGATGGTAGTCGGAATGCTGAGCGTACTTCGTGGGGTCCATGATGTGCTTACAGTCTTCTGAGCCAAAGGCACCCGAGGGTTTCAGCCTTCCCTCTGCGAGAATTAATGGCGGGAAGTGGCTTTGCTTGCTGGACTTTTAACCAGAAGGGGTGGTGAGTGGACCAGCTGGTGTTGTTTGGTGAAGTAGCATGGTTTGCTCTGCTCCCTTTCTCCATGCAAGGTACCCTGTCAAAGTGAGCATTCCTGTAAAAACAAAGGCAGGCAAGTCAGTGTCCACCCTGCATCCTTATGATTCATCACAGGTGGGAACGATGGCATGTTCTGATCAGACCCTGGACATGCCTGGTACTACCTGGGATCGACACATTTACAGTTTTCCTACTTATGCTCTGATACCGTGAAAATGTGTCACCACGACATTACACCTTTTCCTTTTGGCCTACAAAATGGTAGCAGGTGATGAAGGGCCAACTTGCAGTGCGAGAAAAGTACAAAATCCACATACTATTTCCTGCTCCTTTTACTTGATGAAATGGATATTCTCATCTTGAGACCCTGAAATAACCTTTGGGGCACAACCTATCCAGTACTGGATAGATGCTTTCATAGAAATCCCATTGGAGCAGCCACAGGATGTGCTTGGGACCCGCAGATGGAATTCAGCATTGCACTAAGAGGGAGAAGCATGCACAAAACAAGGTCTACTCAGACCGTTGGGATTTTCTCTCTCTCCTCCTGTGTGCCTTCTTTTTGCTGGTTAGGAAATGAAGGTGTAGAACCCATGCAATTTTATTTTTCAGACCTCTAGATATATGAATGGTTCTGATGTGGAGAGCTGTAACATAGGCAGGAAACAGGTAACACTTTTTAAGATAGATGGCAGTGGTATGAGGAGGCAACAGGTAGCATATTTTATTGCCTGTGGCCAAACAGGTCTGGTGGATTAGTTGGACCCTAAAACATTCTGCAGTGATGCCTACATCATTCTACCTTCAGTATTCTAGGGGGAAACAAACTCAGAGGCACCAGCTTCTCCAGACAATTAGGGAGGCCTGACATGACGTCCTCTGAACATTGAGGGGCCCTGGCCCCCTAAAAAAGAAAACATTAGGGGGGCTTAAACTGTCTCTCCCTCCCCCCAGAGTTGGAGCCTATGATGCCTCTTGTCACATGATTGTCTCTAGACTTACCAATATTAATTCCACAATTATATTATCCACAGTTTGAGCCAAACAATCCTCTCCTTCTATTTCCAGAAGCAACTCATTATCAGAAATAAGCCAAGCTACTTCCCCCCCAAAACAGGAATTAGCGCAGCTTATTTTTGAGCCACTCCAAATCTGTTCCCTGCTGTTCCACTATGAAGTTTAATGAAGTGACGTTGCAGCCAGATAAATTAGAATCAGCACCAGGGAAACCAAAGAAGCAGTAATGTTAATACTAATTTTTGAGAAGTGTCTTACACTGAGCAGTTACATTGTGTCGACAAGGCTGGGCTCTGCCCTTCTGGTTGCATGTTTTATGTCATAAACTGGCAGGACAAAGGGGAGGAGGAAAAGGATCCCAGGGAGGGGTGTAGCCAGGACTGGGACACACTGGGGCAAGCTGGGGATGGGGAAGGAAGTACTCACAGGGTGGTGGAGGATGACGAGGGGACAGGGGGCAGTGCACAGGAACAAGAGCAGTAGGACCCATCACCAGAGCTAGAGGGGCCCTGTCCCCATGAACAGGAGGGGTGCTCTAAAAGGTTGAGGCAAGCAAGGGCTGGAGGAAGCTTGGAACAGGTGAGGGTCACCTGCCCCATGAAGCTCAGGTCCTGCAATCAGCAAAGTACAAAAGGGAAGCAGAGCCGAGGGACTGTGTCTGCTCAGCTGTCCATGTTGATAGAACTTGGCTTGGATGATCCTGTACAACCTCTATGGAACTGTGCTTCGGGTTTGACTCTGGACTTCAGACCTGGCTACTTGGCTTGACCCTGGACTGTTTCCTGACCCTTGGACTTTGCTTGTGTGGCTTGACCCCTGGACCTGACATACTGACTTGCTGCCAGGTAGGCTAGGGGTTCAGAACTTTAGTGCTAAATTACCAGTGTGGCATAGTTATTAGAATTTGGATTTAGACTGGACAGACCTAGGTTCAAGTCTCCACCCAGTCATGATCCTTATTGGGCTAGTCACTGAGCCTAATGTACCTCATGTTGGAGGGTGCTGTCTATGGCAGGCTTACCTGGCAGTGGCTAGATCCACCCACTCTACACCCCCCCAAAAAAGGTTGTTGTTGTTGTTCTGCTGCTGTTGTTTTAAAGTGAGCCCAGAGCCCATCAGTGGTGGGTCCAAGGATGTCTGTTGCCAATGCTGGGATTCATGATTCTTCCACCATCTTCTAAAATCTAAACTGATCTTACTGATTCATCAAACTCATAGGATGGGCAGTTATCTTCCTTTCTGCACTACCTCAAGCTTTCCTTTGGATGCTGACAGTCCACCTAGTCCCAGGGGTGGATCTACTATGAAACTAATGAAATTTAAGCTTCAGGGCCCCCAATCCCATAGGTGCCCCAGAAGTGACTTTAGTCCACATTACTTTTTAAAAAATTGGGTCTAGTAGACCCAATACAAGTTGCATGACTCAAATCATTTTATGTTGCATGTATGTAACGGTTCCCTAATTTGCACCCCCCCCCCAATAACTGGAAAAGTCTTATTCACACCCGTGCCTTTGACATGTGAGATAATCCAGTACAGCAATTTTATTCAAAATATGACATGCAGTAGTAAAGGTGTTTTTATTACAAAAATAAAATAAAATGTGGCAATGTGTCATGGAACAACCTCACTGAAGAAAACAGTAGTTACCCAGACCTTGTTGCTGGCTGCGAAGGAACCCCTATAACAGTTCAAGCTTTAGGGCCTCGAAAATGTAGGCCTATTCCACTGGCCAATCAACTGATTGATGAGAAACAGCAAGAAACACAAGGCATACCTGCACAGAAAAATTTCGTGTTTCCAGTGTGACATTTTAATACCACTACAGAAGGGAGAGAGCTGTTGCCACCAAAAGAATGGAACCATGGGTTATTGGGAAATCCTGTGCCAGCGTTGCAGCTTGCATCATATAGATGCAGCAGCCTCTGGTAGATTTGCTTTCATTCCCATTTGCTATTTAGACAGATGAGACAGCATTGTAGATTTAGCTCAGGTTGCTGGGATCAGATGCAAGCTAAACAGGAACACCTGGTGCCCCAAAGAAGCCAAATGTAGACTTGCCCTTTAAACCTGAGGGACACGTGCGTTTAAGGTCAAGGCAGTGGTGTGTCTTGGCATATATGATGTGTGTAGCTGTTTCTCTTTCCTTAAACTACCTGTATTTAAAGGTTCTGCCTTGCTAATGTGCTAACAAGCAAATAATCGCATCTTAATCGAATTCATATTAATGTTATGATTCACTACCAACAACTTGTATTGTCAGTATTACAACACAATGCAGATATTGCTTAGGAGGCTTTTGAGTCTCTACTTTTTGAATCTCTGTGTGAGGGCTCAGGGGGGGAACAGAATTTATTTTGGTGGGAACTTTCCCCCCCCATTTATTTCCAATAGATTGAGGAAAACTTGGGGAAATGGGTTTCCCTTCGATTCTTCCTGTCCACCTTCCCCCCCCCCCAAAAAAAACCTGGCCTTCTTTGCTTGTGAGTATTGGGAATGTGTTGCAGGCTTGCAGATTACTGTTCCCTAACATGCTGCAGTGCAGTAGCTGATCCAACAGAGCAATGAATGTGAATGCTGTTGGTGACAAAGAACCGAAATACGCCTGGCTCCTTTGGGACAGAAATGGGCTTGAAGCAAAGTCAAACCCATAATTTTCTAAGGGAGGCTCTGCTGAGGTCATCGACCACAAGCGTGAAGCTGAAGCAGGCTGTAAACGCTTTGGGTTTGCCTGTTGTGTGTATGAATTCTGTTCTTCTTAAAAACCCTGAAAGTAGTTCAAGGCTTTCCATTAAAGCCTTCCCTTTTGAACAGCTGGTGATTTATCCCTCCTTCCCCATAAAGTGATATAAATGACACCACATCACTGGGGCTGGGAGAAACATTCCAAGTGCAAAGTCAGGCCAGCAACATATTATTTTGGGAGAAACAACAAGCTGGGAGCCATGGAAATAGTCAGTGTGTGGTTTAGCTCAGAGAGTTCTTACTCAATCCCAACCGCCATTAACACGCATTGTCCTCAATTCTGTACATCTAGTGCCTTGGTTTACATGGATCAGGTTAGACACACAGAGCTGCTATTTATGTAGCTCATGCACTACAGAAGTGGGACAAGTATTTCCCCCTCCATTTTATTAGATTGTGACTCAGGAGAGGTGAAGGTGACAACTATACGTGTGCTGTGCTATTGATGGTCCATAATTAAACATGGTTAGAAGCCTATGGATATTGAAATACTTTCTGTTCACAGGAGGGTTTCCTCTAGTTGAAATGCTTCAAGGTCAGATCTTTGTCAGATAAATGGGAATAGTGGGGTAGCCGCATTCTGGTACTCTGCTTAAGGATCCTGGCACTTTTGCAATTGCATAATAGGTGTGATACAAATGTTTCCCCTTGCCTTGGAATTTAAATACCATGCAAAGGCATTCAAGTGGCCTTGTCAAGAGATACATATGCCTGCAGGCTGGCATGTGGAGGATTTCTCAAGCAAGAAAAAATGCAACCAAATGCCCCAATTCATTTTTTAAATGGCAATGCTGTTTTGTGCTGCATCTGGCTAATAAAGTTCTTGGGAAGAGTGCTGTAGCTATGTGCATGTTGTGAATAAGTCTAACCTCCCACAGAATTATTCTGGGCAACAGTGAGCACAGCAGCCCACCTTTCATTATTTGACCAAACATCTAGGTTGTCTGTCATAATACTAGTGTTCATTTCCCTTACACCAGGCAACTTTAGGACCTGATCTCTCAGTCCCACTGCTTAATCATGACTGCTTGTGATTCAAATACCGTAGCACCATGGTTCAAATTACCATGAACACCACCAGGGCCTCAGTGGGTACACTTCCTGAACAGTGAGTCACCTGGTGGTTCTGACTAGATATTATGAACAGCATCAGGTTAGAAGCAGGGCCGGGGGAAAGGTAGGCACTGATGTCTAGACCAGGGGTCCCCAAACTTACCCGGCTTTGGGTCGGATGCCCACCGCGCCGATTGCATGGTGGGCCGGAGGGTGGGGGAGCGCGCACGGTTGTGCGCGCCCATGCGCATGCACAAATACTATTTCTGGCACACTCCTGACCTGGAAAGCGCCGGAAATAGCTTGTGCACGTGTGCAGAAGCCTCCTCCGACCCAGAAGTACACCGGAAATGATGCTTGCACGTGCGCACAAGCTATTTCCCTCGCTTTTCCGGATCAGAAGTTGGCAGCCACACCGCACTGCGTTGGTAAGGGCGGGCGGCGGCAGCGGACAGCGAGGGTCCCCGGAGGCCACATAAAAGAGCCTCAGGGGCCGTATGTGGCCCCCGGGCCGTAGTCTGGTGACCCCTGGTCTAGACTATATATATCTGCATTCTAGAGAAAGGTTAACTTACTAAAAATATGCAAGGCCAAACTCAGCTAACATGTTTCTTTCAGGGCTATGACTTGGTGATATATGGGTCAGGAGTGCCAGCTTGGCACCGATATTTGATGGTGACCAGCCCCTTCATGGGAAATTCTGTGGGTGCTCAGGCAGCCAGGGCCCGAGGGAGTTGGCACCTATGATATGGGATAAACTGCTCTGCAGGTTCCCTTTACATAAAAAGTTGAGTTAACATACATACAGAATAGCATGATATCCATATTTAAAGTAAAGAAGCTTAATAGCAACGTATGAACTGCAGTGAACTCACTGTTCACCTCTTCTATATAACCATTCATACATCAAAATGCCTGTCTTTTGATGAAAAACATCCAAACAAATGAGCAAACACGCAAACAAATAAACTTTGAAATGGTAGTTGAAGTGCTTCATACAAACCAGACAGCTGTCTAAGGCACCAGCACACATAGTTCACAATGGCAACAAGGCTTACACTTAACCACATAGGCTCCTCGTAAGTATCTTAAAATTACTCTAAATATAGGGTGAGTGTACTAATAGGTTGTTAAGATGCAGAACTTTGCAGACAAATCAAAGTCTGATCGTTTGCTTCATTCTACGCTATCCAAGCACCTACATGTCTGCACTTCCAAAGGGAATGGTTTTGTTACACAGTCGGAGTTTTCAAAACAAGTATTGGAAACTGGAATTTAATTGGGGGTGGGGACTGGAGGATATTTTTTATATAAAAAATACAAATTCAGTTTGATCTCTTTGTCTCTATATAATTTGTTATTGTAGGTTGGCTTAAATTTAAGCAACATTTTAGGAACATTTGAAAAACTAATCCAGCTGCAGGGTGGATCTTATTACAAACTGAGGCACAAGTTAAACAGGAATATCATTCTTTCAAATGCCACGAAGAGGCCTGGAGAAATAAATCCTTGGATATAAGATGGAGAAAACCTGCTATATGCCAATGCACTGGGAGTTTAGCAGACTGGTCATCACTGAGTTAAATAAACATAGATTACTTAGCTAGGTATCAGATTCAGACTTTTTCTCAGGCTTGTAAAGTTTTCATATTTAACTTTTTTGCATTCCTTTTCTGGTGCAACAAACACTCTTCCAGCCACAAACGCCTTTCACATAGTGGGGGAAAAATATCACACAAGGCACCTGATGGACAATGCACAGCAGAACTGAACAATAAGGCTCAAATCTGATATAATAATGTGTTGTAGGCTCTGCTGACACTATGGCCTAAGGACAAACCTGAGACAACAATCTATCTAGTTAAAATGCTTAAAGAACTGCTTAAAGTCTTACCTATTTCCAGGTTTGCATATTGAAGGACATAGATGCCACTTCACTTTTATTTTCCCTGATGCACATGTGGAGTTTTAACTGTTTTCTCAATTCCAGCTGTCACTGTTCAATTATGCCCATGGTTTCCATAATTGCATTAATCAAAAGCCAATGTGAAGATGGTTTGGGAGAAAGGGAACTGGTCCACCATACTAAGAATCCATAAATGGTGATAGCCAGGGAAATATTTACTTGGTTTCTATTTAGTCTGAGCACAACCCATGGACAGATTCTAGGTTTGAAAGAGAAATAAAGCAGTGCTTTTTTCAGGAAACAGATCACATTGGATCTGGACAACTGCCATGGGATGCATAAATGGCCAATAATGAAGAAATAGGTTGGGCAAGCAAATCGGAAGTAAGGTGAGCCAGAATGGAATAGTGGCTAGATAATTGTACTGTATTTAGATGTTGGAAGCTCACATTCAAATACCCAGTCATGAAATTCAGTCCGATGGCATTAAGCCACTTGCCGTCTCTTAGACTAACTGACCTCATAGGATTAGGGTAGAATTAGACATTATGAGGAAAACACAGTTCCTAATCCTGTATTTTCTTCCTGATTCTTATGATGGGGGCTGGGGACTTAATTCATCTCCTGCTAACTGATTTCCTTGGCAAATGCCCTCATACATAAAGTTGTGTTCCCCGCCCCCAGCGGCGAGGCTCCAAAATCAGATTTGAGTGGGAAATATGGAGCATTTTCAGGGGAGGGTTATGGAAGGGTTATACATCCCTGTCTCTCTGTGGCTGCCCCCAAACCCACACTTTTCTTGGCAAAACATGAGGTTGAGACTATGGATTTGCTGAGGGAAAGTGTGGTCTGGCCCTAAGCCAATATTATCAGTGAGCTAGTTTGCATCTTCTATCTTTATTTATTTTTCTAATGTTTAATTGTGTGTCTGTATTACTTCTGTTCTCTTTATTACATTAAATTACTTTACCTGCCTGGTTATCATGGTGTGGTCCATGTTGCTTATGTTGCATTTCCTAAAGTCACACATTTCCAAGTTAGCATATGGAGTTTAAGAGTATGTTTGAGGTGGAATAGTTGCAGGGCTCCCGATGCTAAAGCAGAGACAGGGAGTCCCATAGGCACCTTACAGCACTTCCTGACTGTCACTCCCTTATGGCTGACATGGAACAGGACCTTACTGGCAGTTCTTCCAATGTCTACTAGATGTTACTCACAAATGTAGTGAAATCCCAAAACTTTTTTTTTAAAGCAGCCTCAATAGACTAATTGTGGCTGCGAAAGCAGTAAGGGAAGGGAATACTTAACTGTTCTCCCACTGCTAAAGTTGTCCCTCCATCTATGAAGGCCCACAAGCAGCTCTCTCAGCCTCAATTCTTGCACCTGTCAGCATTCTAGATGCATATTTATCTGCATATATGCACATCTGGTAAGGGACCCAGGTGGCGCTGTGGTTAAACCGCTGAGCCTAGGGCTTGCTGATCAGAAGGTCGGCGGTTCGAATCCCTGTGACGGGGTGAGCTCCCGTTGCTTGGTCCCAGCTCCTGCCAACCTAGCAGTTCGAAAGCACGTCAAAATGCAAGTAGATAAATAGGAACCGCTACAGCGGGAAGGTAAACAGCGTTTCCATGTGCTGCTCTGGTTCGCCAGAAGTGGCTTTGTCATGCTGGCCACATGACCAGGAAGCTATACGCTGGCTCCCTCGGCCAATAATGCGAGATGAGTGCGCAACCCCAGAGTCGGTCACGACTGGACCTAATGGTCAGGGGTCCCTTTATGCACATCTGGTACCCTACAGAAGCAAACTCAATTATTTTTACTGGGAAAATGGGTTGTGGGGAAGGATTAAGCAACGTTTCCCTGTCCTTTCTCAGCTCAGAATGGCAGTCTCCAGAGGATGCTTTTCAGAGTCCTGTTGGGGCTTTGATTCTGTATACTGTATGTCTTTACTAGCCCATCACAGACAGGAACATGAGTCTGAAGGAAAGAAAAGGGTAACTTCCAAAGATTGGCACCCTGGTACATGATAGCTGCTGACTGAGATGCGTCCTTTTGTCGGAGATGTCCTTAAATATTAGTTTGTCAGAAGCATATGCCATCCTGAGCTGCTTTGGGAAGAAGGGCGGGATATAAATTTAATAAAACAAATAAAATATCAGCAGAAAGGTTGTAAAGGAAACGCCTAATGCAGGCATCCCCAAACTTCGGCCCTCCAGATGTTTTGGACTACAATCCCCATCATCCCTGACCACTGGTCCTGTTAGCTAGGGATCATGGGAGTTGTAGGCCAAAACATCTGGAGGGCCGCAGTTTGGGGATGCCTGGCCTAATGTATAAATTCAGAAGGCTGCTTTGCTTTGTTCCATGTCATGTATCTAAAGCTTGAAAGCTGCTTAAAATGAAAGTTTTGGGCTTCATAAATTAAAGCTTTGTATGCCTTCTCAGCCAAAAATGATTGTCCAGCAACCAGCAATCCTATACTGTGAGCAATTTGCTTTATTTTTGTTTCAAGTTACTTGAGATCCACAACTTAAGAAATCGGATCAACTGGATGGGGAGCTGGGAAAGAGCAAACCCATATTTAATTTATTTAACTCAGATTTTAAAATGGCAACTGGCAGGGGCTTCCCTTGAAGGATTTTTGTTTCAAAATTTGTATAGTGCAGTTGGTTATTCTATATTCTTCTTATGAAGCAATGCATATTAGCAGTTTCCTAATAAAGATTAAGGTTGTTCTATGAGGAGAAAATAAAAGGTCTTTTGTGGGGGGGGGACAATCCCCCCACAACAACTTGGGGCAAACATGTAACACATAGTGATACCTGAGGGCTGATTCATATAACTCACTGGGTCCATGAATGGTACCCATGGGAATGTACTTGCTCATCTTGCTAATGCCAGCTCCCAGATTGTGGCCAGTCCATTATGAATCAATCAAGCTTTATTACGGTCATATACCAGCTATTAAAAATAAAAATGCTTTACAAGGCTATGGGGGTTGTCATTCGGGGTGGATATAAGAGTCTGTAAGTTTGAAGGGGCTATGTTTCCAGAGGGCGGGTCCAGCTGGCCTTTCCCCTGGTGCTGCTCAAAGTTCTCAGTTTCGTACCCAAGCAAAGGAACTACTTCCCACAGTCCAATACCGAGTTTGCTATTCCAATATCTGTCTTGTTCTGGGGGGGGGGGGGGAGACTGGTCCTGCAGATCTGCGTGCGGAATCTGGCTACCGTCCGAGTTAACTTTTGGTCCTTTCCTAATAGTAGGGCCTTTAGTTTGGCCTTATCTGGGAGGTCGGCCAGGCTCTCCAGAATGGGGGAGATGGTATCTCTGTGTACCTTATCGAACAGACGGCATCTTTAAAAAAGATGTTCAGGGCTGCCTACCGCCCCCAATGGGCAGGAGCAGAGTCTCTGCTCGCATGGGATCTTTCTGAAGGAGCCTAGCAGCACTGGCGAGGGCAATGCCAAGCTTCGGGCGAGCGTGAAGGCTCTTCTTGAGTTTCTGGATCCAAGATAAAAGAGATACGCTGCCGGGGCAGCAACGTATTTCTTATTTTCAGCTATATTGAAATCTGGGGACCTCATGCTGTCCAGCTGTCTCTCCGTTTCCACAATTCTTTGTCTGACCTCGGATCTCGCTTGGTCTATGCCCATGGCCAATAGGGCTTGGGGTGAGAAGCCTAGTTTCCGGAGAGTGGCCTGGACCTCAAACTGCCAGCTGGACTGAAATTGGTCTCAAAGGATCAGAGGGGCCAGACCTCGAGGGTGTGATTGTAGGGTCAGCCATTTATAAATTGAGATCGGTCTGATATGAGCCTCAACCCTCATTTGCCCTGTTTCTAATCTTACCCAGGCATTTGAGACGCACCTGGGAACCTGCAGTAGGGCTCTGAGAAATTTTGATTGGAGTGGCCAGGCCATTATTTGTAACCTCTGCTATATGCAGGATTAAGCTTTTTTGCATCCATTTTTGTTAGTATTCCACAAATGATGTTTTTGATATTGCGCCAAAAAGCTGACTCCTGCATGTGCAAGATTCTAGTCCAGTATTTAGTCAAGTGTAGCATTTAATTTTCTACTTTGGGGGTGATGGCAGGGGGGGGGGAGAGAGAGATACAGTAAGGAAGCTAAATGATATGTGTATAATTCAATCTTGTTCGTTTTAGCAACTCCTTCCCTTGTAATGTAGAATTAGAATAATCTTATTTGGATGCGGTGATGCACAAGCCAACTTCACATGGTTAATTTTAGAAAGTTTTTCCTTCCTCAAATACAAAACAATTAAATCCTGAAAAACGTTTCTTTAACCAACAACATGTCCTAATCTCTCACTGTGAAGCCAGGACATGCAGAATTTTGGTGGGCTGTCTGAATTATATCAGGCAGTATCAGCTTGACAGCCTTTACTCTGGTGGCCAAACTTCCCAGTCAATGGGGAGTGTGTTGCTAATTAGTATTTCCAATAATCAAGTGTCAAGTAAATAGTGCATTTAGAAACCACTTCTAGAGTTTGGACATGTGCGTGAAATGGTGCTATTGTGTTGACTGCTTTGGCTTCAACTACTACAACTAGGATTCTCTTTGTATCACTGGAATGCTACCATGGATATACCTGCTCATTTTATTATTGCAGTAGGCTATGAAATAGATAGAATAAATTTTGTTAACATAAGTAAAGTCCATTGGAAATGTCTCTTGTGCAGTTCCCATTCATTTAAATTGTTTTTTCTTAAAAACACACACAGAAATGGCTTCCAGGATCAGAGCCGGATTTAGTTTGATGAGGCCTTAAGCTACTGAAAGTAACGGGGCCCTTTATATGTCCAGCTGTCCTTTGTCAACAACAAATTGTCGCTGTTAGAAATGAATAAATGAGTGATATTTTAGGGAGCAGGCTAGCAGGCGGGGGCCATTTCTTACATCATAGGAGCCTACCCAACACAAAACACTGTTGCTGTACGTAGGTTTCCTTTTATTTATTTATTTATCAAATATTTTGGAAATGTACATCCAGGTGTTTTTTTCCTTTCAGTTTTTGCCCCCCCCCCAAGAGAGTGGGGCCCTAAGCTATAGCTTGTTTAGCTTACACGTAAATCCGTCACTGTCCAGGATACTTACCCATGACAATTAAAGGAGACCCATCCTTACAGCATCTAAGGAAGAACTCAATGTTGTACTCTTCCCATTGTTTCATCAGTGTAAACTTTTCAGCTTGCCTGATAGAAACATCTCATCTCTCCTCCCCTTTGCACTGTTTTGGGCAGTTCTCCAGACAGACCCTCAGGCCAGTTATGGGGGAAGCAGGGAGACAGGAAGGGGGAAAGTCCTGTTGCATGAGCAGGACTCATTGTGCTGGCTCCTGCTAGTGCACCTACTTAGTTGAATACATCCCTTACGATTTTAATATCTATGTAAGTACAAGCTACAAAGAAGAGAAGGTTCTCCACAAAGAGGTCTATTGTAAAACATGAGAGGAACCCACACAACCTTAAAACCTGTAATACTGGTAAACAATTAACACATCCATGTAACCACTGTAGAACACTGAGCAAATTAATCTATGGGAAAACCTGCATATAAATATAATAATCAAATAAATTATGCAAAACGCTCAGAATACTGGGTTGTGGCTAGCCACTGCTATCCAGGAACTCTGATGCACACACACAACCCTTCCCTGATTGGAGAAGCATTCCTTGCGCATGACACTTGCAGGAGCTCTCCTAAGACTGGCAAGGGCAGACCTCCCCAAACTTCGCCCCTCCAGATGTTTTGGCCTACAACTCCCATGATCCCTAGCTAACAGGACCAGTGGTCGGGGAAGATGGGAATTGTAGTCAGGGCCGGCTCTAGGGGTAGGCTGGGTGGCGCACCAGGGCGGGGGCGCTGGAGCAATCTCCGCACCAGGGCGCCAGGGCGCCCGACATGCTTGAGACGGCCCTGATTGTAGTCCAAAACATCTGGAGGGCCGAAGTTTGGGGATGCCTGGGCAAGGGGCTGCTAGCCACACTGTAGATGTTGATACGCAAGAAGGTTGAAGAGAGCATGGGAGAATTACTGTTCACATGCCCTACCTCATTACAGAATAAGGGGAACACTAAAAGCACTTTGCTGATGACTCCCAAAATCTCGGATTCAGCACTCTTTTGTGTGCTATGAGAAAGGAAATTGTAAGGAAAGGGGGTGGAATTAGTGGTGGAATTGCTGAATTAGTGATGATGGACAGTTGCTCTCTTTCATTGGCACTGTCTGCGCAACCATCATTATTATCTTGTAGCTGGTCTGCATTTATTTTTAATCTCTGTCTGCAGAACGTTGATGCGTTGCTGAATTTGTACACAAGAGGTCTTATGGTTGTATTGTGAAAGACTTCACTCCTCTTTTCTTGGAAATATAAGAGATAATTTAGTAGCTCAGCTTTTTATTCCTAGAACTCCCCCAGCTGATACAGGATCTAAACTCCATATGGTCTTCAGTGGAGACTGACAATCTGCACCAGCTCAAATTCTTTGGCCAAGCTGCAGATGTAGGGGAAAAAACAACAATTCTAGCAAATGAATGGTATTGGAAAACTGAAAACCATCACCGATCCCTGTCTAAAATGGTATACTGCCTACATGTCATAAATAGGTGAGAAAAATGAATGTTAGAATGCAAAGTAAGGCCTTTTAAGCTATGAATTAACATCAAATGTCTAACTGGTGTTACCGAAGTTCCCTCAAAAAACAGCACAGTTAACTTCTACTTGGAAAATGAAAATATCAACAACATATTTCAAAAAGAACTTTTAGGACAATAGACCAGATTGTTAAAATAATAGGGCAATAGCTGTTCATGGTAATGCCTTCACTGTTATTTTTCACATAAAATATTTTGTGGGCTTCTATATTGGAAATAACTCATGAATCATTTTGTATTATCAATAATTTTCTAACGGCAATTTGTCCAGTGTCAAATTATTGTCTACAAGTTTCTATACTGAATTACCTGGAGAAGAAAAAAATAAGACATGTCTGTAAACAAAATCCTTAAAACAAACCAAGGTTCTGCTTTGCCTAAACATTCACATTTTATAATAAACAGTTAAGTGAAGAAACATGACCTGACAAGACACAGATGCTGTATGAGGAATGTAATGGAAGATAAATGCAATTTAATGACTGATTAGCTTTACATGAAATAGGGAATCAAAACACTGAAATATTTAACATGCTACAGCACATTTCTTATACAAACTATAGGTGTGCATATACGAACCCAAATATTAACTTGAATTATCTTTCCGTATATAGGGTAACATGAAGGTTTAAATAAAACCTATATACTGTATTTCTGACAAGTGGGTACATCAGAATTGTTCATATGAACAGTTCCTGATATTTTAAATATTATGGCAAAATAAGCAGTTTCCCCTCCCAGGTGTATGGGAAATAGTTAAGTATAAGGGTTAGATAACAGATAATTTATTTGCATCACTGGTGTTTGGATCTGTCCAGAAATTTATAATAACCCTATCCAAAGCCAAAATACAGATATTACAGACTTGTGTGTCCCCCCCCCAATAACTCCTCTTATCTGTCTACTCACACCCAACACAATTGTAATTGTGTGGCACGTGAACATGCACAAACATACTGTATGCATTGTATATGTGTACGATAAACATTATAATTGGTCATGGTGGCAGCAACATAGCAGGAAGACATCATATAGACGTCCATCATTTAGATGTGAGCAATGGGGCTCTAAATCAATCCTGAGAGCAGTATTGGACTGGAACTTCAAATCTGAGATATCAAATACCATGGAGATTCTTTAGGCCAAATCTTGGCTGAACGTATTCGGTTTTTTAAAAGGTAATGGCTTGTTAAGGGTGCTGAACTAAAAGACAGAAATATTCATAGTTTTACAATGGATTCTTCATAAGTAACTACTGTATAACTACTGAGTTGAGTCAATGGGGCTTGTTCCCATGTAAGTGTCTAGAATTGCAGCCTGAAAAACGCTTTTGCAGTAATGCGAGAGCTTACCCAATTTATATTATGGTCACCCTGAAAATGTTGCATCAATAATTATCCCAGGTCAGTAATTTTCTGCTCTATAATAATGAAAATGTTGCCAGATCCTAAGATATCCCATATTCTCTTTGTTTTGAATGGAAAATTCTCCATGGTACTTTTGTGTGTACTAATAGCACTGTCATGGCAAAACATTGCCATGATAGCATAAAATATAAATTACTAGAGGTTAATGGGTACTCCACATTGCAGTAAAACATGGCATGTCATTAAACCTCATCTGGCATATCATCAATATGATTTCTGAACCAACTTCTTTTTTTAAGATGGCAGAGTTAGGTTTTCTCAGCTCATGAATCGCAAGAAAATGCAACTACATCTGTTGACAAGATGAAAGTAAGAAGAATAGAGCAGCGGTATTTTAAATAGGGGCCACTGAGAAGCAGGTACAAAAGGTACCTCTCTATAGGCCCAGAACCAATGGGGGTCCAGATGCTGAACTTTCAGTAAAAAAAAAAGTTTTGAGCTCACTTAGTGGAAAATTGGGTCCTCCCTATTACAAGAGGGCACTTGTTGAGCTGTGACCTGGCAACTAGACCCTGTGTTGTGGGTGGGAACGTTTGGGTGGCCACAACACCCTATTGGAGGTCCCTCGATCCTGGGTGCAATTTGACCAATGGGATGCCAGCTAAATCGATCGAGGGACCTCTATTTAAGCCCCTGCACATGTCCCTGATCTTCCTCTTTGGGGCTCAGTGGATCGGAACACCCGCGCACCTCTCACTATATTTGGGGCTTGCGCTTGACCTTGCTATGCTGTCGTGTGTCGTCTGTCGTTGGGACAGGGGCATGGCAGGAATTTTCCCCACTTGGCTGATTGGCTGGTGCCATTTGGGTTTCGCCTGTCACATAGCAAATCATCACAACTTGTAAGGTTGCGGATAGGCTCTTGTTCAGGTGATAGGGGTGGCAGAGCACTCTGGCCATCCCTATGCAATGGGTATTCCATTAAAGGAATCCACAGACTCACTCGTTGGTCTTCCCTGTGAGGGGTTGTGCCCTGAGACTGAGCAGGGGCGTCGCAATGGGGGCGGGCTGCCCTGTGCTCCACTCTGTGGGGGGCAGTGCCCCCTGGCCCCTCTGCACCTCCATTGACAGTGGCTGCTGCGGCGAGGCCGCCCAGATACTGCTGACTGCCATCTGCCACTCAAAGTGACTGGCGAGGCGGGGCGGGGCCGCACACGGAGGCGGAGCTCGCTGGGCTGGGGAGGTGACGGACCGCTGCCTCACTCTCCCCCCTCCCTCCCTGAGTTGGGCAGAGCAAGGCGCCTCTTGCGAGCCGCCCCGTATGGAGTGTGCATGTGCGGGATGCCGCACATGTGCATTCCGCATGGGGCGCCATGCAGGCGCCGCCCCCAGTACCAGCTGGGATAGTAACGCCACTGAGCATGAGTCCAGGGGGCATCCGGGTGGAGGACTCGCAGGGCTCCTGCTTGCCACTGTCCCAGGTGTTCACCCAAGGCTGGGTGGAGTGACCCTGGTTGGAGCCCTGGGTCAGCGCTACCTGCAAGGGTGCAGGGAGCTAGTCGAACCAGAGCCTATGCAACCACTCACTTCATTGTAATCAATAAAGTTGTGGCCTAAATTCTGCCAAAAACCAAACCAAAAGTTTGAGTCTTGTCTGAATTTATTTGGGGGGGGTAGTTAAAAGGTCTACACATGCAAATACAGGAAACTAAATTTTCAGGCACCGTTCAAAGCCATTGTGAAGTCACAGCTGTGATTGATGTCTACTATGAAGAAATTTAGAGACATACAAGTCCAAGGAAGATCCAAAAATAAACAATGGAGAGAGGACTTCCTGGTTCACTTTTCAGCCCGTGGCGGATCTTTCTTGATGCATGTGTCACTCTAAATTTCCTCTCTAGATTAAAAATAAAATAAAAGTAGAAATGGACTGCCTGCTTCATTCTGAAAGAAGAAAGCTAAGTTCTGGTCTGTTCTAGAATTCCCCCTTTTCTGTTATTGTTGCCCAGAGGAAGCAACTGAAAAACCCAGGATTTTAGTGCAGCAGTGACCACCCAAAAGCAAAAGGTAGTAGCAAAACCAGGAGTTTGTGTTTAACTCAGGTTTTAACTTCATGCAAAAAATGGAATTGTTTTTGTGAGTACGTAACCATTAAAAATAATACTCTGCTGTTGTAAATTCAAATAAAAACCACCATTGGTATATCCATATTGCAGGTGGTTGAGAAAATGTGAGTTATGAGAGACCAATGTATGGCAAGTGTATGGGGTATATTCCAGGTGTTTGTGTGTGTGTGTGTGTGTGTGTGTGTGTGCGTGTGCGTGTGTGCACCGTGCACGTGCACTTAGGGAGGTGAAAGTTGAAGAAAAGGGTTGTTGCTTGTTGCAGCAATCTCTAGGGGTGGGATGGGGAAAGATTAACTGCTTCCCAACAACCCACATGGAGGTGGAATACCAGGACTGAGATGAGTTGTCACTGCTGGTATAAAAACCTAAATGGGAATATTGCTGTCAAAGGCTCAAATCCTTTTTGCTAAGAGAGAGGAAAAAATAAACTAGTGTTGGTTTGATTTGTGCTAATATAATTGCTCTGGTTATTGTAAGGTATATGTCCTGCTTTCAGGCTTCCTATAGGTTGGCCATTGTGATATCAGAGTGCTGAACTAGATGTTACACAAAGCTGTGTTGCAGGAAGAAGGCAAATGTTTGCATCAAATATGTAATTGTACAGAATCCTAACTGTGGAAAGGCCATTAAAAGGTGTGTATGTTGTATGCATGTGTCAGGTGATGTTTTCTTAGAAGACATTCACTAATCTCCCCCACACCTCTAACCAAACCAAAAGGAGCAAAATAATGAATACTCGACTGCAATTGTTTAGTCCCTGAACAGTTATTTATAAAGAGATTCAAAGTGACTCAATATAAAAAGCATCTAAATACTGAAGTGAATCAGTCTTGAAGTGTCAGAAATCCAAGCATCTGCTTTTCAAACACAAATAATTTCTTTTAAAGGCAGAACATTAATTTGTTCTGAATCTGAATTATACATCTGGCATATTAAGCATTTCTTTAAATGCCTATTGCAGCAATAATACAAAGGTGTAAGAGAGAGTTACTTGTTTGAAAATAACACCGTTTCAAAGAGAAGACTCAGCTGTTGTTTTGGTAGTTGTTTTTGTTTGCAGAGGTGCCCCAGCCAAAGACTATTAAAAATGCATTTGAAATCAGTACACTAAGGGCCAAGGAGTAAATGGAGCAATGTGACATAAACATGGTCCCACTGTACTGGGATGCATCGGTAAGAACCAAAATGGTAAGAAACATATGAAATTGTCTCTCCGTTTAAACAGAGCTCAGAGTTTTCCTTTAATGTGAAGTAATCTTATGGTACCTTAAAACCTGCACATTTTAAAAATGATGAAGGTCAAATGAGAATGCCTTTGCATTTTAGTTAATTACAAGTGGTAGAATTGTTCTGCTATGGGTTACCCCGAAAGGTAAATTGTGATGGTTAAGCACAGAGATCCTGAATTGCTGTTACCCAGATGGCTTAGCCATATACACTAGGTCAGTTTCCTGGCTTCAAAAGTTGGCATAGGAAAAGATCCATTAGTTAGGATCTAAGCAACGCTACAGTGGTCACTGCCAGAGTTCTAAGAGAATATTCCACGAGAATAACAGAATATATACAGCTGATGGATGCAAAACAAACAGATACAGAGGTGTCACAGGACAAAGACAAAACATAAATAATGACCTTCTTGTGCATTCATAAACCACAATCTTTCTCCCAGTTTCACAAATGGCCACCTCCATGTGTTTCACTCCTACCTGAAAACACTGATATTCATTTTACTAACACAGAAGATTGTAGTGATTACACAAACCTTTACTTATTCTGATTTCGAATTCGGAGACACCTCCTTTTCAGTGGTGGCTCCAGATCTTCTGGCCCTGTGCTGAGAATTGGCGCTGAAATAATGCATGGTGCAATTGCAGTCTTTTCCACTGGTTTTGGCACAGGCTGGATGACACAGCCTGCCTTGGGTAGCATCCGCAAAGCATATGCATGGTCCTCATCTGCAGGATTGTTCAGGTTGGGATCTTGCTTGTCTCCCCCAAACAGGGGCTCTTCCCCAGGCTTCTTACCGGATTCTCCTTCCCGTCGGCAGTTTGATGTACAGTTGTTCTCCTTAACAGACTCCAGCTCACTGACTGGCAATTCCTCCAGAGGATGAGACTTTTTCTGCTCCTGGGGCTGCTCTGAGTTCTTGGAAACCTCTGGGCCCTTTGTGCCATTCACAATAACATTGCAAACTGCAGCTGTACTATTTTCCGAAGTGCCCGATGGCAGTGCGATGGGGCCACAATGAACTGGGTCACTACAAGGTAACGTTTTTGCTTCAGTAGGGCTGCAATTGTTCCTGCAGTCATTGCAGTTCCTTTTGTCTGAGCTACCAAAAGTCAGATTGACAACACTGCTAGCTTCATGTTCAACTTTGACTTGAGCATGTAAAGCCCTATGGATAACATTGTGTAGTCTAGACCTGTGACCTACAGTTAAGTCTATCACACCATCCTGTGGTCCCTGTAGCACTGTAGGAAAACCAAACTTGTTGTTCACTGGACTACTAGGTTTCACAGTCAAATCAACAACTTCGTTTTTACTGTGCTCCTGATGCACTTGTGTTTGATTTAAGGACTGGCCTGAGCAACTTGGACTTGAGTCAGAGGACTTGGAAGGCCCTTGTTTCGAATCTCTAGGGGACACAGAGTTATTTGTTGGCTTTGTCCCAGTTGCATCAGTGGATGTACTTGGAATGAAGTTCTCCCCATTACTGGAGAAGCCGTTTGGGGGCTTGGAATCATTTATGTGAGGAATAGGGATTGGAATGGGGATAGGAACTGGTAGAGGAACAATGACAGGATATGGCACTAACAGGGTTGGGGGTGGCACCAGTGGGGCAAGAGACGGCAAGCCAAAGTTCATCATCTGTGGCATGGGCATAGGACCATTTGGCATCATGCTTACTGGTGGGAAGGGAAGACTGGGCAAAGGAACCCCTGGGGGTGGAGGGGGTAGTAAACCTGGGGGGTTTCCAGGCATCGTTGGAGTTGTTGGAGGGTGAATATGAGGAGACAGCATTGGCCTATGCATAGGGCTGGAAGTGGGGCCCATATTTCTAGGACCACCTGGTGGTGGACCAATTCCCGGAATCATTGGATTGGACAGAGGGCTGTTCGGATTTGAGGCATGGTGAGGTGGCCCTCGAATAAAGGGTGGGCGGATTTGCTGCATAATTTGCTGTTCCATGAATATGGGCAAAGGTACCGGCCCACGGTTTGTCATCACCATGGGAGGGCTTCGAGGTGGGACACCAATTGGAGGCACAAGGCTAGCAGGTGGCTGAACAGAAACCGGTGGCATATTTGGATTCTCGTTGATGGGGATAGATTTGGGAACAGGCGTTGGGATTTTAGTGACAGAGCAGTTGGCAGTGTCAGGCGGAGAGGCAGTGGTAGACGCTGATGGTCCAGGGCCTTGAATTTGGCCAGCTGCAGACACTGGGGATGGGGCCTTTCTCCGAGCATCTGCTAGCGGTATATTCCAAGAATCTGGAGTCAGCAGCTGCACCCCAGTGCCTTCTGCTTTATTTTCGACTGGAGGATGTAATGTGCTGCAGAGTCCAGCTGGAAGATTGGCCTGTGTTTCTTTGTAGAAAATGTCCATTTTGTACTGATTGAGACATTTTGCACTGCAGAACTGAAGCCTTCTTTCCCCGTCCCCAAAATCCAGATACTCTTTTGTGTGTCTTATGTGTTTACACCAGTCACATACCTACAACACAGTAACAAAATCAAAACAGGTAAGAAAAGAAGCGATTTCCTCTTTATATTGTCATTTGCATTAAAAAAATATTTTTAAAAAACTTTCCGTTACTGCTTTCCAAGCATCTGAATTATCAAAGGAAAGTATAGTTCATGAAACCTGCATATTTTGACCCCAAAATCCTATCATTACATATACATGCTCAATAAATTATTATGTATAAATGCCATTACAATACTTGATACAGTTCTCATCTATGATGCCTTAAAACATGAAAGCATAGTACTGTAAAAAAAATACTTGTGGGTCTGTGTGCTGTCCACATTCTGGAAGAGCATCATGATTTTAAGGGTGTTTAGCTAAAGCATAAAATGTGGTGAGCTCTAGTGGGTAAGAGATTGCACTATCAACTGGGAAATCCTCTGTTCAAATCTTATCACTCCCATGAACTCACAAATAGCCCAAACCTATGTATGTTTACTCAGGAGTAAGCCCCGTGTCATTCAGGTGGATTTCCTTTACATGGTAGTAACTCTGCATAGGATTGTAGACAAAGCGGGCTTTAACAAACTCAGTGCTTCTTCCCACATTTGAAACATGGTTATAGTAATAGTTTCCTATTTTGTGAGTTGTTGTATGAATTGTAAAAAATGTATATGAAGCACTGGAACAGTCTAAGGCACCAATCCTGAACGCAGAGGGAATTTTTCCCAAGTAAACATATAAAGCATTATTTGAACATTACATATAAATCTAGTGTAGCATTATAGTGCAATCATATAAATATCTACTCAGAAGTAACCCCACTGAATTTAATGGGGCTTAGTTACAGATAAATGTGTATAGGATTTAGCCAAAAAGTGCTTAAGCACAACAATTTTATTGGACCTTAATTCTGTGTGGATTATGACTTTCACATTAGGTAATGGTCACATAGATACTATATGCATAAATAAGATCAAATAACATTCAGAAAAATGAGCCCAGTGACTTGTGACAACTGAGTGCAAATCATCTGTATTAAGCCCACAACACAGTACATTTTAAATTATTTAAATGTAAATGGTAAATGGTACCCAAAATGCAAAAGCATCATACATCGTTGGCTTTGCCTTCCAAGTATGAAGCAGAAATAGTAATAAAATCTGGGTGAATTTCAAATATTCTGAAGCTGTGATATTTCAACAAGCTGGAAAGATTTTCCAAGCTGTTTGCCCACTCTTCTTCACTAGTCACTTTTGTATAACTTCTTGGCAGACAACAGTTTATTTAACAACTTTTCAAAAACTAAGGCAAACCTTTTATTATTAGAGCCTTACAAAAAAAAAAGTTATTTTCCGTGCTCCGTGCTACTATTGGTGTGGTGAAAACACTGCCAATACTTTTTAAAATAAAAAAGTAAATAAGGCTTGAGAACTAATTAAGCTGTGAAAGGTTTTCCCAGTTGTAAGCCACTAGAAACCAAAGTTCAAAAAATAGTCATTCTAGGTTTCAGAATCCATTTCTTCAGAGAAATTATTGTGATTTCATTAACACATTAATTTTGCAACACTAACAGCTCTCACAGATGGCGGAGACATGATCTACAATTCAAATATGACTCTTGTTTGCACAAATGCCTTTCCCGTCATATGGCATTTTAAACAAGAATTAAAATGAGTAATCTTTCCACAGCTATAAACAGATAAACAGATGTCAGAATTTTCAATGCCTTTTTTTGACAGATTTTATACACAGATACAAAACTTTTTGAATTTTTTTGTTGTTTATTCAGTTCTCATAATATTCTTTAGACTGTCTTTAGTACTATACATTAAATGTACAGTACTGAGTTTATGGCCACATGAAAGCAATGCTCTTCGCACACCATCACTATTTAAGACTAGGAATACTATTTGTGCACGTGTATGTTAAGATAACGATTGTGAAATGATAGCATTAAATAAGCAATTTAATTTTAATAACCATTGGCCATATAAACAAACTGAGAACAACATATGCTGGGCATTTGATTACTCATCTCATTTAACTCTCAGCTTTTCTTTATCTGAAATGGTGATGACACTTTTTTAAAAAATGTGGGTTTTTTTAAGCCTAGTCATGATGCAAACAAAATTAAGCCCTGTTAAGTCACACTGATCTCAATAGGCATTTATTTAACTCTCACAGTAACCATATTTACTAAGAAGGAACTTATATTGGGTTTAGTGGGGCTTACTCCCATGTAAGTGTGCCTATGATAGTAGCCATCTTTTTGAAATCAGTAGGATTTAAGCACACTTAAATTAGACTCTAGAAATTAAATCCAGACACTGGATTTGGGCTCCAAACATTTCAGTGTTCTGGGTTCAAATGCCACCACTGCCACCATGTAAAGAAGGAATGAAAAACTGGATTTTTGAATGCATGGGAAATGTGTTGGTAAGGTCTCCTTATCTCTGTCTCACTCCTGTTAGCATATAACAAAGGAGAGAGTATGACTCCCATCCAGAGCTAATTCCCTAACCCTGCAACCTAGCCAAATGATGCACAGGAAAAATCAACCCTACCGCCACCATCCCTGAAAAGTCCCCCAAATTGGAGTCAGAGAACATTAAGATCTGTTTCTGGGTGCCCTTAGGATTCAGGCAGACAACCGCCAAAGACCCACTCGGCCTCTCAGACCCAAGCCCACGTTACTCAGTAGCAATGACCCAACAGCCAGGTACCAGATTTAGAGACAAAGCTTACCTTACCCTAAAAAGCCACACCAGCAGATGAATGGAACTGCTTTGTTAAGAGACGACAAAGCCAAACAGAACCCTCTTGACCTTAAAAGTACAATTTAAGAATACTGGGGAGATGCATATTTTGGAATTTAGGGGTAGACCAAAAATAACAAAGCTCGCTTGCCTTGCCCTAATATCAACTATTACGTAGATTCATGGACCTCACCAGCAAACTGCATCCAGACACATGTGGCTGCAGCGGCATAATCCTTCATCTGAATGGGGACCCAGAACCAAAGTCAAAGGTCAAGGTTTTTTAAGTAGGCAATCAAGGTCTAGGGCCCATTTTCTCCAGCACCAGAGGGCATATGTGCGGGAAGACCATGTTTTTACACCACCACTTGACATGGAACAATCTTGCCTTAGACTCTCCACACAGGTGAGGTGGTAAATTAAACTGATTAACTGGAACTTTTCCCTCAGGAAGCCGGTACCCAGAATGGACAGTGAAGGGCTATTAAAATAAACCAAAGAAATTGGGATTTCTTTATGGAATGAATCATGCTTCATGTTTCATTCTCACTGCACAGTTTGGTCCTTTCTGAGATGCATCCTCAAGGCCTTTCTCCTCAAAACATTTGCTTCATCCTGCTGGCAACTTGTCTGCTTCTTGTGAAGCTTCCGAAAAGAAGTCACCTGGCCCAGAGTTTAACTAAATTGCGCAAATTTTCACACTGAATGCCAGTTCTTGACATTCAAAAACATGTATGTTGAAGCACCTACTTTGAATTTGCATATATTTGCCCAAATATAAAATGCGCACACATTTTGCCAGCTATGTAGAACCTCAAACATGTATCAGTCAAGGATTTTCACTTCAAAGGGTAGTATTCAACTAAACTTTACTTAGAATGGACCCACTAAAATTAATGAACATGACTAAGGGCATAAATTTCAATTTGAGTAAAACTTGTGATGTCCAATGGGGTTTGTTCCTGGATGTGCACTGACTTCTATGCATATTTATCTGGGAGTAATTAACATTGCCATACTTCTTTTTCTTCTGAAGGCTTTTTATTGTTAAGATAAACAAGCATAGAAGAAACAACAACAAAAGATAAACAATCTTCCCAACCCTCTTTCCTTATTAGCATAACACATCACCAGTGTTTTCTTCTTCTTTTCCCCATCTTAATGGGACTTACTTCTGAGCAAAGATGCATTTTATGATTGCGCTGCAAATACAGAAGTTTAGGTCTTCTCTAATTATTTTATTTTATAAATGATTGGTCAAAATGTTCATTTTAGTGTTTTCTCTATTGGTTAACCCAATGTGTTCCTGTATTACTGTGTGGTGAGTAAATATGTTCTGTAAAAAATAGTTAGAAATACTTCTTGCAAATTCTCTCAGAATTTCCCCCTGCTTTTAATAACTCACTAAAAGAAATGCTAATGCTACTTCACTCACATATTGATCACCCTCTATTCAGTATATTTTATCATTAGGTAAATTTAATTAAGGATATTGAGGGTAACTGCAATAAATCAATTTGTGAGCACATCCCTGATGAACTAAATATCTAATCATTATACAATTGATTTTACTCAGCACTCCAAAGTCACACATAACTAGTTCTCTCTCTTCCCGCCCCTCTTTCATATCCTGCCACAGATACAGCACACCACCCCTTCACATGGAGTAAAAATTACTGGAGTAGAAATAATGTCACTTAAGAATTAATTAATCAGATCTGTCCTACAGGATTGGTCATTTAAGATGAGGTCAATGAATTTATGGTACAAATGGCTATATACCAAAGATAATAAAATGGAGCAAAATTATTCATTTTACTTCTAACTAATATCATGCTCAAAGTAATTACAGATTTCTCCTAAGAGCTCATCCTGATTACTTAAGATGTGACAGTTAGACCATATATATTTCACTTCAATAAAACAACGTTTTTCCCCCCTGTCTCTGAAATATACACATTCAATATATTAGAAAAGATTTGTGTACTGAGTAGATTCTGCTGGTGACAGGGCCCCCTTCCCACCCAAAATGGTATAAAACCTTAGCATCTCTTCACATTTTTATATGACGTATCTTTTCCATTTGTGATATAAATGGCTATACAAATTTTGAAATTAAGGCTGCTGCTCTAAACCCACTCAGCTGGGATATAAACCCTGTTTAACACTGTGACCTGGGGGAAAACTTGCAGGCACTTAGCTCCTCCCTGTTCCTTATTGATACCATGTTAAGCTAAGCCATGATTTGGCTTAGTGTGTTGTTTAAACCTAGGATGGATAAGTTCTTACTAACCACAAGCTGCAGCCAAGGTTTGATCTTAGCAACAGCTTGTGGTTGGTGAGGAGACAGCTTAAGCATGAGGCCCAGTTCAGATAAAACTTTGGTTTAACTGAGTGCAGCTAAACTATGGAATTCGTTACTAGAAGATGTAGTGATGGCCAGCTTGTACATTTTGAAAAGGGATGTTTGTGGCCTTGCGCAGCAAGGGGGAGGGCGCGACTGGCATCCTGAGCCTCCTGCACGGTGGGGAAATGCTTCATCTACTTTATGGCCACATGGGAGGCTGGAAAGGAGGACGGCAACTTGGTAGCCAATCAATCTCAATGCTGGGATTCTTAGGGATGGGGCTTAGGAGTGAGCCAGAGGGAAGACTTTGCCCACCCAGTCCACTCCTGGGACATAAAAGGCTCTCCGCACCATAGTCTTCACTTGGGCTTCCCCACTCACCCTCTATGGCTTATTGTACTTCCAGTTGTGCTTTTCTGTCTTAAACAGGTTGGTGTTTAGTATAAAGGTTGCTATAGACAGGTGTGGGTCACTGGTTTCAGAACTGGGAAGAAATTTTGCCCAAGGCAGATGGCTGGATCCTGCAGGTTTTTGCCTACCTCGTAGCAATTGTCACAATGTTCCTTTGCAAGAAGAGGCATTTGGTTGGATGCTTGGTAGGTAGGGAGGGGCACCCTGCCTCCATTCCATTGAAGGAATTGTTGTTGTTGTTTAGTTGTTTAGTCGTGTCCGACTCTTTGTGACCCCATGGACCAGAGCACGCCAGGAAGGAACTGAAGGAATAGTTTATCCTAATTCATTGATACATGGCCTCATCACATGATCTGGTTTCTTTTGTGCATGTGTGAAAGAGCATCACCACCTGTCTATTTGGCTTAATATGCAATTATTCAAAATTTTCACGGGCTTTCATATAATCAGTGTTGTTGTGTGTTTTATCTGGCCCTAGTTGGGTCCTTGTAGTAAATTGCATTACATATATTAATTCGGTGTTTCATCCAATATGTTATGCACCTCTGAGGATTCTGATTTGAAATGCTTAACATTTTAACTATTTTTTTTCCCACCGATAAAAGAAAATTGACTTTCTCTTGGATTCTATTGCTATTTGAACAGCTATACACACACACGTACACTCACTCACTCTTGGGGATGCAATATGTGGAAATGTCAAAAAGGACATCTGTTCTGGTCAGGTTTGCCATGTGGAATGGAACTCAGCGGGGAGGAAGAAGAAATGGCGAACAAGCTCCAAGAGACAACAGTAAATATCAGTGAAGAGGAGCTAACAGTAACCATCAGCAACTTCTGCCAGTATTTCACAGCTTCATGGTCGTGCCTCTGTCTTTCTCAGAACTTTTATTTTCCACGAAAAACAGTGGATTAGCACAAAGCCTTTTCTTATCCCCACTACAGATACATCAGAGCCAATATCTATTCAATGGGGTTTTAAAAAAAAGAAAAGAAGAAGAATGTCACTGTTTTGCAAGTGGGATTCAGTCACACGCTGACAAATGCAGGTTGTGTAATTAAGGTGAATTTGGCATTCTTGCAGAACAAACCTGCTTCCCCGTTCCCTGGTAATTCAGACACTCATAATAAGGGAAATGACAAGAAGATGCAATGTCAAATGACAATTGTTTGACCTCCCTGCACACTTTGTGAAAACACATCAGGATCAACGCTCAATAAACAAGTTTATCTGGAAGTTACTTTAGGCTCAAACTGTTTATAAAACTCCTGCTTGGTCACTATGATCAGCTGAGGCTTTTTTTTATTGGATATGCCAGCAGCAGGCTGGTTGGCAGTAATATGGCACCGCACCAGGCCTTCAGTTGGCTACTCCCTGAGGCAGCCTTATGGACATATAACAGGCACCAAATCTATATACATTTCAATGCCTTCTAAACAACTTTACTCAAGCGTTTTCTGATTAAGGCTTAATTGTGTTTAAAAAAAACCTTTTCAAACATTGCTCAAGTTGTACATGTTGCTGTAATTGGGACTTGTGATTAATATTTCAACGTATTTTGTAGATTGGTTTTACTGTATCCCACTTAGATAGTTCAGTTTAAAGCAATGTTTCTTTCTTTGTTTCAGTCCTATGCAGCCAAGGGCAAGCTACCTCTGAGCCAAAAATGGGCACAGGAAAAGAAACTGCTTAAGCCTTTGCCCTCTGATTCCTTTTTCAAGTCATAATTACCTTTCCGAAGCTGGTTTTTACTGGGGGGGGGGGTGAGGTAGAGTTTATCAGCCTCTACTTATCCACTCTTCTGCTGAGGTGAAAACTATCCTAGGATGCTTTGGGAAAGAATGAAAGGAAGGGAAAGGAAGGACTCACTACGGTAAACTTTGCTTAGAATGTAGTTAAATCCTTAAATAGTAATTCCTTCTCCCTTGAGAACTGTGATTCTGTGACAGAAGCTAGGAATCCCTGACTGAAAAATCATCAATGTCTCACCGAATTTCACTTCCCTGGTTTTGTGTATGAAACAGAGCCAATTATAACAATGTTCCTTTTGAATCACTGGATAGCTCAGCTGGTTAGACAATGGTGCTGATAACACCAAGGTTGCGGGTTCAATCCCCATATGGGACAGCTGCATATTTCTGCATTGCAGGGGGTGACTAGATGATCCTCAGGGTCCCTTCCATCTCTACAATTCAGTGATTCAATGAGTGATCAGGTCTAGGTAAAGAAGCTTAGACAAGGAAAGGAAGTAGGTGGTCATGATAGAACAAGGCCACTTGGTCAACATGATGTCGTTCTACTGCTAAGTTAGGCAGGTCTGTCTGTGCTTGCCCAGTGACTAGATGAACCACCTGTGAAATGCACTGAAAAACTGTGAGGTATCTGTGCCATTAACCAATTAGTTACCGTAATAAGTAGCCAGGAAAAATAAAATCATGTTAAGGAATTGGTGTTGGGGGTTGAGGGGGGGAAATTAGGCAGATCATGCTATAATGATTGGAGTACTGAATGTAAATAAATTCAGATTCCCTGCTCAGCTGTGAAACAAACTGAGTGTCCTTTGGTGACTCGCTATCTCTCAGTCTAAGCCACCTCAAAGGATTGTGGTATGGCTGAGGTACTACTAGAAAAGCCTTTGATAGTCCAATGGGGCTTGTCCTATGGTGCTGGTAATAATATAGCAAACCAAAATAATCCGTGTGCACAAGAAGTAATATACAGATTTTAAAAACTACAGAAAATAGTTTGATAACACTGTGTAGACAGTGACATGGGTCTCTCCCTGACCCTCTGTATATCATCTGTGTTTAGAGTCTTCATTACTCAGAGAGAGAAATCAAATGCAAGGAGCAGGTTTTTAATGAATCTTACCGCTGTCATTTGTGAACAGTGAAGCATGTTCTGTTCAAAGTCATTAGGTCTTCCTGCTTTCAGGAGGGTGAAAGGGGTGAGATTTCTTTCTCTTTTTTAATGAAGAAGATATATCCAACAAATGTATCCCAAAAAAGAGCTCAAGCAGCCACAGAAGAAAACATTTGGCCTATCACATCCAATTATCTGTGCTTCTTATTACTAGGTGTTAAATGAGGGGCAAGTTCATATTTTACAACAAGCAAATATGGAGGAAGCTATCAAAATAGAAAGTAGTACACTAGTGCATGCAAGTCTTCATGTTCCAAGAGAGTCGGTGGAAAGGAGTTAGTTATTATATATTGCCAAGCATACAGAATAATCAGTTGAAGCAGAACCAGCATGGCTTCTGCAAGGGTATGTCTTTTTAGAGTTCTCTGAGCTTGCTAAAAAACATATAAACAGAGGAGATCCAGAGGTGATAGCACCTCACCAAAGAATCCTGAATAAGCTTAGCGATCATGGCATAAGAAGTAGAAAGATTCTCTTAGGAATCAGTTAAGGGAAAGGAAGCAAACAGTAGGAATGAATGGGAAATCCTCTCAATAGAAGGTTGTATAAAGTGGAGTCCCCAAAGGATTGGTAGTGTAACTTAGTGAACCATAAAGACTGGAGATGTGGTTGGTAGAGTGTTTAGTTAAACAGAACATCATCATGAGTTCATGTTGGTTTTGGCACTATATAGTGTGGTCCAGGATGAGTGCAACAGAAAAGGCCTTAGGTCTCAAAGCAGAATGTAGAATGAGCATGACCTTGGAAGATTTTGTCAGAGATGCTATTTATGGTCCACTGGTTATAGGATCCTTCTTTCTTCTTTACCTCTTATTCTTGTTCCTTGGGTTGGTGTTGTTTGTTTTTTAAGAGGTTTCAGAGTCTGATGGATTCAAAGAAGTGTGGTCTAAATCACATTCATTTGGCCTCAAAGCGTTTGGTGGCCTTTGTAGCCTTTGGAAGCAGATCCACTACTGAAGTCAAGAGCTGTTGATGGACTGACTGTTTGCCCAAACTAATCGAAAAGTGATTAGATTCAGTGTTATTTTTCTAGAAAAAGAGAGGTACTGGAACTCACCATGAACACCACCCCTGTTCTCTTATAATGACAATGGTGACCCTCCCCCTGAGAGGTGCCAGAACTGAGTTCCTGTGAGTTCCGGTTGAAACAAAGCCCTGATTAAGGCTCATGTAAAAAATACTGAAGAAAAATGTTATTACCTACGTTTAAAATACAGAAAAAGATGGGCTTTTGAGACAAGCTGATGAGAAAGAAGGCTTCTATGCCGTTCCTCAGGATACACAAAGGGAAAAGAGCACGAACTCCCTCACTGAAGTTCTAGAAAATTCCAGAAATGCTTTGTCTGTGCAGGAACAGAATCCAATTGTGAGACTGCAGAGAGATCATAAAGAAGAATGTAAACTTTTATAGCTGCAATCCTATAATATGGTTTTGGGAGTAAGCTTTGTTGAATTCGGTGGGCCTTGCTTCTGAGCAGACGTACATAGAATTGTGTTATATCATATATTAATATTATTTGGCAGAAGTACAGTTCTTTGGGAACTTAGGTTTTGCAAAACTGTAAATTGTGTGGATTTGGTTGCAATAATAAAGGAGAAATGAAATAAAAGAGCAAAGTTGTAGAGAGAGTAAAAACTGTCGTCCCTAAAGTACAAGAATGCTGATAGTTGTTCTATGGAGTGGACACCTGCCCCACAGCCTTTAATTTATTTCATAGGGGCTCAGCTTGATTCCATAACCGTTCCTATTAATATCAGCAAGAGATTCCTACCAGGTTCAGCAGGGGCAGGGTTAGGACTTTGTGTAATTTGTGTTATCACTTCATTCAAACCCTCATTCATTATGCATGAGGAACAAGAAGCAACGGAAAAATTGCATAGGTGTAATTCTTAGCTGCTTTTAAATAGACTATACTTTTTTTAAGCTGGTGATTTTTCTTCAAAGCATATGCACCAGCAGAAGATTATTGTTTCATCATAGAAAGCCTTGAACTTGTATTCTCAAACCACAGGCTGTTTGGAAGCCATCCCTAATACCACAGCAAAGCCCACTGTTGAGTTATACTGGCTTGGTTCAAGACCATTGAAGAAACAAATGGCAAAGAGCTAATAATGGGACAAGCCACAGAGGATGTGGCTTAGATCTTCCCTATCATGTGTAGGGATGGAGGAGAAATTCAGTTCACTGTGCATTCACACTTTCCGAAACAATAAACACAGATGTCCTTCAAAATTTGCACCTATCTGAACTTTGCAACGTAGTTCTCCAACCAACCAAAGTTTACAAAAATGCATATATTAAGAGAAAGTGCATAAAAATGAAAATATTAGTGAAACATACAAAAGGCATTATAGTAAGAGAACATTTGCTTGCAAAAATTAGTCAAAATTGCATATAAATTATGTAATAGGAGATAATCTTTTTATGAGGGTTTTTTTAAAAAATCATAAATTAGTGAAAAATGCAGAGAGCTGAATTGAAGATTGGAAAAATGAGAAACAGCGAACTGAAATTGACAGATCCTTTCAACCCTAATTGTGCTCAAAAATTGCTTACAGGAAGTTACCTTTTTAAAAATATGCAGAAAAAGTACAAACATATTACTTTCACAGGTGTAGTGTTCTCATGGGTGGATTCATGCTACAGTGGGATTTATTGTGGCTGAAACAAAATTCTGAAAATTCAAATTTCATAATTTTTGATTACTGAATTTACTCAGAGTTCAGATGCTTTTGATATGCTGCTATCAATACTCAAATACATAATCCTTTGACCATAAATATGAAGAAGTCAGCTATCAAATGCCTTCAGATATGAACAGCACAATCCTATGCATCTCTACTTACAAGTAAGTCTCATTATGTTAAATGGAGCTTACTCCCAAGATAGCAGTACATAGGATTGCAATCAAAACACCACTGGATATCAACAATGAAATACTGCTGTTGCATATTAAATTCTAATACATTCTAAATGCTATTTTATGCTATCAAAGACACACACATATGAAACAACTGGCTGTTGAATGCTAAATACTATGTTAGTTTCAAGTTTCAGCTATCAAATAATGGTTATGTGATGGCAGCTTCTGATTAGTAGATGTGAGAGTAAGAAAAATTCTTACAAGCACCTGTTCTTGTTGATTGTGGCTGAGGTGTACAACCCACAGCCTCCAAAAATAATCATTAAATAAAATAATACAACTCTCTTACACATGCACACTATATCTCCTTTGTCAACTGCTGTATTTAGATAAATTCTTTTATATGGTCCTTTCCCTCCATGCTTATTTACCAATGGCTGTAATATAATGCACAAATGTGGATTCCTATAATTTTTAATAGCAAAGAACGAAAGAGAAAAGTGTGGTTTTTGATTACTCTATTTTCTTTTTTATATCTAAAAAAATAACATAAAACACATTTAACGTTACATTTCTATAGCTCACAAGACTAGCTGGAACATAAACATAGTAAAGAGTTGGTAAGATGGGCACACTAATGGCTTTTTGCTTAGACGAATATGTTTCAGCCCTAGGCTTTGCTCCAGGCCAGTGCTATTTCTACTAGGCAAAAAAAAAAAATCACCTATGAAATTCCATTAAATAAATTAAATTTAAATGTTACATTTCCTGGGACCAGTGACTAACATTTTAATGCTAACTCAAAATACCTTTCTATGGGTAATAATGAGCCTTAACTGAAAACATAAGCTAAGATCTTAATAAACCATCTTGATATAACAGCAATTTGAAAAACATTTTTATCACATCCTGTTGTAATTACTTTGGATTTATATCACTGCTACTGTTCTTACTATTCACAGAAAACAGACCAGGGGTTTCAGTACTGACAATGTAATATCTAAGTGGTGCTAAATGTGTGGCATCTTGCCACCAAAAACAAGGGCTGATATTCTGTTTCCTCTGTAATGTCTCATAGACGTTACCCAAATCCTGACATTACAATGTTTGCTTTTCCTCCCCTCTTACCCTAGCTCCACATCATTGGCAACTGCTGGTAAGGGATGAGGAACAGCTGGGCGTCATCACAAGATACTGTTGGAGACACCATCTGCACTATATACCGGTATTTAAAACAGCACTTTAAAGCATTGTGGCCTCTCCCAAAGAATCCTGGGAAGTGTAGTTTGTTAAGGATGCTGAGAGTTGTTTAGGTCAGGAGACCCTTGTTCCCTCCACAGACCTACAATTCCCAGAGTCCCCTGGGAAGTGAGATTGATGAAAACATATTTGTTTAGTGGAAAGTCTAGCTTGTCTGTGGCCACCCCAAATGTAGCACACTGCAACTCACAAGCTGGCTTCCTGATCCAGCATCCTGCACACAAAGACAATTGCCTTTGCAGTCTCCCTCAACTAATCTATTGAGAAGAACACCTGTCCACACATGGATTGCTGTAGCTGAGCTGGAATGGGACAGCAGCTGAGTACAATTTTAGCGCAAACATTTAAAAACTACTATTATTTAATGTTTTTGCAAATCTAGATATCACTGCACAAGAAGCAGAATACCAGCTGCATTTTACATTTTAGTGAGCAAAATATTTTCTTTGCAGTATTAAGTGGATGGTTTGGCAGCAAGAGACATACTAGTTAACCTCAGGCAGTTGTCCAAGCACAATGTGAGATTTAGAGGATGTGTTAGGGTTGAAATTCCATTACAGGTGTTTAATAATTAAGCACTACATGTTTGGAATCTCATTCCTTCCTATTACTTTTTAAATAATTAATCTGTATTTACATCTACTGCACTTCAAGGAGCTGAATACATAAAAGTGAGTAAGGATGATGGTGGGAGAATTTTTTTCATCTCATGGTGACACTAACACATGTTTATTGTCATATACAGTAAAAATAATAATAATGAACAAAAATGCAATTCAGGCTGTAATCCTGTAAGTCACACTGAACTCAGCATGACTTAATTTTTGAGTAGACATGTGTAGGATTTTGCTAAAGGTTATGTGCTCTAGAAAACTGAAATATATGTAAATGGTTTTCTGTTAAAACAATTCAGTCATTAGCACAAATAATGCTGCATGTCTCCACAGAAAAAACCCAGCTCTTGAAAGCTCTTAGCTAGCAGTGTATATTTGAATAAAAATAAGAGCACAGTCAATTATGTCCCTCAGTTTCTTTCCTTTATTCTCAGCAATAATTTTATTTCACATACTGTTCACATTACAGTATTTTACATGCTATTCATTTCTATTTACTATTGTGTCCCATCTTGAAGGCTCCCATAAATGTGTAGTAGTACAATAACTAGTTTAAAACATCTTATTATTTATTTATTTATTTATTTCATAGAATTTATACACTGCTTGACTGTAAAAAACATCAAAGCAGTTTACCTGTACTAACACTGTCAAAATAAAAACACCTTCCCTCTCCAAGAAACAACCCACAATGCCAACAAAGCTTTCCATCCCATTTCATTCAGATTGGGACACCCAGCTTTATCTTCCTGGCTTCTTGCCAAACACAGGAGATCTCCCAACCATACAACAGAGACAAATGCAGCTACTCTGTTTACACCAGTAACACCCAACATTCAGTTACATTTTCCTGCTTCCTTTACAGTATCAATACTCTTTCCCTCCCCAGGCACATTGTTATTGGGAATGTTAATCTCTAGACCTATATCTTTCCCATTTGTAGAAAATGCTGAATTATAACTCCATGCCCAATGGGTACAAATGCAACCATCAAAACACAGGGTGAAATTTAACTGTTTCCATCCACCAGTGTAAGGGACAAATTGATGGAACAGTTTACCCCTCAGCAATTCCTCCCAAAAACTTTGTTGTATGGTGAATTTGGTGAAGTACAGAAAGCTGCATGGGGATAAATGGAAGGGGAAGTCCTGTCTCCTCTTCTTCTTCATGCAATGTTGAATGCCGCCAGAGAAGAGAGGAGTGCGTCCTTTCAACAGGGTAGGCATGACGGCAGCAGTTGTCAGCAGTCAACTACTCATAGAATGACTTACTATTTCAAAAGGCAGGAGGGCAAGGCACAATCACTTTGCAGGTGGTGGTCAGTTGATGGAGAACAAGCCAGCAGGAAGTTTATCTAGACTGCCTAGGCAAGGGGATGCTCTATGGAGACCCTGCTGATTTCCTCTACCCCTCTGTATTTCTGTGCTTTCTTTTTTTAAAAAAAAAATTAAGCCTGAAAGCCACAATGGACTGATTCAGGGAATGCTCTTCACAGGTTGCTTCAATGAAACACTGTAAGGTTGTAGAGGTATCGCTTTTCTGGAAGCAGAATTCTAAAAGTGGGTTTCGAATAGTGCTTAATATAGTGCTGTATAATCTTGCAACTTTTGCCCCTAAGGCCAAGATGCTTCTATCATGCTTAATAAAAAAAAAAAGTCCTGTTCAGCAAAGAACATCTGCAACTTTAATTAGAAGCTTTTCTTTCTGGCAAACTGCCTCTAATTGCTTCCTGTAACATGAATTGGCCCTTAACTGGAGTGTAAAAAGTTGCAAGACCATTGATCTTGTTTATGTTGACTAGCAGCTGTTTCCAGGTTTTCAAATAAGTGACTTTCCCAGCCCTGTCTATTGTTTCTGTTTGCTATAGTGGTATATATTTGTGTGTTTTTATATTGCAAACTGCACTGTGATATTTGGGTGAAAGGTAGTGTTGAAATTTAGATGATAATCATAATCATAATAAATAATAACTGGAGGTGCCTGGAACTGAACCTGGGATATTTTGCATATGTTCTGTTACTGAGCTGTGATCCTTCCCCTAGATACTAAGTTATAATTTCCATTGTTAAAAATATTATTCATGTGCGTACTACACCATTAATGAACTCATTTTCTGAGTACTGATCTTTATGTATCCAAAACTGGACTACCTGCAGAAGAGAGAGTTGCCAATCAGGCAAAAGTACTTGAGGTGGCCACAGAGCAGGGCCAGGGGAAAAGGCATTGCATGGGAGAGACACTGTGGCTTGAGGGCCATGCCCTGAAAGAGTTCTGATGGCCAGAAAGAAATGCCCAGATTTGGCTCCTGGACCTGAGGTTCCCCGCCCCTGGCATAGCTCTTGCCCCAAAAATGGTGGTTGCTGTGCTCTTGCCCTGTGCTCTTACCCTGATGTTGTGCCACATGTCATGAGACTCTCCTGGAAGCGCATCCCAGAAGACGCACGTCCCGGTTTTTTATCTGAAAAAGTTGGGCGCTTCCAATCCAAAGGAGCATGGGTCTTCTGTTACTGCTGCCCGCATGTAAAAAGGCTAATTAGATTGGGATCACAGCAAATAAACAGGTCAGAATAGGTGGTTCAAATCATACTGGTGGTTAAATATAGGAGGTGCAGTGGAATGTTTAGTGTAAAATTTAATTAATTTTAAAAAGCGAAAATGCTTATACAATATAATTGTGTTATGATTCCACATAAACTGTTTTTTTCCCTCCCTTATTTCAATTCAAAGTCAGTTTCCTAACAAGGCTCCAAAATCTATTTTACTATAAAATGTAATTGTTTAGCAATGAAGACTTTAAATGATTGATGCATAACAACGAATGTAAATCATTTTGGCAGGATTCAGTAAACTTGGTGGTAAAGTCCAATTAATATGTTTTATACCTGTTATTTGGAATATAATAATTAAATCTAGATAAATTGAGTGTGTGGGCACCTACATTTGCAGTATTATTATAATTATGCTACATTAGCACTCTGAAGTATGCATCATAGAAAAGGGAAAGTGGTATTACGACTATTTGACAACAGTAAGAGTCCTAAAGGTCAATATGACTTTTACTCTAATTGACTGTAATTTCCTTTCTTCCTTTCTAGTATGGAATAACAGAGCGTGGGAGGGTAAAATAATGCTTTATCACAGGACCTGCTTTCCCTTTTTAAACAACATAAAATGCAACTATCTTGCACACATTTATGTGCATAAGCCCCACTGAAATTTCAGTGTCTGCATGTATGCAGGAGTACAGCCAGAATAATATACTGCATGTTATTTGAACTATGTAAGTCAAAATTCAGTCATGTAATGGTCTGTAGAAAGTATAAAGAAAAAAGAAAATCCACACATTATATCTAAACCAAGGGTGACCACCAACTAAGTTTTATTCAAAAAATACCTATTGAAATTAACAGATCTGAGTCATGTTCATGAATTTAAGTGGAACTACTCTGAGTAGAATTTAGCTGAATAACACCCAAAAACAATTTCTGTTACTATTTCAAATAGACTTTAGTTTTAAAATATTTGGGAATTGCAAATATAATCCTGTAAATTGTTTCTGTGGCTAAGAATGAATGAATTTCATGCTTACAGTATTCAGTAGGGCTTATTTCTGAAGTAGGAGCACAAAGAATTGCAGCCATGTAGCGTGAAACTAATTAATCAAAAAAATAAGTTTACAGAGTTCAATGCGACTTACTGCTGAAACCAATTAGACTTCCAAGTAAATATTCATACATTTGTACTGTTAGTAAAACCAACTTTGGAGTAAAAGAAAAGGTCAAAGGTTTTAGGATGGAAAACAAATCAGGAAATTTGACCAAGAAACAAGAAGGTGGAATAATATTCTTACTAAAGTGCTACTTTTACTACACAGATTGAAAAGAAGGTTGAAAAGTTTCTTGCTACAAGGGTTTATGCAACCCTAATGGGAATGTAATTGCTCCTAATACAACATGTGGAAGTTCCGAAATAGCTTCCCCTATTGGGGAAAAACAATCAAAAACAAGGGGCCAAATGCTGAAAATAATGGACTAAAGCCAGGTGAAGCTCTGCAATAATATCCCTTCATGTGGCTTATAATTTTGACAACAGCTGTTAACATCTCATGTAACCAGAGCTTTTGTAACAAATTTAATTAATGCAGAAAACCTTCCTGCCACCTCCAGAGAGTCCATAAGATACAAATTGACACATACACACAATATTTGCAAGGAACAGTTTTCAAATATGCTTGAAGCAAAGTTTCCAGTATATTGCATAAAAAGGCTCACATTATCTGTGTGCTACTGTTGACCTTTCTGTAAGATGTGTAAAGAATAGACATGGACAAATTCATCTGTCTTATGAATCTATTTAACTCAATGGAATTTACACCAAGGACTTGTTCCTTCGAGACATTTTTTATGCTAAGCAAAATAGTACAATCAACTAAGAAAACTCGGATGACATACTATTAAATACAGGGAAGGAAGAAGAGGAGGAGGAGGAGGAGGAGGAGGAGGAGGAGGAGGAGGATAGTTCTCATTCTAAATGTCTTCTGTAATCAGTGGTGAACCTTGGGTTAGGACTCCCTGCCACCAACCTCGGCCACCATAGCCAGTTGAGGCTTGGCGCACAGTGTGACCAAACTGGTCATGCTCCCTAAATGCACTGTGTCTGTCTGTCTGTCTGTCTCTCTCTCTCTCTCTCTCTCTCTCTGTGTGTGTGTGTGTGTGTGTGTTTATAACAAGATTAAGGAAAATCATATATACCAATAGGAAAATAATTCTCCCACCATGGATTCTTCTGTAGCCAAAATGGCATCATCCACACACAAGAGGAAGATCCCAACAGGCCTGAGGGAACTCCACAGTTCACAGAAGTACAAAAATAAAATAAAATTCAACCTCCCCCAAGCGGGGGTGGGGGGGAGCTGAATGTGGTCAGTGAATACTCAGTGAGAATGGAACTCATTAAATTTGTGGCTAAAAATAGCCTACAGCAACCTGTTATGATACTGAACAACAGTAAACAACATGACTAGTGTGAATGTGGGCGGGTTGGGGAAAATACAAATTTACAGGGATCTTGGAGACGTGCTGAATAAGCTCTGGATGCCAGGCTTACAGGAACAATATTACCGGTTATTTATTTATTTATTTATTGCTTGATGTGCTAATTCATTTTAAGTTGTTTAGAAGTACAAAAATGAATTATGCAAGCATCAAAATATAAAAATCCATAATTAAAACATGCAATAAAGCAATCCCATTAAAACAATATGGTAATTAAAACAGGAGATTCAGGTGGGAGAGATCATGGGGATGCCTACACAAACAGGTGTATCTTCAAAAGCTGGCAGAATGCCAATATAGGTGAATCCCCTTCTATTTCAGCAGCGAGTGCATTACTTTACACTGGTGCCATCATTGAAAAAGCCTCCATGTCACACTGGTGAAGAAGTTATCACTACACCAATATTCTTTGACACTAATTTGTGTGGTCTGTTGGAGTTGTCTAGGGGAAGCGCTCCCAGTCTGTGTGACATTACAGTAAAATAGGTTCCGTTGGAAAATCTGGAAAATATTCAACAAGCTAGTTTTAAATCTGCATATAAATAAAGCAACTCTCTCACACACTTACTTTTGTAACTATATGGTATGTTATAAAATACTTTAAAATAATGTTGGAGAAAACAATAGCTAATTAAATGAATGGGTCCAGATAATGATGATGTTGTTATTATTTTGGGACCCCATGTAATGTAATATTGTTCCTACGAGCCTGGCATCTTGAGGTCAGCCAACCTGTCTCTGAGATATGTTTCTCTTTGAACAGCTGCTTTAACCTTTATGCCAAGGTAAAGGGCTCATTAGAAGCCACGATGGCAGTATCTTCTATTCCCACAACTACTTTTGACTGCACAGTCAGTTGTTGTTTAAAAGGATTAAGCCCCCTTAAAATTTCTTCTTCGATGTCCTTTCAGACAGCTTTTATTTGAGTTAACATTTGCTGCAACTAATCCCTTTCATTCGCCATATGAGCAAGAACATGGCAGTGTTTACAGTGTACAGAATGTTATTCCTACAGTGTCAGAGTAAAAATTTTGCTTTACTCTTGAGCCCCCTTCTCACTTTGTATATATGGAGTCTGCTCCATGTGAAGAAGGGGAAATGGACATGTACTGTGGCTACACCCCCAGCATCTAAACTATCCTTGGCCATGCCCCCAACATCCATGCATTGAACATTTGAACATGAGCATCTAAAGGAAGCCTATGTGCACAGAGTATACACACTTAGGCTTCCCTTCTTCAGATGTGCACACTCAATGTCTGGACATAATATGGGTCATAATATTGAGGATGGGGCCAGCACTGTGGCCCCATGTCTCCTTCTGTGTATGAGAGAGGCTTTGATTTTTTCTACTTTCCTAGAAGGGAGACCCTGCATTTCAGTTACCCAAACTGTGCTGATGACTGCTATGAAAGCCAATAATTCTGGTAGGAGCAAATAATAAAGAAACTGTTTCACCCATTTGTGGGTAATGACATCAGTCACCCACCCACCCAAATATTTGTTTCTGCCCAACCATGTGCTCATTTCATCTTACCACACTTTAATCATTTTGGCTTATTTTTATCTAAGAGAAATAAATTCTTTAATGTTGTTTAATGTATTCAGTGTCACCAATTATGTGTTCAGTTACCTGAACACATAACTAGTGATACTGAATACAATTACCTGAACACATACATACACAACTTTTAAAAGACATCTGAAGGCAGCCCTGTATTGGAAGGTTTCTAATGCCTGATGTTTTGTTATGTTTTTAAATATGCTGTAAGCTGGCTAGAGTGGCTGGGAAAACACAGCCAGATGGGTGGGGTATAAATAATAAAATTATTTTTATTATTAATTATTGAACAAATTACTCTAAACTATTTCCAGAGGTGTAGATGTTTACTACTACAGTTATCTTTCATTTCTTAAGGGAGAAACCAACATAATTTTTTCTGATGTAACAATGCAAGCCTGTCACATTACAGGTGCCTTAAACAAGGAAGGCAATCAAATGTCTGGAATCAAATGCCACCACTGAAGTTTAAGGATTGTGATGCGAGCCCGTATAGCTTAAGCAAACCAAACAAACAAACAAACGTGGTTTGCTCATTTCCATTTGCAAAGGTAACATGTTTAAATATGAATAAGTTGCTCATAGCCAAATTTTAGTGACAGCAGCCCTGTGGCATCTATCAGTGCTTGCAATTTTATGCTTGCTAAAAATAGTCTCATTATCTTTGGGTTGTTTCCCATCCGCATCTGCAAGAAAGGGGATTTACCTTCTCTCCTCCTCTACAGTACACTACATCTAATTACAGTTCCTTCCCGTTGCAGAAATTCCTTTCAGGGAAATGGCAGGCACAGAAATACATGCCACAAAGCCATAGAACAGCATCTCTCTCTCTCTCTCTCTCTCTCTCTCTCTCTCTCTCTCTCTCTCTCTCTCTCTCTCTCTCTATATATATATATATATATATATATATATATATATATATATATATTTCTCAGAAACTTCAAAATGCTGCCAACTATTTTAATAAAGAATATGTCATTGTCTTGTACTGCAGGACATTTCAGAGTCCCTTAAGGGCATGTGAGCCCCTACCATGTACAATCCTCCAGTTCTTATTCTGGTAACATGAGAAGATTCAAAAGATATGGGGAAAGTCCTCTCATCTTGACATGTCACTATTGCTTCCCTTTTCAGGAGATGAGTGTCCCCACATGCATGTCCCTGTTGAGGGAAGTTTTTCATGACTGATGTTTTAATGTATTTTAGATCTTTTGTTGGAACCTGCCCAGAGTGGCTCGGGAAACCCAGCCAGATGGGCGGGGTATAAATAATAAATGATGATGATGATGATGATGATGATGTCATAAAGATCTTCTAGCTATATCAAAGAAGCACACGAAGGGCATGTGGTCAAGTGGCTTCATCACAAAGGGGTCTTAATCATCTTGGGCAGGGCCAGCCCAAGATAATCTTCTGCTTGACGAAGGACAAAATGGCTTGTACCACAGAAAGAAATTGGTCGGAATGGTAGTTGAATTTCAACGCTAGTCATGGGGCATAATCTTCCACCACACCTGAAGACAAGCAAACTTAGGGCACAGGGCAGGCTGCATAATACACACAGCTCCATCCTTCAATGCCTCACCACTCTAGCAACTTCTGTCTGGAGCACTGTATCTAATGGTAAGGCTGGTCTAGAACTTGGGGACCATTGAAGTAACATGCTTTCTTCTGTAAAGTTATTCATCCAGGACAGGATCCCCTTTGTGGATGTCAGAATGGCACAAGCAAAGCAACTGATCAGGAACTCTAGCTCCACAGAATTGCTGTTCCTCTATCATCCATATTTCCAAAGAAAACATCATTGGATGATAAGACCAACTGAGTAGGCCCTTAAAGTGTCAAGCCCTCAGAATACAGACTGTGGAGTAATTATCCACAGGTTATCAAAAAACCTTGTTAATGCAGTTCATGCAGTTCAATCCTCCATTAAATGAACTTCCATTTATTTCTCACCCCTGCCATTATTCCTTTAGGAGCAGAACGTCACTGTAGGAAAGCAATTCCCCTTCTGTTTGCTCCTAAAATGAAAGCACTCCCTTCTATAACACTGTCTAGTAGTTATACTGCTCTTAAAGGCCAAATCCCCAAAATTTCATACTGAATGTGGAACTGGGGAGCTGGCTGACAGGGCATATGATCCTGATTCTAGACCTTGATTTAGTACAGCCATTTCAGCACTCCCATATCCAATTTGCCTGAAAATAAATAAGTAAGTAAATAAGAAATTGAACATCACCCTCATCCATTGAAGATGCTCAGGAGTGTAGTCGCACATAAATACAATATAAACATGGATCTGCATTCCACTCGTCTTCTGAGAAATGCAGAGCAGTGTGCATGGGCTTCTTGGTTGACTCTCATATGCTTTTTAAATTATGCTAATTTGAAGTCAATTTAACCATCACAACTTCTTCTTTTCGGAGCAATGACAGTTAAGTAAGATAAAAACTGGATTAACAATTGCAGTTCAATGTGACATAGTCTATCTACAATTTCCCCTCCCTGCTGCATTTAACCTAAGGCTTGGGGAATAAGGTAAAGTAGAGGAGGAGGAGGAGGAGGAGGAGGAGGAGGAGGAGGAGGAGGAGGAGGAGGAGGTTTTCTTCACAAACAGTTGACGTTCACCTACCTGAGGGAGTTTTGGGGGCCAGGGAGTGAGGAGCGCATCAGTGTTTTGCCAAACTGTTACATACCGGTAGGTTCCAGTAAGTAAGAAAGATGAAGGGATGGAACTGAGACAACTTAGCTATGCATGATTCTTCCCATTGGTTTATCTCTACTCACCTGGAACAATCTAGAAGGTGTGTAAAGTGAGAGGGCAAACTGACAGACAGCATAGCAGAAAGAGGCTTGTGCGGGATGCTGCTGTGGCTCCCTCGGCACAAGCCATTCTCTGAACAGTCACAGGACTGAGACTCTCACAGGAAGAGATCCAGCACTGCTTCACTGCCCAAACCTGCCCTGCTGGAAGGTTTGACCTAGATGCTTGATCTCTGCTCAACACTGTTTGGAAACTGTTAGAGAAACCATGGAAAGAAACTAGTTTTATAGCATGTGATATTTCTGTAAAGTGTCGCTGGTTTAGGGATGAAATTTTCCACACACCTCAAATCTCTCCTGAATTTTTGTTTAATTGTAATAAATTTATGGACCAGTAAAGTTTGAGCCAAGAAACAAAAATGGGCCAACACATTTGCAAATACATGTACGTTTTTTTCAGCTTGGTTGCCCTTGCAACACACACACACACACACACACACACCATACTAAAAGACAAACTTGTAGTGAAACAAACATCTTTCCTTGAAAATAAAACACAGCTCTTAATCTTAAATGTTGGCAAAGAATGATGCCGCCTTTGCCATCACGGCTACAACATGCTAGGCATGAAAATGTGCTTGTACCTGCATTTTATTAACATTCATTCTGGGATTTTCACCACCTGCATTCTAGCCATCGTTCTTGCTTCTGTTTTAAAAGAACAGAAGGCTTTATTGTTCTTCTCACTTGTTTGGAGAATTATGGTTATTCCCCATAATAAATTGAGAAGTCTTGTACAACACATGGTTTAATGCCCCACTGGAGACCTGACCATGTGAAGACTTCTAATCTTTTGCAGGGTTTTTCACTAGAAATGAACTTCTGAGTGGAAAGAAATATCACACAGCCTCCAGGTTATATACATAGAGCTCAACAAACTGATGTTCAGCAGGGAATTGGCACGGGCAGTGAGGGCAGAGGAGGATAAGGGACACTGGAGTTTTATGCTCACTTCCTATACACTGACATGGCAAGCTAATACTTGTGAAATGTGTGTTTTTAATTAAGGTATTTCACTTATAGCAGAGGCGGATTCAGGGGAGCACGACTGGTTCAGTCACACTCAGCGTGGAGCCTCAGGAACACCATAGGGGACACCGCAACTATGATTTAGAATGGAGCATGAGAGGTGATGTCGCACAGGGCATTGCTGAAATTTGAGACCCCAAGATCCACCACTGCTTAAAGATATATGTGCTACACAAAAAGCAGCACAATTGCCACGGGGGTGAGGACAGTCTGCTCTACCAGCTTAGTACGGAGTCCAGATTGGGATGCCAGTGTAAAGGGATAAGTTGTGCCTTCATACAATAGCCAGGATCCTTATCCACAACTCTATGGGCTGCTATGTAAGCATAACCTTTCAACAGCTTGATATCATCAGCAGATTTTGCAACAACACGGTTCACAAGTTTTCTAGGTTATTAATTTTTTTTTTTAAGTCTGAACATAGATTTTTGAAGTGCTCCACTGTACATCTTCTTCCATTTCAATAATTTACAGTTCATGCCTTCCCACTGCTTCTTAGCTTTTAACCATCTGCTGAGCTGCAAAAGTCACTCCTTTTATGCCATAACTACTTAGCTTTTGTAAAGAGGCAGTTTGAAAGGCCTTTTTTTCCAAAAGTCCATGTGAACAGTGTCATCCTTTAAATTAAAAAATGCTGTTGACACCCTCACATATTGTAATAGACTTTTAGGCATGATTTTCCTATGAAAAATCTATTTCATTTATTTAGCAAACTTTATATACAGTTTTATTGTAAGAAAACCTTGATTGCTTCCTGTTGAGATTTAGGCTGTCAGCACCTTTCCCCCTCCACAGAGGCAGGGGACCTGTTAGGAAGGTCCACCCTCGGAGGCTGATGGATCCAGTGGGATTCCAAACGGCTCTGGGGGTTTTTTCCAGCTGATATGGCTAGCACCCCTGTCGAAGCCCTGGTCGACCTCTGGAACACCCGAATGGCTCGGGCTATTGACACGATAGCCCCTGAGCACCCTCTCACACTTCTCGAAGCCTGTTTGGCCCCCTGGTATACGCTAGAGCTTAGGGTGAAGAAACAAGCTGGGAGATGGCTTTGAACACAAGTGGAGAAAAGATCTGAATGAATGAAACCGAACACTGGTAAGGGCTCATTAGTAAGCCTACCTAGTGGCAGTGCGGGCAGCAAAGAAGGCATACTTTGCTGCCTCCATTGCATCCACATTATGTCATCTGGCAGAGCTTTTTGGGTTGTTAGGGGCCTTTTACAGGCTAGCCCAAAGGAAATGGTAGAACCAACAGTAGCTCGCTGTGACTTGTTTGCAAAACATTTTGAGGATAAAATCACTTGCACCCACCAAGTCCTTGACTCTGCTGTTATAGCAGATTAATCTCAAGGGGTGTCCCAAGCACAGTCAAGTGCTGTTGTGTTGGATGAGTTTCAGTTGGTAAGGCTCAAGAACATGGACAAGGTGCTTGAATCGGTCAGGGTGACCACTTGCGCTCTAGACCCTTGCTCCTCTTGGTTGATAAAAACCAGCAGGGAGGGAATAGTTGGCTGGGCCAGGGAGGTGATCAGTGCCTCTTTACGAGAGGGGGTGGTCCCTGCCTGTTTGAAGGAGGCAGTGGTAAAACCACTCCTTAAGAAACCTTCCCTGGATTCAGAAAACCTAACTAACTAACCTAACTAACTACCAGTCAGTTGCTAATCTCCCTTTGCTGAGCAAAGTTCTGGCGTGAGTGGTCGCAGACCAGATCCAGATGCTTTTGGAAGAAACTGATTTTCTGGATCCATTTCAATCAGGGTTTAGGTCTGGTTTTGGCACAGAAACTGCTTTGGTCGCCCTGTATGATGACCTCTGTCGAGAGAGAGACAAAGGGAAATATGTCCCTGTTAATTCTTCTCAACCTCTCAGTGGCTTTCGATACCATCGAACATCATATCCTTCTAGAGTGACTGTCTGAGCTGGGGGGTAGGTGGCACCAGTTTGCAGTGGTGCCAGTCCTACTTGGATGGTCATTCCCAGAGGATGTTGCTTAGGAAATGCTTTTCAGCCCTGTGGAACCTTCAAGGTTCCTCCTATCCCCTATGTTGTTTAACATCTACATAAAACTGCTGAATGGTGTTATCCAGAGGTTTGGAGTAAGTTGTCAGCAGTATGCTGGTGACACTCAGCTCTATTTCTCCTTTACATCTGCAGGTGAGGCAGTGGAAGTGCTGGACCAGTGTCTTGCCTCGGTAATGGACTGGATGAGAACCAACAAACTGAAACTCAATCCAGATAAGACCGAGGCACTGTTAGTGGGTGGTTCCCTAGACCGGATGGGTGGGAGATTGTCTGCTCTCAATGGGGCTACACTACCTCTGAAGAATAAGGTTCGTAGCTTGGGTACTCCTCGATCCTTTGCTGTCACTCGAGGCTCAGGTGCCTCAATGGCCTGGAGTGCCTTCCATCTGCTTCAGCTGGTGGCCCAACTACGCCCCTATCTGGACAGGGATAGCCTAACTAATGTTGTCTATGCTCCGGTAACCTCAAGGTTAGATTACTGCAATGCGTTATACATAGGGCTGCTTCTGAAGACGGTTCAGAAACTTCAGCTACTGCAGAATTCAGCGGCCAGGTTGCTCACTGGAGCAAGACAGTTTAAGCATGTTACACCGATCCTGATCCGACTGCACTAGCTACCAATTAAGTTTTCCAGGCCCAATTCAAAGTGCTAGTTTTGACCTATAAAGCCTTAAACGGTTTAGGACCACAATGCCTCAAGGACCGCCTCTTTCCATATGAACCTACCCAGACCCTGAGATCATTTTCTGAGGCCCTTCTTCATGTGCCTCCTGCTCTAGGGGTCCAGAGGGTGGCAGCCCAATAAAAGGGCCTTCTCTGCAGTGGCTCCCTATCTGTGGAATGCTCTCCCCAAGTAAGTTCGCTTGGTGCCTTCATTATACACCTTTAGGCACCAGGCCAAAATGTTCCTTTTTAACCAGGTCTTTTGTTGATCCGTTTTACTTCCTATGCCCTTTTAAAATGTCGGGGTTTTTTGGAGGGGGTGTTATTCAGTTGTTTTTGTTTTTATTATGTATTTTGTAGTTTTATACAGTATTTTGATTTTATTCTGTGTACCACCCTGTGACCTCCGGGTATATGGCAGTATATAAATTCAAACAAACAAACCAACCTCTATGCAGTATACAAGAAATACTAGAATTACCAATAAAAATGTTTGAAACAAATAATTAAAAATATTAAAAATAATTAAAATCAGCAGTAAACTAAAAAAGAGATTAAATGATGTCAACATCTACATGTCTGGATAGGCTTCAAATGACAACTAGACCTCTAAGGTCTTCATTGGAACTCTACACTGACTGCAACCCTGTCCTGCCACAGTGAGTTTCAATCCCTTGTGGGATGGGGGATAGAGTAGCAGCTTGATATCAGAGGGTTGGGTTGTGTGAGCAGAATTGAGGCAGCGGTTGAAAATAGCTGTGCCTTCCAATGGTCTCTCTTAAGCACAAGGGTACAGTGTTATTTATTGCCTCCTATACTTTGCTGTTGAGGCCAAGAAGTTGAGAATGTATGTAACCATCTCAGAAATATGACTGCAGCATGGGATTTTTTATTTATTTCTGAGGTGCACTCTGATACATCAAAATAACTTTTTAGGGTGGGGTTGGGGGGAAGAACTTTGAAAATATTGGCTTTGGTTGTCTCCTGCAGCCATAAAAATGCCAGCCACACAGGGCAATTTCTAGCTTATTATTCCTCTGGATCACCTATATAAAATCCAATAGAAATGATAAGGTGAATTTAGTCTTTACTTGCTTTCATTCATTATGAATTAATAAGAAAGCACCACTGAACCTATTATTGTCTACAAGGAAAGCCTTTGTGTCATTTTGCTCTTTCTCTTTTTTTAATAATAAAAAGTCGCATCGACAAAACACAGCTTAGTTGCTATGCAAACACTCAGAGCCATTGCACAGGGATCAGTTCCAGAGTTTGATTTGATTTGAACCAAGCCAAGCAAATAGTGTCTGGATGCGATTTGACAAGCTTTTCCTACTTGTCTGTTTCTCTCATTTTGGAGACAGAATGAAGAAGAGCCAAAGAAGAAGGAGCATGTACCGGTATGCTCAGTTGAGGCTGCCCTTAGCACCCCTCAGACACACATTGCTTACTTTTCAGAAATGCAGATACAGCTCCATTTAGATCTGGCTCTCTTTTAACATTCAGTACCGAAAGGGCAGATTCATTACATATGATGCCAGAGACCCCTTTCTCCTCTCTCATTAACTGTTACAGGTGATTCAAACTTAATGGTTACTGCTCTCATCTTCATTTAGCAGAGGGAGGAAGAGAGAAATTTGCAGATCTGAGAACAGGTCATTACAGGTGTATTATATTAGTATATTAATGAGCCCCCTGGGACCATCATACTGTGCTATCCAATAACTTTCTTAATGTATAATTACACACCACTGGACTATAATTGATTAAATGAAAAGAGAATATAGGCAGATGCTAGGCCAAAGCTTCCACTGTTCATTATGTGTCCTTCCTACTTTTTAATAACTTAAATGAAGTACTAAAAAGCAATCAAATTAGAACTGATATTCATTAAATTTTAAGCAATTAGTAGAGCATAAAATGTAAAAGCCTTCCTTCTACACAGAAATAAAATAATCCAAAAAGTTGCAGTCTGAATGGGGGGGGGGGAAGAATCTTATTAATTTATCGCCATCAAATAGACATTTAAGTGCATTTAAAACCCTGTGATTTCAGTGCATGCATAAGCATGCATGAGTCTTTGTTAGATCGGGTCCTCCCTAACAAGAGGGCATGTGTTGCAACCAGACCCTCTGTTGTGGGTGGGAATGTTTGGATAGCCACAACACCCTATTGGTGGTCCCTCAATCCTGGGTGCAATTGGGCCAGAGGGACGTCAGTCAAAGTGATCAAGGGACCCCTATTTAAGCCAATGCATGTGTCCCTGAACTTCCTCTTTGGGGCTCTGTGCATCGGAACACCCACCCACCTCTCCCTATATTTAGGGCTTGCGCTTGATCTTGCTATGCTGTTGTATTTCGTCTGTCATTGGGACAGGGGCATGGCAGGAATTTTCCCCACTTGGCTGATTGGCTGGTGCCACTTGGGTTTCGCCTGCCACGTAGCAAATCGTCACAACTTGTAAGGTTGTGGATAGGCTCTGGTTCTGGTGATAGGGGTGGAAGGATGCCTAGCCATCCCTATGCATTGGATATTCTGATAAAGGAATCCACGGACTCATGGTTGATTTTCCTTGTGAGGGGTTGTGCCCAGGGCTCATCTGGGTGGAGGCCTAGCAGACCCCCCTGCTTGCCACTGTCCCAGGTGTTCACCCTAGGCTGACCTATGGTTGGTGCCCAGAGTCAGCACTGCCTGCAAGGGTGCAGGGAGCTAGTCGAACCAGAGCCTATGCAACCACTCACTTGATTGTAATCAATAAAGTTGTGACCTAAATTCTGCCAAAAACCAAACCAAAAATTTGAGTCTTGTCTGAATTTATTTCTTGGGGGTGGTTAAAAGGTCTCCATACACAACTAGTGGCCAGAAAATGGATATTACTCCTACAGAAATGGGCTGGCATGTCTTAAGATAACAAATGCCCCAATCCAGTTGTGCAGAATGCAGTGCTCAAAACAGTGGAGAGGGATGAGTACTACCACCTGCACTGCAAGATAGACAGGCAGGGATCCCTATTGGATCATGATGCAGATGCATGGTTTCAGGATGACTTACTTCCTGACCTTTCATTGAAAGAACAGCTAAACTACCCTTCACTCTGGCTTCTCTATAACCTTATGTTTTCTTAGTTCTATATCCTAAAAGAAAAGTTCTCCACGCAGCTTATCAACTTCCCCAAGAGCTTTTCTTTACCTCTACCCTTTCTAAGTCATCACTATAAAACCTTTTCCTCATGGATACAGCTTACATTTCACCTTTAGGAACATAGGAACCTGCATTATACCTGAAAGTCATGTGTACATCACTTGCAATGTTCACACGTGTCTTTTTTAAATTAAGCTTGTGATTTGTTACAGGGGATAATCTACACACAACCAAAGTTGTAACTTCTAAAGCAGCCCTAATTTTTGTACGTTATGTCACCAGATCTATAGACAATGGTGGATAAAGCATGTCTTCACATTCAAAGCACCACCAAACACCTGGAACGTGCGTGTGTGATTTAAATCTGGGAGAGGAATTGTGAATGCTTCCTCCACCCACTGCTTTTAGACCTCAGTCCTCTCCCACTTCCCACTTTTCTCCAGATAAACTTTGAAACCACAAATGAGCTTGAAAAATTGATAGTGGAGCTACAGCAGTGATTAGGCCAGTAAGCAGAGGAAGCATTCAGAGCCCCCTGCTATTTTTACAAGGCAAAATTGTTCCCTTTGCATTCTACTTTGCAGGTGCTTCATTGTGAACTATAACATGTATGCAACTTACATGTAATTTTGCCAAAAATGATGCGCATGCTAGGAGCGTTGCTTGGGAATTAGAAGATACCAAAAAATCAGTGCAGTTTTGAAAGGTTTGATCCACCACCTCTGCATCAGGAATCATATACCCAAATAGAAGGTATATACATGGGTCACATCACTGTGTCACCTTATCTGGCACTGGTGGTTATATGTGCAATCAGTTGTTAATTACATGGTCAAAGACCCATTAAAGAGTGTACAGTTACTTCATGTTCTTAGATGGAGACTATAATTCCACTGCAGAAAATAAAATTGGTGCTGTTAGGTTAACTATGGTGATCATGGCACAGGAAAATAGATGAGGATGAGGATCAGAATAGACTTAAGGACTTTTTGAAGCCTATATCAACACACACACAGAGAGAGGGGGGGAGGGGGAGAGGGAGAGGGAGAGGGAGAGGAAGGGAGAGAGAAGAAGGGAGAGACTTGTACCCCTCTAGCATAGCCTTGTCCCCAAATTTTGCTGCCAATATTATAACACTTCTTCACACATTATTTTAGGGCTTCTAGTAAGAACTCCCAGAAGTGCAAGCTGGATTTCGAAAGGGCAGAGGAACCAGAGACCAAATAGCAAACATGCGCTGGATTATGGAGAAAGCTAGAGAGTTCCAGAAAAACGTCTACTTCTGCTTCATTGACTATGCAAAAGCCTTTGACTGTGTCGACCACAGCAAACTATGGCAAGTTCTTAAAGAAATGGGAGTGCCTGATCACCTCATCTGTCTCCTGAGAAATCTCTATGTGGGACAAGAAGCTACAGTTAGAACTGGATATGGAACAACGGATTGGTTCAAAATTGGGAAAGGAGTACGACAAGGTTGTATATTGTCTCCCTGCTTATTTAACTTATATGCAGAATTCATCATGCGAAAGGCTGGACTAGATGAATCCCAAGCAGGAATTAAGATTGCCGGAAGAAATATCAACAACCTCAGATATGCAGATGACACAACCTTGATGGCAGAAAGTGAGGAGGAATTAAAGAACCTTTTAATGAGGGTGAAAGAGGAGAGCGCAAAATATGGTCTGAAGCTCAACATCAAAAAAACCAAGATCATGGCCACTGGTCCCATCACCTCCTGGCAAATAGAAGGGGGGGAAATGGAGGCAGTGAGAGATTTTACTTTCTTGGGCTCCTTGATCACTGCAGATGGTGACAGCAGTCACGAAATTAAAAGACGCCTGCTTCTTGGGAGAAAAGCAATGACAAACCTAGACAGCATCTTAAAAAGCAGAAGGAAATCAGCCCTGAGTGCTCCCTGGAAGGACAGATCGTGAAGCTGAGGCTCCAATACTTTGGCCACCTCATGAGAAGAGAAGAATCCTTGGAAAAGACCCTGATGTTGGGAAAGATTGAGGGCACTAGGAGAAGGGGACGACAGAGGACAAGATGGTTGGACAGTGTTCTCGAAGCTACGAACATGTTTGACCAAACTACGGGAGGCAGTGGAAGACAGGAGTGCCTGGCGTGCTATGGTCCATGGGGTCACGAAGAGTCGGACACGACTAAACGACTAAACAACAACAACAAGTATATAAGCCTGTTCATTACATGTAAAGAATTGGGTCTTCTTTCCCTTTTTCTATTTTCATAGCATAACTCATTCTCCCTGAAGCTTCTTCACGGTGGCGAGGGGGGAAATGGGTTTGTATATTTTCCCCATACTGCAGAACTAATAGCAGCTTTGGGAAAGTGATATGAGTTGGGAAACGCTGGGAGAAAAGACTTAAAACCTCTTCCCTTTTCATTGATGCTCCAATTTAGTGCATAGCACCTCTCTCCCACACCCACCGTTCTTAAAAAGCAAAACCAAGAAATCGAATGAAGGATCAGACACATGATGTATAATTTTCCCCATAGGAAATTCACTGAAAATAATCAAATCTTTAGTGAGTGCCAGTGTGTGCAAATGTATATATAGATATTCTCACATGTAGAAATTATGGTGCTGGGATAGGTAGGTGAAGAAAGCCTGAGAATATGAGAAATAATGACTAACATGGGGATATCAGGGGAGGGGGATGCAGTAGAACAGGCGAAGATTACTGGTAAGTTTTATAAAAAGAGAAGGGTGTCAAGAGACAGCAATGAAATGTACCTACTGGCATCAAGCAATGATGTGCTCAGCTGTAACAACCACATTTTAACCAATGCCCTTTGCCATTTCTTGTCATGGGTCCTTACAACTTTCATATCATTCCATTTGATAAATGACATAAATGATGAATGACCTGCATGACATTAGCAGACCTATTTTGCCAGGGCATCATACAAAATAACTTCCAGCCTTGATGCTCTGAGAACTTTTAACCAGAGATTGAACCTGAACCCTCATATTTACAGGCCAAGTTCTATATCAGTGTGTGTAGGCGTGTATGTGCACACACAGAGAATGGGTAGAATCCGGTTTAGCACTAAGGCAATCATTCTGTCAGTGCAAGGATTTCTGTTTGCACAATGTAATGCTCTTTCCCCTTTCCTCCCACCATGAGCCGCATAAACCTGTTATAGGTGCTCCTGTAACCCTTTGGAGACTATTGGGGTGCATGTGAAAGGAGAAGGCAGAAAGTCTTGCTGTACAAGTAGAAAGAAACCCTTGGACTGATGGAATATGTTAGCGGAATATAACTCATAAATTCCTCTCCTTCTTCCTCATAAACCTTCTTTCAAAGGTATAATATTAAAAAATAAAGCATTTTCTGCTGTTACCTAGGTAATTATGTAGTGGCTTGATCTGTATGCAATGCCTGTCTTATCTCTATGAACAAATGAATTGAAAGAAAAACCAAGAATTTCACATCTGCTATTTTACTAGCTCAAACAGCAGCGGGCAAAACCCAGATGCTCTATTTAATATTCTGGGTAGCAATTCTAAGCAAGATAGACCTTTCCTTTGTAAATTCATAGCAGGGTATCCCAACAGAAGCTCTGATTTAACACAAGCTGGAGAGGTTGCAATTTCTCAGGCAATGGCTCAGGAATCTGGGCTTCTCAGAGCAGGAATTGTAGCCTTTTCACTAATCTTTTCATTATGTCCACCCTTTTTCTTACAGTGTTTAATCCTCTCTGTTTCCTGACAACCAACGGTGGCATCACTGTTCCATAGCATTAGTGTGCCATTATCAGCTTCCAAAGGACTATGCTTTCTTTACCTGAAAACAAAGAGCAAATTATCTATATCTCATGAAAATTCTAAAGTTCTAGATAGATACATAGAAAGAAAGAAAGAAAGAAAGAAAGAAAGAAAGAAAGAAAGAAAGAAAGAAAGAAAGAGATACAAACATTAAATTCTCAATACTTTCAAAGCAACTAAATTAGCCTGCTTTTTGCTATAAAATATTTGTATTCTGTAGTTTCCTATTTTTATTATATTAATCTTCAGGAAACCTAATTTTACAAATGGCTGAATTCACTGGTTATACACAAGGAAAATTCTGCATCCTTACTAATTCAAGCATCTTAACCACCAAGTTTGGTATCTGGTTTCCTATGCTCTCTATTAAATGTTATAGCACATTTTGGATTTATAGTGGGAAATCAATACTTTAAAGTAGGCTCATAACTGCATAGTGGAATTTCTTTGTGGATGTTTTCAGCAGCCAAAACTGTAATTGTCACGGTTTTCCTAATGAATAGACCTACCATATGCATGGAGGGAATTTGTTCAACAGCAGCTTATTCTTCCCCCCAATTTGTCAGCTATCTGTTTTCCTTTCGAAAGTTGTGAAGTTCTGCCTAACACACCAAATATATATTCTGCTCAGAGATACAAGCATTGCAGAGAAGCACGTGGTTCATAACAGAGTAAGGTTATTTGGCTTAGAAATCTATCCAAGCACTTAGGAGTTAAGGCTTTTCAATGCGTGTCTGTGACCCAGGATATTAACATTCTAACAATGTACTCTGGTTCTTCTGGGAGTTTGCTAGCAAACAACTTCCATCAGTGCTTCATCCCCTCAATCCATCCTGGCAGCACCCTCAGAGCAGAAGCATTTCCCAAGCTAAAGAGACTGCACTGGCTGCAGCAATCCATACTGGAAAATGGCATCTGAACCCTAAAGCTAAGAAAGCACTTTTGAGCCTAAGCTTCCCATTTCCTCTGACAGACTATTATAAAACTGACTCTGCATTGTACTAAAAGAACCCCAAGGATTTCCCAAGTCTCATAAGAATAAACAAGTTACAATTCATCCTTCATTTAAAGCCCCACACTTTTTTGCTGCTTTGTAAAAGAATCACCATCTGTCTCCCACCATTAATGGCTGGCTAAGCTTGTCCTCGGGGACACAGTCATTCCTGCTTCCCCCGCCCGCCCGCCCCCCCACACACTTTACTTTTAAACTACTTGTCCAAAAAAAAGCAAAAAATAGGGGGAAGAAGGAATGAAAACAAGATACAAAACTACAGAAAGCAGTTAGGAGACTGATTTTCCCCTATCAACTCTACCTTCATGCTAACTAAATTTAACTTATGAGCAGCCAAACTGTAAACAGGAACAGAAATGTCTGCAATATAAGTAAAATACCATTTTTTTCCTATAATAAATAACAGCAACTGTTCTAATCAAGCTCTGGAAACCCTCATGCATCTCACTTGCTGGAACAGAAACCACAGGTATCAAGTCAATGCACTGCCAAATAAATGTACATTAGCATCCACATCTTCCACTGCACTGAATTCAGTGTGGTGTGCATTCAAATGTACATTCCAATTCATATTTGGTGCAAGCAGTCATGCAGGAATACCTTTTCAATGCATAACTAGAGCTGGATTGTAGCAATAGCATTCCAATATCACCAAAGGCTAATTGAAGGAGCAACGGTGGAAAAAAAATTCCCCTACACTAACTACAAGTGAACACCTTCCAAAACTTTTGAAGTATCTCTAGAAAGGAAAAAATGAAAATGAAAAAGAGCTTTTAATAATTTATTATTCAGATGAACTGATTCTGCTATTCTTTATAATAATGTTTAACCCTGGTGACATTTGACTCATTGGTTTCATTCACATAACACTATGGGCCTATCCACACTATTGTTATTATTATTTATTCATTCCCTGCTGGTTGGGTTTCCCCAGCCACTTTAGGCGGTTCCCAATATTAAAAACACGATAAAACATCTGACATTAAAAACTTCCCTAAACACTTCTGGTTCCACAGCTTTCCCCAACGGGAAAACCACTCTTTAGCACTTAGTCTGAGTAAATGGCAATCTGGGTTTTCTCCACATTGACATTTGCTTTGATTTAGCACTAAAGAGTGGCTTTTCCCTGGGAAAGGAGTGGGGCAAGCAAAAAAACCACCCAGACCAGTGCCTTCTCGGCATGGGACAAGTGCACAAGCCCTAACATAATTTAACGCTATGTGGAGGAGCCTAAATGAACCCAAGTGATGTGTCAGGCTTGTACAGCCCCCCTCCCTTCTCCGCCTCTCACATGTCTTGGGGGAGGACTTCAGCAGGACTTAATTTCACTTTTGCCGCTTTGCATTCATACAAGCAATTATGTATTAAAATGAACCCTGGTAAGTTTTATAACAAGCCATCTTCAAACAATGAATTATGAAGCTGGCTTTTTAAACTAACCAGTTGGTTTTAAACCAGCATCCTTGCATCAAACTTTGCAGAAATACTTTTCCTGGCCAAGTTGGAGAAGGCGGGGTGGGAGCACACAAGCCAAACACTTAACTCAGGCTCATTCAAGCTCATCAATGGATCACTAAACCATGGTACAGAACTATGTGCAGGGCAGTCTCGAGCAGATCGCTCCGGCGCCCCCGCCCTTGCAGCGCGCAGCATGGCTTCCGCATGGCTTTGCTGCACAGCGCCCCGTCTGCCAGCCCCGCGCCCTGGCGCCCCGCGCCACCAGGACTATACCTAGAGCCGGCCCTGACTATGTGCAAACCAGGTCATCAGCGTATTGTACTTTAAGACTCAGGTACATCAACTGACTTAAGTGTTTGTTTTAATGTCGTGCTTGTCTATTGGGTCCAGTTCTGCATTTCTTTGTACATGTGGTCCTTCATAGTGTATGCTCTGTTGACTTCAGAGACAGTATGGGCTATATTAGGGTTTTGGACTCAGACACTGCTTATGTAACTTTAAACTGACATGAAAGGAAAATAATTTTGTAATCTATTTGAAGATGCCTTGGCTCACACTGAAATCAACACAAGCCTTCCACTTATTTAAATGGGAATAGATCCAGAGAACCAAACACATCCTTTATAAATATTTAAACTTCAGTGAAGCTATACAAAATAATAATCTGATTTAAGTAGAATGGCAAAGAGGCAACTAGGAAACATGAACCAATTACCCAGAAATAGAAATAATTTGACAACAACATAAAGTGACTTCTGACATTATACCTGTATTCATGGTATACCTAATGCTTAAAACAATTCCCTTGGTGATATAAAAGCATTTCACTGGCATGAGTCATTCATAAAATTTGATCATAAAGAATTCTGTGAAGGTTTAGTCTACACATTTCTAGTTACTACTCAAGGACTACAACACCCAGTGATTAACTGTATGTGTAAAACAAATATTGCATATCAAACCCTAAGACAAAGTTTTCATGTTATGTGACACTATGGCAGACTCAATATGTTTTAATGAGGGTAACTCACATTCTCAGCTATAAGCAATTATATTTGAATTATGTGTGAATGAACTAAGACTAGATTCCTAAACAGCTGTTATCCATGAAATTGCCTGTCAGCAAGCTACACTGCAAGGTGGCCAGGTGGCGCTGTGGTTAAACCACTGAGCCTAGGGCTTGCTGATCAGAAGGTCGGCGGTTCGAATCCCTGTGACGGGGTGAGCTCCCGTTGCTTGGTCCCAGCTCCTGCCAACCTAGCAGTTCGAAAGCACTTCAAAATGCAAGTAGATAAATAGGAACCGCTACAGCGGGAAGGTAAACGGCGTTTCCATGTGCTGCTCTGGTTTGCCAGAAGCGGCTTTGTCATGCTGGCCACATGACCTGGAAGCTATACGCCGGCTCCCTCGGCCAATAATGCGAGATGAGCATGCAACCCCAGAGTCGGTCACGACTGGACCTAATGGTCAGGGGTCCCTTTACCTTTACCTTTAAGCTACACTGACAGTTGATTTTAATGAAACAATTTCAAACATATACACCCTTGGAAAAATCATTCTAGGAGCAACACTATGGATATGGGACTACTAATCTGAGCTGGCCTACAAAGACTCAGACATAGCACATGAAGGCTGGTGATGTGAGCAGTATGTCTCTGAAATGTGACTAATCTGTGTTTCTGGGACACCTCTTGTAGCTTTTGTGACACGAGAAGCCCCGTATTGTCTAACTGACCAGTTAGGGGAACACAAAGTAATAATAGGAAGAACAGTGCAATCTTATGCATGTTTGTTAACAAGTATATCCCACTGCATCCAGAAGTTCATAGGCTACAGTCCTATAGCCACTCCCCTGGAAATAAGCCCCACTGAACTCAATAGGACTAAGTTCTGAGAAGACATGTATAGGATAGCACTGCTAGTCCCCTACTAAGTGTGTTAAATTGCAGCTGACCGAGATGTCCATGGTGTAAAACTCAGCTATGAGCTCACTGGAGGGATCTAGACGAGCCATCATTTCTCAGCCTTAGTCAATTCCCTATAACATGGGGATAATAAAACTGACCTGCCTTACAAGGTTGTTATGAGGATTACTGAGAATAATGTATGTCAAGTGGTTTGAGCACATAGGAAAAGAATTATATAAATACTGTAAAATATTATTATTACTTTGTTTCTTGCTATATCTGCTCAGCCTCAGCTCAGCATCTAACCCTAATTTTTTAAACAAGATGACCACAAAATCTCATGGGGAAATTCTTTCATCTAAAAATCTCAGTGAAATGCCATCTTTCCTGATGCTCCATTTTCTTTACTTACTGTAAAATAAAACAATGTCCCTTTTAAAATATAGCTATATACTTCATTTGTTCGGACAGTGCACACACACAAATGAAAATATTTCCTATTTTACTTAAATACAGTGGAGAAGAAACAAAAACAAAAGGGAAGTAGCAGCCATATCCTCATAAGGATTTTAAACCTCCCAGAATTACATTTTCTATTTGCTTTAATAAACAGAAGAGGAAATACTTAGTGCTTGAATTGCTCATTTTACTTTCAAATCAAAACTATTAGGATCTTTACTGAACAGAAATATAATGGGCATTCCTATTTGCTGTTAATTTTGCCTAGCTACAATTGCTAAAACGAGCAGCAAATTAACCCTGCTTTGGAACAGATATCTGTTCACAGCTGATATAATCTCTCCTGTGCCTTGTAAACATTCCAGACTCCTTGTCAGTGCTTTGCTGGATTTCACTCATTCCTCGCCAAAGAGAACAAGAGAAAGTATCTCACTGTATTTTTCAATAAACTAGAGAAATAGTTGAATTCTAAAGGGAGTACTGCATGTCAGTGCTGCTGTGGTGTTTTGTTTTGTTTTTAATGTTGTCTGAAAACAATGAAACCGCTAAAATGTAAAAAGGGGGAGTTGGGGAAGGGGAAGTGATTTTCTCATATACGTCTCATCTCTCTCTCTCTTTCTCTCCCCCCCTCCCTCTTTTTTCTAACATGTGCTTTACTTGTGATTCCTCAAATGACTTCCAGTGGGATACTTCATATGACTGTGTTTGCAATTTTATAAGCACTTTTGCTGCGGAGTAAGCTCCATTGAACTCAGTGGGATTTACTTCTGTGTAAGAATGCTTAAGATTCCACTAACTTCCTATCACAAGGCCATTCAGATTCTATAAGAAATTATAAAAGATTTGCAAGCAAGTTGAGAGCTCAGAATTGTTCAATTATATCAGAGTTAGCATTTGCAATTGGTACAGGTTATTTAAAAAAAACTGTAATATTTCATAATGTTATGTAATCATGAACAAAAGCTTTTCAAAAACTGTTTTCACTGTGCTAAAGTAACAATCTAGACTTGTTGTAAGTATGTTATTCTTACAAGTAGTTCGCAGTTATTCTTGAAGGCAAGTCTTGGAGTTTCCTTAGCATAGTGCTGCTGGGGGAAATTTTCACCATGTCCATCTTCATCTCTAGCCTGAAGGGAAATATAATGGCCTATTTAGGGACTTACAAATAATAGAAGAAAAAAAATAAGCTAAATGCATAACAGCTCAGATCATTAAAACAAGCGGGAATTCCAAAATACAACAATATTAAGAAGTTTGCTTAAATATGCAATACACCGGTTAGATATTAGAACTTGGAGTGCTCTTTACACCATTTCTTTTTTTAAAAAAAGACATGCAAATAGATTTTGGTGTAAGAGTTAAAATCAACAAAGAGACAAGCCCCAAAATAAAGTATTTCAGCTGGCTGTTTTGAGTTTTTAAATGCTGCAATCCTATGCACACTTACCTGGGAGTAAGCACCATTAAACTCAATGGAGCTTACTTCTGAGCAGACATGTATAGGATTGCTCTGTTAGGGTTTCAGTTTACTTTGTTCCTTTTAAAGGATTATATATTTAATATGCTATAAGCTTTTTTAAAACCTTTAAAAATATTCAACCAATAATATACTTCCATTTTCAGTTTTTTAAAAGTAACAAGGTCATTCCCTTCAAAAAATGGTTTTCAAATTCATGATTTACACATTAGTGCTATTAGATTGATTCCCCCCGATTCTTTAAGTAAAGTTCTGAATTGAGTAGCCATTATGCGAGGGCAATGAAAAATGTTTAAAATATTTAATTTAAGAAGATGCATTAAAAGTTATGGGTTGTTTTGATCTATACTGCTAATTAAGGAAGCTTAAGTTTAAATGGAGACATTAATGCAATCCATTAGCAACTATACTACTTGCATGCAGCATTTTGCTTCTGATCTACAACATATTCTGGTTTAGAGTTAAAGCAAAGGGAGAAGTAGGTGAAAGGAGGAGTGTCGGCAGCATGCTCATTACACCGTTCATTTGGATGACACTTGCACTCTGTTCCACTCTCATCTCATCTAATCCCTGACTGTTCGCTCTCCCTCTCTCTTGGCCTCCTGAAATTCACAGCTGAGCTGTCTCCCTCACATATGGCTTGCATATAATTATGCATATTCCATTTTACACTGCATTAAAATGATGAGCTTCTGGCTTTAGGCCAGCTAATTTAAATAAGACCCAGTGAACTTGGAAGGGAAGGGTGGGGGGGAAGAGGCTGACAGGAAAGCCATACAGCAAGCAGCAGGTAGTTCTGTCTTCTGTTTTAAGATTAAATCTGTGTCTGTTGTTAAATAATAATAATATAGTAAAGGAGAATTACCTGGTGTGAAAAATAGATCAAGAGTGTGTGAAAGGCAAAAATCTAACACGTATCTATGACAGCACTTAAGACATTTCTCCTTAATGTAGTGTGAACTGTCTATTTTCATGTGTCATTTCAGAGCTTTTAATTTTTGTTAGTGTTGTCATTTGTAAGAGATATTTGCACCTTATGCATTTTGTGTCTTGTTTCTTGCCTTCAGAAAAGCTGTCTCTCCCTATTTGTAGACCCGAAAGAGACTACTTCAGGCTGCAGAAGGTCATAGTAGTGTCTAGGGTATGAAAGCTTGGCAAATTTCACAATTTGCCAATTTGTGAGCCACCAAGCTTAACACAGTTCACCAGGCAGATCTTCAGTCTGCCAGGTGCTTAGATAGCCCCTTGCTTTTGCTCTCCCTGGTTAGCAGCAAAAACTGAAGGATTACTGTGCCCAATGTAAAGGTTGGGGAGGTAAATGGAGATAATTGCACCGTTGCAATACTAAACTTCTACTCAGCTCATTAACTATTAATATTCATTTAAAATAAACTCATCACTTCAAACATAAACTTATGTCTTATAAATCTGGCTGACTTCTAAGATTATAGCACTACACACTGAACATTACTTGCCAAACAAGATTTAGGAAAGTCAAACTGTAAACTCAAGAGAGTCCTATGGTACCTTAAAGACTAACACATTTATTGTGGCATATGACTCTATGGCCTACAGTGGTACAACGGGACTCTGTTGTTTTGATACAACAAACACACAAATATCTGGAACTTGTCAAGATTTTTATAATTTCTGTCTCTGACACATTTACACACAACAAACACACGCACTGTTCCCTTGGTATAATCTCTTAGGGCCAAATTAAACATGGTAGCCATGATCGTTACTCTAATATACATTTTTTTTAAAAAAACAAAATGAACACCCAGCAGACTAAACTTGGCAGTAGAGAACCAGGGGGGAGAATTAGAATCTACAATGAGAGTTTGCTCTAATTCAATTTTCAGGATACCAAGAGGCACAGAGCAAAGTCAGTCAACCCAATAAGCAGGGAACCTCAGAAAGCAACTATCAAGAGATAACACCCACAGCACCAAGGACAGCTCCTCAGTAGCATGCAGCTTGTTTCAACAATTTCCAGAGCCAAACTAACATTCCATATCAGCCCTCCTGCTCATCCCAGGCTCTTTCCCCTTTCTGAAATATGTGTTTGAAATAGTTCAACTGCATTGCTTACAAGCACCTTTTCACTGTGTTTTCTGACTAAACTATGGAGACTAGTAAAGGTACTTTATTATAGCAAGGTATCTTGTACCTTTGCCCCAATTTCCGAAACAGATGCATCAGGCTGTTAGCCTAAGCATATTTATTTGAAAATAACAGTCATTAAACCTAGAACTGATAGAGGTGTGATTTCAAAATTCTCATATAATGTATTCTGTTGGAATTTCTGTCACAGATACAAGGGCCTGTTTGACTAACCAACCTAAAGGACCTCAGTTTAAAAAGTCTCCAGAGATGAACCCTCAGAGTAGCAGGCCATTTCACTGGAGGGATGAGATTCAGTATTAGTCTAAAAGAAAAGAGAGTTTAACCTCAGTTTCCCCCTTCTTTCTGGCTTGCTGTTTTTACATTTGAAAATCAGATAAATTTGCATGAAAGCTAGAGTTCAACAGGACTCCTGTCCTTTCAATATTAGCATAAAAGGGAGAATCCTAGTGTGGACCCCTATGTAAAAGTGGGGTGGGAAATGCATGGTTCCATTCCAGAAGTATGTCCACTGTTGCTTTCATAGTCCAGTCTTAGAAGAATCATAGAATTGTAGATTTGGAAGGGACCTTGAGGATCATCTAATCCAACCCTCTGTAATGCAGGAATATGCAGCTGTCCCATACGGGGACTGAACTTGCAACCATGGTATTATCAGCACCATACTCTAACCAACAGAGCTAACCAGGCTGATCACCTGCTTTTGGTCCTGCTGGGCTAGATCTTACCAGGCTTAGAACTAAAAAGGAGAAACATTGAGGCCCTGTTCGGTCTCTATGCAGGCTGTCCTCTTACTTTCTGTGCTGGCTTCACTTATCCATAATCTGTACATATATGGCTTATCATCTGCCTGAGGCCTCTTGCATTCACCATCTTCTCTTTTCACTTATCTCACTTTTTTCTGTATGTGCAGTTGATCTCATTGGTTCCCTCCTTCTATTACACTGATGTGTAGCTAAATGTGATGCTGCATTTGATTGCAGGTTTTTAAAGAAGCAAACTGCATCAGCTGGGGGGGGCTGACAATGAATGGGATCTGAGCAGACATGGAGGGGGAATTCCCTGCTGGAATTCTGCAGAAAATATCTCCCCTGAAGCTATCATTTGAATTGGGAGGGAATCCCCCATTGGTGGTTGATTTGCACACACACTGGCATTTATTTGCCTTGGGCCTAAACTATACATGGCATTTGTTATTTGGTTTTCCCTTGCATGGCTGATATTTTTCCTTAACAAGTAGCCATGGTAGGGGTCCTGAGCTTTCCCCACACCAAGGTCCCATTTTGTTTTGCCCCTACCCCCAGCTGTTTGTTAAAGAAAAATCAGCCATACAAGGGAAAACCAAATAACAAATGTCATGTCTGGTTTGGCCCTGACTCTGTCAACTCTAACTAAAAGGAATGGGAATGATAGCATAAAGAAAAGTGAATGGAGTTGGCAGGTGTAGCATACGGCCTCTGCTATATGCAGTTGAATCATTGGAGCTAAATAAAACCTTCCTGAGAGAAATGCTTCTCTGAGCAGCTAAGGCATAGGTGGGTTGGATGCTTCAAACAACAGGCAGGAAGTGCTGTTGCCCTCAAGTCCTGCTTGCTGGTTTCCCACAGGCATCTGGTTGGCCACCATGAGAACAGGATGATGAACCAGATAGGTCACTGGCCCAATTGTACAGGGCTCTTATTATGCTCTTCGTTGATCCATTTTGGATTTGTTGCAGTGACTGATCCTCTACTTCCTCCATCTTCCTTATATGATTTGGGAAGAGTTCTACGCTGTTATAATTTAATGACGTTTCCCTTTGTGTAGTTGATAGCAGCTATCAGAGATACCCTATTGACTTTATTTTCTAATACCAACGTTGGATTAGAAATACCTTCAGGCAGAACCTGTAACTGGATCGTTTTGGCTTCAGGTATGGAGCCAAAATAGATGACGTCCAGTGCTTCCTAATTCTGTGACCTTTACCTAGAAAAACCCAAATAATGTCTTGTATTCCATAGTTAGACAAAATAGCCTTGTTTGCATGTAAACACATTAAACCATGGTTTGTTTGATCATCTGAGCCCTGCCCAGCAAGTAAATATGGCTTGTTAATTTCCAGCAAACCACATCATAAAGCCACAGTTTGCTGTTGACTTATGAACCTGAATTTGTTTTAATTATGGCTTGGTGTTGCAAATGAACCTTGAATCATGGTTACTTCAGCTACCCTGCCCAATTTATTCAACAATCTACAGAGCTGTGAAGCGAGAGCAGCTGGATAATGAAGCTGCTTCAGAAGATAGGCTGCTCTCACCGGTGCTTTTCCCAAAGAAGACATTGCTGCTAACTCTGCCTGGCAACAACAAGCCCTCCGTCACAAGGCAGTCAGCTTCATTTCACAGCTGCTGCACTGCAAGGTGAGTAAAATGTAATGGGACCACTCTCCTTTATGCCTAGCTAACATCTATAATGGGATGAACAGGAAAGCAGCAATGTACAATAGAAAAGTGTACAGTGATAACCAAATGTGCTTTAATCACAACTGCCTACACCACTTAGGGACAGGAGTAATACATTGGGGGCACAGAATAAAATGCTTCTAGATGCTTATACATAGCCCCCAAATGCCCATATAATATCCTCATGTAATGCAAGAACGACAAATCATGAATCTGGAAAATATAGGGAGAACAGTAAATACGCCTTCCCCATTTTTTTAATGGAATGGAGGATATTTTTACTCGCATTGTTTTGAATAGGTGTGTGGAGTGGGCTTGGATGAAATCTACCCTATCTGTTCCCAAAATAACTCTATCTACTATTCATCTTATAATTCCCCTACCACTCTTCATTTTCCCTACCTTAATACACCTACTCTATTCAGTCTTTATTATGTGTGTACCTTTAAAGAATCTGAGAAGAAGGTGCTCGTTTCATATACTGTAATTACAAAGGATTAGCAAAGAACCTCTATCTAGAGAATATGGTTACTGTGCTAAAGTGGGTGAATATCCTGGACCAGAAGCTGATGGGGAGCTTTGAGCAGTATGCAGTGATAATGCAGGTTATTCTTCAAGAGAAGGATGATTTGCTGGGAGAGAGTGACGTTAGTGATTACGTTCAATGATAGCATGAAAATGTAGATAAGGAGAATTCTGGAGCAAAATTACACCATGAAGAAATATGCAGTCCATGCTCTAGGATGATGCTACTGGTAGTTGATCCCCTTGCAATAATTGCATAAGGTGCCTCAACTAATGTATTCACAGTGCCTAAGACAGTGCAACAAAAACTGAAGTAAAAATGTGTAACCAGCCACAGAAGAGCTTTATTCTGTGCCATTTGCACCTATATAGCCTTGCCCTTAAGGAAAACATAGGTATTCCTCACAACAAACTTCTAGCTGCCAAGAAAAGTATACTCATGTCGTGTATATAAAGGTACAATACTATCTTTAAGTATGTGGGAGAGAGTAAGAGAGTAACCCACCCCTAACCCACCCCATCACCTGACCCAAAGTCCCACTCTCATCTCATGGCCACTGGTAAAATTGTATTTGCAGCTATTCAGGATATGATCATTTCAACAGTCAATGGAATTGAAGAAAAGACTGAGTAGTATATGTTGCCCAGATTTGTTGCAGTGCACTTCATGGAGGATGCAACTATTTCAGAGCCACAAACTCCTTCCTCTTCTTGGAAAGGGAGTTCCTTGCCACACATAACTTTATACAGGCATCCAGTTGATGACCTGCCTTGGTAGCTGGACCATTGCTACAGTCACTGTGACCAGTTGAATAACAAACTATACAGTGATGGGACCCAGAAGCAGTCCGGCTCTTCATGTTAGTCTCAAGTGAGTGAGATTATATTCATTCTGCTTAATTTTATGGATATCTAGGATAACGTTTGACCAACTGGCCAAAAAGATCATGCCAGTATTGCTGGTGTAGGATACTGTGATGTGCAGAATGGTGTCTATGAACTGTGTGCAGGTGGTGCTTGTTATTTAGTAATTTCCTTGATAGGGTGGGTGTATTTGCATTGCAAGAGTGTGAGGACGTATTTCACTACAACCTGATCTTAGGATATGAATTGTGAGTGCCATCTCTCCATGGCAGAACTATGCTGCTTCTTGATATGGGGTGGGGGAAGAGCTTTAATTTAAGACATTTATATGCCACTTAACTTTTCACATTTCTATGTAGCATTTCATTTTCAGTGTCTGTATATATTGGCTGTATATATATTGCACTGTCAAACTATGTTCCTATTCTTTTCCTTTTTAATGCAATCATACATTTGGCCAGCAGTTTGCTTTACTCCCAAAAAAGGTGCTACATGGAAATGATTTTAGGTTTCTTGAGCAGCTCTGCATTTTCTGTGTGCGTGCCTGTGTGCATTTTAAAAAAAATAATAAAGCCAATTTAGAAACTCAATATAATGATGCACCTAATTATCTACCAATAATCCTTCTGTCTCATAAAGTTATTGCATTTCCTGGCAAAACTCCAGGGAAGAGGTGGTCCTTAGCCTGGTTTTGAGGATTAACCTTCAGGTCTCATTGTAAGAATGGGCTATAAGAATTAATGTGATTCAAAACTAATAAATCAGGTTCCTGTCTTTCATTGCATCAGGAATGCTTTGAAACTCCGAAATGATGACAATGAACAAGAGAACCCATTTTCTGAATTTCTGTTTTTCAGGATTTTTACCCTTCATATATTAGATAGGTGAGAATTTATATTAACCGGTTCTCCTTTTATACATAGTCAGAATATATTTTATGTTATTTAATTTAACAGAGGGGAAACCCTGACTTGAACATGTTTACACACTGTTTCAACCATTATTTACTGTATTAAGAGTGGTGTTGATAGAGAAACTGAAATCAACAAAGCCAAGAACTGATAGCGGTTCAATGCCTGCACCACAAGTGTTTGATGCAGTTACTGAGCTGTGAACTGAATCAATGTCTTTGAGATTAACTCGAGCTTATTAGGCTGCAATTCTTGTTACTGTGATTTGATAACTACTGTCAAAATGAAAACTGCAGAACCTGAAGTACTAAGACCCAAGAGCATTCAGTGGCAGCCAGGGATTCCAAAACTCCTGGATTTGGGTGAGTTCCCCCCCCCAATAGAATCATCAAATTGCAGAAATTGGTAGGTACCATGAGGGTCACCTAGTCCTATACCCTGCAATGCAGCAATCTTTGTCCAATTTAGGGCTTGAACCCACCATGACCCTGACATTAAGAGTCTCATGCTCCACTGACTGAACCATCCCAGGTTTGTTTTGGTTTGGTTTTTGCAGCCAGACTACAGAATGGATTAAATGCCTTTTAGAAATGGTAACATATGAAATGGTGGACAGGTGCAAATACTAATGGCTGTACTCAAATATTCCAATGAATGTTTCTTTTTAAAATAGATACAGAGAGAGAAAGAAATGCATATTTCTATTACAATTTTTAATCTGTGGTTTGCACAATGGCTTTGATCCCCTGACACCTTACTGTTAAGCTTTAAAAAGAATGACTGCTCTAACACAGTAATATTAACTAAACTCTAGGTTAATATGGCTGTTATCCTTTCTCTGTTGAGAAATAAATAGGCATTCTATTTCTATTGCCGTCTTTTTTTAGGACCATGTTGCATCCCACCTTGACAGCTCACTGAATAGAAATAAGTGCTCAAGCAGTTCTCTGAAAAACTAAGGCTACAATCCCTATAGACCAGGGGTCATGAGCCATTTTTAGCCCAGAGATTACATTCCCTTATAGTGAACCTTCTCAGGGCCTGATGCCAGCAGTGGGAGAACCAATGCAAAAAAGGGAGCCAATGCAAAATAAGTGGGTATGTCTCTATTTCACTCATACGCTCATACATATAGACACATAATACCTTCACACAGCTATTTTCACACTTAATATACACGTAGCAGATATTCATTCATTCTCCTACACACCCATTCTCTCTGTTTCTAACATGCACATCCTTCCACCTTTCATAGTGTGGCTACTTACACACCATACATGTTGCAGGTTCAATCCCCATAAGGGACAGCTGCATACTCCTGCATGGCAGGCGGTTGAACTAGATGATCCTCAGGGTCCCTTCCAACTCTTATGACTCTATGATCATTTTTAAAAATAGGTTGACAGAGGAAACGGATTTGCATAAAATTTGCATTTGCTAATTTATATGCAAATTCAGAAATAATTACAACAATCTAACGAGAAATAGAATGCATCACACTATAGTGTGGAAGACCTGGGCAGGTCTGTGTGCCTGCTCAGTCTGATGCCCAGGAACTAACTGTTGATGGGCAACTTCCAGTTCAAAGAATCATAGAATTATCACAGCTGCTAAGTCTCCCCTTTTTCTGCCCATGTCTGGGCACTGGAAATCGGGTGGTGGCGACACCGGAAGTCACTTCTACGCATGTCTGGACATGCGTAGAAGCGACTTCTGGTGCCGCGCCGCCGCTGATCCCGGATTTTTCAATCTGGGAGTTGGAGGGTATGAGAATTATAGAGTTGAAAGGCTGGTTGGCATCTGTCTGTCTCAGGAGACAATGGAAGAGTGCACCTTTGGGGGTAAAGTCAAATCATTGGAGAGTTACAGCTCCTGCTGTGACTGTAGGGACAGGTATGGGAGAGACATGTTTTGTTGCAGCTGGGGCAGATAAAGGCTTGTGATTCTTCCCTTTGCACTCCCAGCGGTCATTTCTCCTCTGGTCACTACTATGGATACATGACCTGACTGACTGTCTCCAGGCACTGTGGTAATCTGCAAGGGATTCCCATACAGCGGGGTTAATGTTGCCAGCCTTGATGTCATGTTTGCAGACATCTTTGTAACACAAAGATAGTCTGCCAACAGGACTCATGCTTGAAGCCAGATCTCCGTAGAGCACATCCTTGAAGATCCTGTCTGGGTTGACCTCTGACAAGCCATCAAACAAAGGACCATCCTCAGTTAAAAAGCACACACACACACACACACACTTACATGGTACAGAATTCCATTGAAGACAATAGGGCTTAATTTGAAGCAAACGTGTAGAGGATTGTCTGCACATCTTCAAATCCTGCAGATCTATAGTATTTTTATTTAATGTCAACCTTCTGATATTTTTATATAGCATTATAAAGTGTTTCTTTAAAATGCTGTGATATATCTTAATAAAGTACAGAAATGATAATGTAATAGAAATATTTTTTTAAAAAAATAGATTGTCACATGACATAGATTTAATCTGTGTGCAGGGTAGAAAGCAATAAAACAGTCAACCGTATCTCCCCCTCACCCTCTTTGTTTACATGTCTTATTTAATTTATAATAGGAAAGCCCCCACCTTTGGGGAAAATGCCATTCTCTATGCTTCACTGTCAAGTCACTTCAATATATCTTTTAATATGTTTCATCACTAAACATTACTCCATGGTAGAAATGAAAATCATACATAGCGAGGGGAGGGAGGGAGCTGTTCAGTGAGCCTCTTAAAACTCAGGAAGCTGAAGAGCAGCCAACATGCTCAAAACAACTACAGAGAGAAGGAGATTCCAGCACTGGTTACAGAAATTTGGAGCTTATCATTCGAATGCATCACTGTAACTGATCCAAACGAGTAAGAGTAAGACACTTCATGGTCTTAAAGGTAAAGAGGCCCCTGACCATCAGGTCCAGTCGTGTCCGACTCTGGGGTTGCGGCGCTCATCTCGCTCTATAGGCTGAGGGAGCCGGCGTTTGTCCGTGGACAGCTTCCGGGTCATGTGGCCAGCATGACAAAGCTGCTTCTGGCGAACCAGAGCAGCACACGGAAACGCCGTTTACCTTCCTGCCGGAGCAGTCCCTATTTATCTACTTGCACTTTGGTGTGCTTTCGAACTGCTAGGTGGGCAGGAGCTGGGACTGAGCAATGGGAGCTCACCCCGTTGCAGGGATTCGAACCGCCGACCTTCTGATCAGCAAGCCCTAGACTCTGTGGTTTAACCCACAGTGCCACATGGTCTTACTCAGCCACAAATATTTGAACTTGTTAGAATTTCCCATGTAAAATTACCGTAATCCACTAGACTTTAGGTATGGTTTAATGAACTCTTTTCATTGGCCTTTATCAAGGTATCCTCAAAAGAAATTATTCCCTCATGAGTAAAGGGAACTACAGAAGATCAATACCAAGGATATCAATAAGTCTTCATATTTAAGTTTCATTTTTTAATTAAAAAAATAACCCATTTGAAATTTAGCTTTATTAAAACTCCCATTGTGGGTGTAGGCATACAATGCTTATGCGTCCACGTGTAAGAAGAAGGTGGAGAGGGAGATATACTAGTTATTTTTCAGTATTTCCCTCAGGTTTTTCAAAGAGCAGAAAATGTTTGTGTTTTAATTATATTCAGTTATACTGATATGACCACTAGCCCTCCTTATAAATTACAATTGAACATGGTGGTGATGTTTTTGTATGAAGTGTGTGTGTGTGGAAAAACAGCATTCACTACAATTTAAATTTTCTCTATTAATCTTACTGGGGATGATGAATGACTATAATATTAGGAAGGTTAGAAGTGGTTGTTAAAGGAGGTGAAAAGTGAAATCTGATTAAAAGTATTACTAACTGAGACAGCTGAACTTTAAATCAGTGTTATATATCATCTCAATATTGTCATCTACTTTGGTTATAAGCATGTAACAATGACATGGGTCGTTTTTTTCTTTGGCTCATGCACTGAGTGGATGGCCTGTTAGACTCAAGGTGGCTATTTTTCCAATGTTCTTTTCTTCATTATAGCACGAACCAGTTTTATATACATGCTTCATTTCCACACACTCCACCAAATGCAACACACAAAAACTTCCAAGTTCTGTTTGGGCACAATTTAACACATTTAACAGCATGCCAGAGAGTTAGTGAGAGCTTTTTTTAAAATGGAACTTTCTGCAAATTTACAGAAAATTAGCAGTCCACAATAGGCCAAATGCTGTTGCAATAGAAGATAGCTGTTATAATTCTGACCTGTTGTAACTCTGGCTTCATGTGCAAAATATGCTTACTGGTTACCAACCAAGAGACTGCCGATCTGAGAGAGTGGGCATGTGCAGTAGGTCCCTGATAGCCCTGAATTGCAGGAGGGAAAGATAAGTAACAAACTTGCACCTGACTACAAGGCAAGATGTGGAATCAAGAAATGCCTGAGGGACAGGACCAAAAAGCCTCAAAACAAATGTCGAAGGCTGGGGGGGGGGGGGGAATATTCTACAATATCTATTACCAGCCACCCTGTCCTGCAACAAATTTAAAAGAGCTTGATGTGCTTCAGGCATCAGTTTCCCCTTCAGATAGCTCTAAGGATATGCAGAGAAGGGGCTCTCTTATGAAGTTCTCTGGCTCTAGGTTTTCCAGTGAGTTCTGTGAGGTGCCCCCAAAAGTACTGGGAAAATCTGGGCTGGTTCCAACAACCCTACTGATTGGATGTGCTGCCTTCTTTCATGATAACTCCCAAATAACCCCTAGCGTTGTTTTTATTAAAACAGGGTTATGGTGTGGTCTAAACCACTGAGCCTCTTAGGGCTTGCCGATTGTAAGGTTGGCAGTTCAAATCCGCGTGACAGCGTGAGCTCCTGTCGCTTTGTCCCAGCTCCTGCCAACTTAGCAGTTCAAAAGCATACCAGTGCGAATAGATAAACGGGTACCGCTGTGGCGGAAAGGTAAACAGCATTTCCGTGGGCCAGAAGCAGTTTAGTCATGCTGGCCACATGACCTGAAAAGCTGTCTGAGGACAAACGCCGGCTCCCTTGGCCTGAAAGCGGAGATGAGCACCACATCCCATAGTCAAATTCAACTAGACTTAACCGTCTAAGGGTCCTTTACCTTTACATTTTATTTAAACATTTTAACTTATTATGTATCATTCACTTTGAGCCAGATGTATTTTATGCTTTCAAATACACACAGAAATATACTCATTGCTCAAACTTGTCAACATGCAGGAAATCCAATGAGCTTCCCAAGCAATTCATACTGACTTCACCTTTAAGCCTGTCCTTTTAAATGCAGGCTTGAGAAATGTACTCCAAGCTATAATTCTCTTTCAAGTCGATTTATTTTTGAAGTGATCTCTCTTAACTCTTCACATTCTGAAAGCTTTATTGGTTACTGTAGTTCACAAGGAACATTAACAAATGATAGTTGACTTTCATTTACATTTATTGTGATATTGAAATTATATACCGTTTTGTTGTCAGGAAAACACAATGCAAAACTCTTAACTTTTCAATGACTGTTCCAAAAAAAAAAAGCACTGACACATCTGTAACACCATATGATATATTTTTTTACCCTATGTGTTCCTGAACTTTTGCGTTCACTATGCTTTGGCATCATATTCTCCCTCTCTTAGCTGAAATGTCAACACAACTTCTCACTTCACCTCCTGTAAATCCTCCTCCTCATTACTGTATTTCTGTATACTATGAAATGCCGGTGTCACTCATATGTTATTTATTTAAACTATTTATATGACACCATTCAGTATAAATATTTTGAAGCCAGCTCGCAAATGAGATAATAAAAGATGGAAAGGTAAATCAATGGTAAAAGTAGGAGACAGCTGAAACTGTACAGCAGAAAAAGAAAAGTACAAAAGTATGACAAATTAAAAGGTCAAACTGAGAGAAAGGCTTACATCTCTTCGGTAAACAGCAGATGATTGATCTTTCAGATGACCAAGCTCAAAACCTTAGAACTTTAAAGACAAGTGTATTGTACCTGGAAATACATTGGGAGCCAGTGCAATAGTTTAGGTACTGGCAAGATTATGTTTTCATCACCCAGTCTCCGTCAGCAGCCTGTACTCTAAAATAATTGCAGTTTCTGGAAAGTCTTCAAAAGCAATCCAACATACAATGATTGCAGTAGTCTGTTCTAGAGTTTGGCATGCACACACATACACCACTTCTGAAATACTATGAGTTATGGACTTCCAGAGTATGACGAGATGTAACAAGCCCTGCAGGGACTATCTGTATCCTAACTGTATCCTGTTGTGCAATATGGGGCAGGACCTGCATATCTCACATCAAATGACACTAGAGGCCTATAGCCAAATATTCATCCTATAAGTTCCAATTGATATGTGAAATTCTTTTCCCTTGGGCTTCTTGCCTAAGGAGTTCCTCCTTGGGTTCGATGGCTGGGAAACTGTAATGTGCTTCTGCATTCAAATTTACTCTGCTGGTGCTAACAGCACAACACTCTCCCTGTGTGTGAGTTTTGCACAACACTCTCCCTGTGTGTGAGTTTTTCTTCTAGCCCCCCCCCCCCAGCTGTCAGGCTTTAACTTGCTGCCATTTCTTTTTTCTCATGATGCACTCCCTTCAGGTCCTTCCTTCTCGGGAATCAAGGGATGTTTGTGCAGCAGAGGTGTAAAAATCCTTAAGGCTGAAATGTCATAGGAAGTGAAGAGGAATCCCTTGGTGAGTATGGAGCTGATTCAGTGAACCTCATGGAGGAGTGAGGAGCTTAACCAAGGGATTATTATTATTATTATTATTATTATTATTATTATTATTATTATTATTAAGATTTTTATTGAAGTACGAGAATTTTTACATACATTATATTCTCTCCTTCCAATGTTTAATTTCCCGTACCAAGGGATTATTAAGCTCTGATTCTTTGCTGCTAACTAATTTTGTATGTGGAGGTGCTATATCTAGCTGGCCAGTGGAAGGGGAGCACCTTGTGAAGCCTTATTACAGGAGATTGCAACCAACACAGCAATTGGCAAGTGTTTCTTACAGTCATAATTATATAGTCAATATAGGGCGGCACAGAGTTAAATTTTTAAACTTTTTTAATGGTGGTGTGCCTCGTGATTTTTCTCATGGAACAAGTGTGCCTTGGCCCAAAAAAGGTTGAGAAACACTGCTTTAGCATATACTGTATTGTACAGTGTTCCACTTACATCTTCCTCTCCTTCCTCCATGGCACACAACTCTATTACCCACATCTGAAAGGGATACAACATATTGGAGAAGGCTTTGTGTGTTCAGTAACTGCTCAGCTTGGATCTGTCAGTCAAAGTTTGAGCATGCCCTGTGTCTAACAGAGTCAGCAAGCTGAAAGGGAAACATTATCTTTGCTCACTCATTGCAGGCACCAACCCTTCTTGCTTCTTGGTAAATTATCAACTTCATGTCTGACACTCAGTCTTACACATTCTCATTCCCTCTCTCTCTCTTGTGTGTGTGCGCTTCTCTGAGGCAAGGTAAGGCAAACTGGGGTTAGGCTGTATGATGTCTGAGTTCCTTCTAATTGCAAGGAACTAGCAGTTCGAAAGCACGTCAAAATGCAAGTAGATAAATAGGAACCGCTACAGCGGGAAGGTAAACGGCGTTTCCATGTGCTGCTCTGGTTTGCCAGAAGCGGCTTTGTCATGCTGGCCACATGACCTGGAAGCTATACGCCAGCTCCCTCGGCCAATAATGCGAGATGAGCGCGCAACCCCAGAGTCGGTCACGACTGGACCTAATGGTCAGGGGTCCCTTTACCTTTTTAAAATCTAATGAATGATTTCATTGCGGAATGAGACAGGCAAGGGCCATAATGTCCCTTAAGTAGGGGTTGTTAGTATCTAAGACAGGAAGTGGCTTTGTGCCAGAGGGCAAATGGGTGGGCCCCATCCCTCACCTGGCTGGTAGTGAGAAGGACAACAGTCAGTGTGTGAGAGAGAGCTGGGCTAAAAGCAGGCTGCAGGCAGAAGCCTGAGAATGACAGCCATGCTTACGGTAATTTTCTGTTTGAATTCTCTGGACTGTTAATGCTGTAAGCCCTTCCATCGTAGGCTGAAGTTGTGTATATGGGTAAATAAACCATATATCATAAAGGCACCACAGTCTCTGTTGTCCCTCATTCCAAAGAAACTGAACCTTGGGTAAGCAACCTCACAGCATTTGGAGATTGGAGTGGCGTGTGACAATGCAAAAGGAAGGTATAGTGCATACTCCTAATGATCCCACCCCCTGCTACCGGTAGCTACCTAGCATGTAACATGCATCTTCGTCTATGACACATCCAGTGTTGATTAAGAGGCTTCACAGCCACAAGCACAATATAACGCAAGATGTGAAACATGTTATGTGCCCTTTTTAAAATGACTCTGTGTTCTGCACAAATTGTATCCCGCTTCCTTTCTTAACAGATAAATTGTGTGAATGTTTTCTGTGGTTGGGAGCAGGAGAGGAAGCTACAAGGCTAATGAGAACTAAATTACAGATGATATAAAAATGTAGCAGATTAAGCATTGAAGCAAAAGTTGAAGTAACTAAGTGCTTCTTCTTGTTCAAATGGCCAGGAGCGTTTTGTAATCTTCATCTGACTTTAAAAGTTTAGAAGCTTGTTCTTGTTGCTACCACCCTGCATTGCTATGCAATGGGAGCTGCCTCGTGATGCTTAAAGGCCGAGTATAAAATCTCCTGCAGCTGCTGCTTTATCTCTTCAGGCAATCATCAATAATTCTAAGGTAGGCCTCAAAACAGAATAACTGGCAATAGCAAAAAAAAAGTTCGATATGAAGTACAAAATATATTTTAAACAGTCCCAAATTATTAGCTCATGACCAATACATTTAATCAAAAAAATACTGTATTATTTATTCCCTGGTTATAAGCACATTATTTGGGGAGGGACAGTGGTCACAGAGCCGCTTTACTGATGACATTTTTAACAAGTTATCTGCTATTGTATTAGTGAATCAGACACACTTAACTCACATTGTATATACTGCAGAAGCCTACACAGGGGTGTATGGCCCAATCATGGCTCTTAACATAATCTCTCTGCAATGTGAGCCAGGCAGAAAGAGAATGTGCAAATTCAAACACTTTCTGTATCAAAAACATAACTGAAACATAGCCTTTGTTGATTCTATTATTGTATCAGTTGTCAATCTTAAATATAGGTAAGACTGGGGGGAATAACAGTCTGCGGGGGAAACCCCACATGACAGTGGAAGTTTTTTTGTTTTCTGTTTTAATGGAAATGTGTGAAAAAATCACCTGTGTCCATGATATTGTAATGTGGGCATGGCGAGCCCTTTGAAAGTGGCAGTGGTCTACTTTGGATATTGTGGTTATAGGTCTGGCAAGACATTGTGTGGTATCCCTCTTCATCATTTGTTTATTTGCTTCTGGCAGTTTTGGCAGTGAAACATCAGAGTGAAATGCACACCACTCTCTACATATGGTGGGAAGAATCTAGCAGAGCCGTCGAAAGCATATTATACTGTATACACATTCTGTTTTATTTTTCAGTGCAGCTGTGCTGTAAAAGCTTATAAAATGTGAAACCTTCTGTGAAGCAACAACATTATCAAGAGAAGCTAGTCAAAAATGCATTAGGTTGTGACAGAAGCCAATACCCTACCCCATGGAAGAAATCAGCAACACCCCCCTCCTCCACTAGTGGATGCCTGTGCTGGAGCAACAGCACTATGGTGACAATTTAGATTCCACCCAATGTCTATATATGATTAGATATCAGCCCGGTTTGTATATCATGCGAAACCAAGCTATGGTGTAACTTGTACACACAAGCATACAGACTCACAGAGAGATCACGGTCACTTTGCTTCTCCCTGTTCATTTTGTTGCTGCATTGCACTGAATTGGCTTCCCATGTTGTCCAAACACGGGCTCCAGATAAATAATGAGCTGTAAAGCATAGTCTCAATAGACCACAAACCTGGGTTTGACTGCAGCTAAACCAAGCCAAGGTTCAGTGCTGCAGCAGAACAACTGGGGGGTGCAATCTCCTGCATACACACATATTCATGCTAAACACTTTTTTTCAGTCTGGCCTGAAACATTAAATTTTTGTGCCATGTAACATTGTTCTGATTTGATAATCTGAGAGGGCATGTAAGTTTACACTATCAAATTGGGAACGAGGTAGGGCTTATAGGGTATATTGTTTCTTTGGGAGAGTATCTTATGAAGCTCTCTTCACATGCCAATTTTTAAAGACCACTTCCTTTGCCACTTGGAATTCAGCAGAACACATTCTCTACCATAGCTTAACCAATGTTCAGTGGCAACACTACAGACATTATTTATATGGCACTGAAAAGCAGGGAGAGGCTCAGATAAATTGTTAGTGCAATTTATCAGCTGGATACCAAAAGTGATGTGTGTATAAATGAGCAGCTGGATCATCAAGTGTGCCAAGAACCACTTCCTTAAAATACAGTGTTTATGTATTTGAACTTTGGCTTTATTTCAAATCATGCTTGTACTCCAGAGAAGTGACTATATAGAGCTGGCATTGAAAGAACACCTCCGTTTCAACCACATTTACTTGGAAGAAAGTACAATTGCTTTCAGTGCAGCCTACGTTCAAGTAAAATCCCATACATGAGACCAATCTATGAGTGGTACACAAGTTTCGAAGTTCAGTTGAATTCTTCTTCAGGATAGAAGTTAAATAAAAGGAGGAAAGAAAAATATATTTATAGGCAGAATAGAACATCTAGTTTGCAGTTTGCAATAGTCTTAAAATGGAATGTAAGAGACGTATTTCCATATTTAATTAAGTTAAACTGTGCCTTGGTATAAAAAGATATCAGGTATGCTGAAACAAAGAAGCAATTACCAGTTCTCTTTCAAAATATCAAAGGCAACATCATTTCTCTTTCCCCATCCCCTTTTTACACTCTTTGAATTTGTTTTGGGAAGGGAAATGTTGCCCCACTGGATGCATTACAATAACCAGATTCCCAGCTTTCATTTTGCTAAAAAGTAAGTTTCTAGCATTTGTAGGACCTGAAATGTGATGCAAATTGTGTAGGCACTTTTCTCCTCATTTGTTTTGTGAGAAACTAGTCTCCTCTAGCTTTTCAGTGTTTATAGCCAACAAATGAAGTAATAGTAATAAGTGACATTTAGGAAAGAAGATATAGCCAGTTAGACAAAGAAGGCTAGAGCGAAACAAGCATTGTCTACGCAAATATAGAAAAGGATCGTGGTTTGTGGTTCATTTTAAAGCCTTTTTAATCCCTGGTGGGGAAGAGTTTACTGCCCTGTTGAGAACAATAGATTGAGGTATCCAAGATTTTACTATAGCTGTGATAAAGCAGTGGTGTGCCAATTCAGAAACAAAAGGTGGCAGCAAAGACAGGAACAAATGAACTTTCTAACACAGGTCTTTTTCATGCAAAAAATAAATAAAAATGAACATTTTAAAAATTACTCTGTGAAAGCCAAAGCAGACAAAGTCCATCATTTTTAAACCATATTTCAGAGGACAGGACTATGGTCATCAGAGCACAGATTACACCAGAGCTGCAAAGTAACTCAATGCTATTCTACACATTTTGCCAGAGGGACGAGGTTACAGTAGTGCACGACAACCCTGAAGTGTAGGCCAGTGTTGTTATCATTGCATGTTAGGGGGTGGGTGGTTAGGGAAATGTGCTGAGAGGGGCTGTGAAGTTTACTGCAACAACAGTGTAAATCAGGCATCCCCAAACTTGGCCCTCCAGATGTTTTGGAACTACAATTCCCATCATCCCTGACCACTGGTCCTGTTAGCTAGGGATGATGGGAGTTGTAGTCCCAAAACATCTGGAGGGCCGAGTTCGGGGATGCCTGGTGTAAATAATTAAGGACGGGGGGGGGGTGAAGGGAGACAGAGAAAGAACTGAAGGTTTTTGTGGTAAGTGAACACACATTCCTGGATGCCAGCTTTGCCTGGAGATGGACAACAGTTCTACCCACTGAGAAACAATGGAGGCTTTCCCTTCGGTTACAAGTTTTTCAGAGGCCAGATCTTTTCAAGACTTCCACTATTCAGTCACCACATCTACCAGGATTAGGAGAACTGCTGTCTGAATCTAGTTGTTTCTTTGTTAATTTAAATAAAGTATTTAATTCCCCGCCCCCTGCGCTGAAACAATTCCTGACTAACAGTGATCCAATATAGTGTGTGTGTCCCCCAGTTTTTCAAGAGCAGTAACAATGGAGGAACCATTTACACGTCTCTGACAATTATAACAATGATGTGATTTTGGGTGGACCATAATGCAACATATTCTTCACAGCTACAGAGACATGGTTGGCCTTTAAAGGAAGGAAGCATGCCACAAAGAGAGCACATGTGTTAAATGACAAGGCGTCACGATAATTTTCCTTTTTAATCCTTACTATAAACAGAAGTAACTTGTCTACCTTTTCCAATGAGGAAGTTCTATTCTATCAGCACAAGAAATATATAAGACTCAAACTAGAAGGAAGCTAGGGAGTATGAAGGAAGTTAGTAGAATTAAAAAATTCAGAGTATGCTCGTTTTTGCAAATAAACTTGACCAAACAGAAATTGAAATAGAATATTCACACCATGTGTGTATTTGAACTTTATAACTCAATCTGGTCTTTCAAAACTGTTTCTGGGCAATAGCTTACTCCCCTCCCCCTCCCCCCCACACAAAAGGATCTAGTTCAAAATGTGAATTATCAAGCCAAAACATTCTTTCATCTCCTTTCCCTCACCAGAGCTGAAGATATGAGTTTCAATGTAACATTAGAAAATGCAGAACAATGCTTAAGTCAAAAATTAAGCAAAACATATTACAGCCCTTATGGTCTCTGGAAGAGTATCCAGGGGACCATTGGGATATTGCTGTCCTCTCCACAGGCAGAGAAGAAAGCCTGGCTCAAAGGTCTCCTCAATAGGGCCACAGAGGTATCCTCCTGCCACCCTCTTGATAACACAGCCCCTAAACAAGAAGAAAACTACATCAACCCTCAAAATGACAATGAATTCCACTACCCATCACCTCTGTGGGAGCCAGTGGGAGGGAGGGAAATTGAAAAAAAAATCAAATGCACAAGAACACCAGAATTGGCAGGGGGAATCCCTTCCCCCTAATTTCCACACTGACTGGTACATGGTAGGGCTTGGATAGGGCCGGCCTACCATGAGACAAGGTGAGGTGATCACCTCAGGTGACAGGATCCACAGGGGCATCAGATTCCCAATGTAGATATTTATTCCCCCCTTGCTACTGATGTAGATCTTTACTCTTTCCTTCTTCCCTGGTGGGGCAGGGAGGTGCCCATTTTGTGGTTCGCCTCAGGGGCCAAAATGTCTTGGGCCAGCCCTCAGCTTTGATATGGTGATGTCTTCACCACAACAAGGATCGCTCTGGCAATCGACTAATAAAAGCTCCCTGCATTGTTATACAAATAAGCATGGAAGGATTATTCAGAATAATAGATGCAATAATTTCTCCAGCTGAAAAAAGTAGTTTTTACCGGCTGTAACATTGCAGTACATAAAATTGTATAATATTATATGGTATTTATTGCCTTGCATGTGACCCAGTATAAAATGGGGTGCTTGCCCTAAAACAATGTGATGTTAGTTTCATATACCATGCAATATTCTCAAAAACGTAAGCAAGTTGCATTGGCTTACTAAATGGCAAAATGATCATGCAGACCAAACTGTAGAGGGCAACATTTTTAACGTATACAACTCATCCACTACACAATTATATGCAAGTCTACTTCCAGATAATTCGGTATAGGATTTCAGTCTTAGAAACAGACTGAAGTGCTTTTCACAGCAGTACACTAACTAGATGTGGTTCCTAGATGTGTCTGAGGATGTACAAACTAAAACCAAAATAAAACAATAAAATAAAAATGTGCTTAGGTTTGTTACCTTCGAGAGCATTGCAGTTTCAAAATTCCTTTAATTTAACTATCATAAGGCTTTGTTCAAGCCTAATCAAAATTAATGCAGCTGAGCAATAAGACTGCGCCCTTTTGGCTGCAATTCTGTATCATTTTTGCCTGTGAAAATCCAACAGAATTTACGTGCAGAAGGATTCCCCAGCCTTATCTGATACGGCTGATAAATCCTCCTATCCTTTTCAGTCCAGGCAGTTCAAAGCAAACAGGCTTTAGACAGCTGTCAAAATGCAGTCTCCCAGAAGCCTTTATTGTAATAAAACTCATTAAGAAAGGATATTAATAGAAAATATGATTTGTCATGTTTCAAAAAGCTAAATGGAAACAAAGGGTCTAATAGGTAACCTGATCAGTCAAAATTCCCTTAAACATACTCTCTGCACTTGAAGTAAATACTCCAGAGTGCCTATATTTTGCTACATCGGAATAAAACATCAAAGAAGATGGAATGGCAAAAAGAAGCTGGCTGGCTGCGAGTGCTTAAATTCTGTGTGTTTATAGAACTATGCCGGGATGTTCAAGGTAATGAATATGCAACCTGTAAATATCTCAAAGTAATGAAAGATGAAGGGTAATAAATTCTCTAGAGAAGAGAATCATCTTACAGATAGTTCATGACAACTGTTTCTTTCTTAGACACACTTCACCAGGGAAAAATAAAACATGCCTTTTCAGGTACATATTAGGAATATAAGTGATCTCTGATTTCCTGTCCAGAAGTAGAGAAAGAAACATGTCACTGCAGTTTTTAATATGACTAGAACTGACAGAAGAGTCTACTATGATGTATGCAGCTCAGAAATCAGAGATAATAAAACCGACATATCTCACTTTACAATCTTTCAGACTGTTCTTTGCTCCAGCTGGCAAAGCATGGCTCTTGGCTGCATTTATTTACATCCAAATAGTTTGTATAGCTTTATTTTAGAAAGCTTTGCCTCTAACACTGTGTAAACTATGGCTGTTGTGAGCAGCTTTCATAAAGGAACCAATCTTGGAAGGTTCTGCTGCATTAAATGAAACATTAAAATGTTGCCCCAATGGATTTGGAAATCCCGGGGACTGGAAGCATTGGCTGACATCTATTCTAGAAAGGCATTCTTAATACTGAGCCCTATACAGTACATAAGGTAAAGGTAAAGGGACCCTTGACCATTAGGTCCAGTCGTGACCGACTCTGGGGTTGCACGCTCATCTCGCATTATTGGCCGAGGGAGCCGGCGTATAGCTTCCAGGTCATGTGGCCAGCATGACAAAGCCGCTTCTGGCAAACCAGAGCAGCACATGGAAACGCCGTTTACCTTCCCGCTGTAGCGGTTCCTATTTATCTACTTGCATTTTGACGTGCTTTCGAACTGCTAGGTTGGCAGGAGCTGGGACCAAGCAACGGGAGCTCACCCCGTCACAGGGATTCGAACCGCCGACCTTCCGATCAGCAAGCCCTGGCTCAGTGGTTTAATAACTACCGGTAATCACCTAGAACAGGCTCTCTCCATTGCTCACTTACCCACTCCTTTCCAAGTGTGTACTTTCCTGACTCACCCTTGGGATTTTGTGTGTGAGGGCAGGATAGATATCTACAAACTACTAAACTATAACTTTAAATGTTAGATTTTAGCCAGTACTTGCCCCCTAATTTCTCATTCAGCAAAATAATAGACTCAAATTCCCCAGTCCTTATTAAAACTAATGCTTTTGCTAATGGCATGTACCTGATCAAATAACTTGCTATATCAATTCAATAAAAAGTTCATGTACAATTTGTACATAATTAAAATTCCTTAGAAATCACACTCATTTGTTTCAACTAAATAGTCATTCTGCATATCACCCTTAAGTATATCGATCTTTGAAGTTATTTTTCTAGAGCTCTCATTTCCCTTAAATTAGTTTCCATCATAGAAGTATCAAATATAAAGTGCAAAGTCGTATTAGCGGCAACACATCTGGTGGAACCTTCAATTCCATTCCTGCTGGATTTTAGGACACTGTGTGAAAGCTCTCTACTTGGGCAGGACTTCACAACATAATCAGATTGAGCCTCATTGTGGGGCATCTGCACACCAGCAGTGCCAGGTGTTTGTATCTTTTCCAACAGCTATGTGATGTAGCCAAATGTACCAAATGTTTATAATGCCTGCCACTTTAGCAGTATAAATTAATAAAATGTAAGGTATATTCTGCATTTTCCCTTCCCCTTTGAGTGGTATCTCTTTTAAAAAATTATTTAACTCTCAGACTATTCCCCCCCCCAAAAAAAAAAAAATCTCATAAGCATGCACTGTAGATTAAGTGTTGCTGCTACTTGCTCTGTTAGGCATGCATTAATGCACCAGGGGACCTGTAATTTATTCATGCTATTCTGTCAACCCCCTTTACAAGGAAACAGGACTGTAAAGGTACATTACTCTCTATTGCCATGCTCAGAAACAGCAAGCAAATATTCTCTTAACTACTCTATTTCAGCCCTTTGTTTATTTTCAGTATCATTTATATTCTGATCTAATCCATGTGGCCCACCATTTTAGGCTGGATGTCCTTCTATTCTAGCCTGTAATTAGGACAATGACAATGAAGGAGAAGGAGGGGTAGAATGCTTAATAAAGGAGAGAACTGAATATTTGTTTGTTTGTTTAATATGTGTACTGTACTTAGTTAAAACTCACCAGAGTGATCATATTTCTTATGAAGTGGTGTAAGATAGGAACAGCCTCAGTATAGCTACATTTAACTACCTCTGGAGCTGCCATCCTTGTTACTTTTCCCTGTTCCTCATACTTTAATTGGAGCATGGCAACCTAAAATGTAGGAGACACCCCCCACTCACACACACACACACACACACACACACACACACACACACACTTTATCTCTATGATAGGTAAATCCTTGCCTGATTAAATTATATCTGCCAAGCTGCTGTTAATGACACAGGAACATGGCTGTTAAAAGTTGTTGTTGTGTTTGTTTGTTTTAAAAAGTGTAACAGATTCTAGCTTCCTATAAATATAAGCATCTTCTTCTTTTTTTGAAAGTTTTTCTAAGGGCAAAAGCAAAATAATATAGGAAGAAGGAATTCACCCCTTCTAGAACTGCCTCTGTTGCAAAGCAATTGCAAATACTGTACTTTTGTGCTCATTGTGAGATATTGGCCTGTGAATTTCTCTTGCAGTTTTTATTCTCATTATTGCAAATCTTATGGTCTTGTTTCTCACCTTGTGCGTCTCAAGATAACCTCATTTTCATCACGGCATGAATACAGCAATGAATGAGGCCACAGAAAGAAAGAAAATATAGCTTTCCTCAATAACCACAGCAGTGCAATAATACACAAAGCCCTTTGCTACAGCTTGGGTATTTTGTGTATATCATTAACAGGACAATTAAGGAACCAAGGACAATGACCTGATAAATTTAGCAGCAACAAGACTGTACTTTCCTGACTTTTCAGAATAACCTAGTATTTCTGACCTGCATTTTTAAACTGCCATTCAGCTCTACTGCAGTATGACAATACAGGCAGCGTGGACCACTCAAGCATGTTCAATTGCTATAACACAATTACCTGAGAAATACAATCTGAACTACACTCTTTTCCATAGTAGTTCATAATCCTTGGGTCAAGTAGTACTAAATATTACTGAGGCAGGTATTGTTAAAACTGTCATTACAGGCCTCCAAAAACCTCAACTGTACAATTGATAATGTTTCTTAAGTCCTCTTACCCCAAATATAACAAATATCACTGTTGTTAAGCCTGTAGTTTGGTAATTTGATTCTACACATAAGGAAAGGTTTTGAGTACAGACACATAATCAATGAAACTGAATAAAAATAAAAAGGCAAAGTGAGGATACAAAACGGTATGCCTATTTTCCTCAGTATATACAAACAAAGGTCTGAAGATGTGCATATAAAGATTTTCCACGCTGACCCTCTTAACACAGTCTGCATGTTTATTGCTTTTTAAAACGTTTTTGTCATTGATATTGAATGTTACAAGATAGAGTAGGCTAGAAATGTAAAATAAATACTTTTTTATTGGCATTTGAAAGCACATGACTTCTGCCACCATTTACAGTTCCATTATGTTATGTGAGTGCCATGCAAAGGAAAAATAAGCAAGTTGAATAAGGCAGCAGATGCCCTGGGTTATTTTAAATAATTTAATCATGTGACTAATTGGTCTCTGCTGGGTTTCTGTGGTAACTGCTTCCTAAGTGCTGATGGCGATTGTGTTAAATGTAGCTTGGAAACAGCACGTAGGGTGTAGTGCCTTCTAGAGAGCAGAGGGATTCCATACAGCTAGGCTTGGAAGGTATTCCAGCGGAGCCATCGATGATCAAACATCAAAATGTTTACAGTTGTGGCTATGCACTGCTTCTTGACTTCCAATAAAGGGGTTTTTGCATCTGTTTCATAAAGGCTGCAGGCTGAATGACTGTCCTATACCCTACTTCTAATGCATGTGTATCTGAATCTCCAACAGATATTAAAAATGCGTGCACAAAGAGCACATATTGAAACTGAATGGCCAGCAGTTGTGCAGCTGCTTAGAATCAAACTCAAGTTACTCTAACTTGTACAACGTAAACTGGAGCAGTTTATTTATGGTTGTACAAGTGACACAAGGTATTAGTTCTTTCTATAATTCATTGGGAAGTGGACATCAATTCTATTTTATTTATGTTGTTTCAAAAAAAATTATCTATTGCTTGATAGTAAAAAAAAATTCTTCGTTATATCAATGTTATTTTCATTGTTATTGCGTTAAGTGACTGGTCAGGCTGCTTTCAGAATACTCTCCTTCCAAATGTCTTTACCAAGTTTAGTTTGGTGCATAGCTGTCAAGTTCTCCCTTTTTTTAAAGGAAATTCCCTTATGCTGAATAGGCTTCCTCACGAGAAAAGGGAAAACTTGACAGCTATGGTTTGGTGTGCCAGCTGCATTGTTCCTATAAAGGTCTGCCTCCCTCCAATGACAGACGACTAAGGGCCAGTGACTGTGTATACATGTGTGGGGCTTTTTGTTTTGTGTTATTATAGTCTGTTGCAAGCCACTTTGAGGCTATTTCGATCAGAAGATACGCTATAGATCATTAAAATAAATATAAATTCATAACATGGCAAAGTAATAATTTACTCATTAACATCTAACACCCAGCTACAATTTATGATTCTGATGGGGGGGGTTCTGCAGTTAGCCTTGGGGCTCATGAACTCACCCCCTCACTGAGTCCACAAGAAGGAGGTTAGAAACTTCCATTTCTGCTTCAGTTTAGCTACAGTTTAGCATCACTAAACTGTTGTTAATCTTAGCTATAGTTTGTTGGCAAAAAGTCGGTTTCTTAAACTATGGTCTGAAATTGGCTTGTAATATTAGCTACGGTAGTTCAAGTTGGATGCCACAGCAATATGTGGTTAATCTAAAACAGAAACAAACAACAGCCACATTGGAAAGGGAGACTGGAAGTGGGGTGCTGGCAAGACCAATGCTTGTCTATTCTCAATCTTGTTACACTCAACTATCATTTTGCATTATATCTGAATGAACTGAATAATTGTGGTAAATAGTGTTTGCTTGTTCCATTATTCCATTCTAGCTAATCCTTCTCTTGTCTCTTTTAAACTATTAACATTTAATATGGGACAAACTTCAAAAAGTATTAAATAAACAGGCAGGAAATGGTCAGTTACCAAGTTACATCATTCTGCAGTATCACTAAGGATACAATCCTATGCATTATTACCTGGGAGCTATGAAATTAGGTTAAGAAGTGAGCTGTGTTTTCAGAAAAGTAAAGTTTATTTAACCTGCTCCCATAGCTGCCAAGTTTTCCCTTTTCTCGCGAGGAAGCCTATTCAGCATAAGGGAATTTCCTTTAAAAAAGGGAGAACTTGGCAGCTATGCCTGCTCCATGGATGAAAGAGACAATAGTACCGGTATATATGTCCCCTCTTCAGTATGAGCTTGAAATTACTCTCAAACACCAGATAAGGAAAATGATAGAGATACTCACACTGCCTTGGAAAAGGAAACACGAAACCTTCACAGATGTTCCCTGCATCAGATCTAACATTTTGCTAAAGTATAAATATCACTAAAGTAACTTTTTGGAATAAATACTACTTTACAGATTTCAGTACAGTATTTCTTTTTGGGAGTTTGAGGTACAACCACACTTTATAAAGTTGTTGTTTTTTGTTTGTTTTTTGATGTCCTCTAATATTTTTTAAGTACTAGGCAAAATATGAAGGCATTAAGGCACTTTTACTTGCAAACATTGCTTTTAAATATGAACATATTTGAATATATCTTTTTACCAATGACATTAAGATATATTAGGTAGAAAAACAAGTTTATAAAAATGCAGTCTTTTTGACACTCTAATTTGTGCCTCTAATGTTCAGAGTCCTAATGAACCACTAACTTATGACACTAAGTTATATCAAAATGGAGTTAATTTCAATACATTGCATAACCTCAGGAAAACTGGATACTTCATGAACATTTCATTCTCAAAGTCCTTCACACTTGATATGAAAACAGTATAGCCAGCCATACTGCTGAATTTCCTTCAGTATTAGTCCGAAAGTATCTGGTGTTTCAAATTAAAAACGGTTGGGGGCGGGGAGGGAAACCAAACAAACCAAAACCCTAGTAACAAAAGCAACAACAGAAGCCACCATGCAGTGTTCACAAGTATAGAATCATTTTCCTTTCTATTACCTTGCAATACATAAAGATACGTGCGCCACACAAGAAGGGCAAAATCGGAAAGGTTAAACTCACTTGCCACTAAATATAAGGGAATACATCATTTGTCACAACTTCTGGAAGGCACGAAGTTTTTAAATCATTCAGGATGGTCTAGAATGATGTGCTAAGAGGATATGACCGCTATGGATACTAAGGTATACTAAGCTATGAGTACTAAGTGTACGCTATGGTGTACTAAGAACCAACTAGTCATGCTCTACCACTTCTGCCTCAAGGAACATCTTGCATGTGCAGTGCTCCCCTGAGTTACATGTGTGTTTTGTAGTAGTAGTAGAAATTGCTGCTGTTACAACACAGGCCAGTTTTGAGCAATATTTCACAGAATGAACTATTTCAATGTAAGTTTAACACAGAGGGGTTTTGTGGGTGAATTTCTGTGGGTGGAATATATTCACACTGTTGAAACCACAGAATTGATTTAATGAGTATGGAAGACTTCCACAATGCAAATTTCTTTCAGAAAACGCAATGGTTGTACAGTGGGGGGGGGGAGCTCAAACAAAGACTCTCTGTTCATTTATATGGTCATTTCTCTCCAACTCTCTTCACAACAAGGTATCAAACACTTAAACACTTTAGGGCGCTAGCATTTCAAGAGATATCACAAATTGTATTATATTATTTTGAAGTCCAACTGGAAACATGTGTTAATGTTATGGAGTATAAAAAGCACAGTTTATTTTACACCTACTTGTTATTTCCCATTCTCTTACATGACAACTGCCTTGGACAAAACATGAGAGTTTTTCTGAACTTATTGGCCTCCTAGAGCTTTGTCGGGTAAATGATTTGGAATGGGGACAGAATTTCATCCATGACACAGCCAACCTTCCCCCCACTTTTAACGGTACAGTACTGCAGTTGTACTATCAATACTTTTTCTATCTGTAGTTTTAATTTTTCCACATTCTGTGAAAATTGGCTATAAGGTAAACGATAAAAAAGGCAAAATACGCATACAAATGCTTCCAAATATGCAAAATACGTGATCCAATACTCAACAGAATACTCTTACTGACTCCAGTGTGTTTTGGATCTTCACCAAAGAAAGGAAGCAGTAAATAGAACACATTTTTTTTAAGCTGCTTATTTTAACGTCTGCATTCACAGGCGTTATTTGTCACAGTAGCAGGTAACAAATTTGCTTCAAGAGGTGTGATTTAAGTTGACAATGTCCCTTTAAACTTTTGAATTCTAAGCTTAACTGTGGCATATTTACTCTCCCCTTTTTACTTTTTCTTTGCTCTGAGGTATGTGGACCATCTGTGCCTCTAATATGGTGTTCTTAAATAGCCTCCAGTGTGATTCAGTTTTTGTTTTTAATCACTTTTCATTTTGAAAAACTTCCTTTTCATTAACTCTTTAATTTGCTATTTTAAAGACATTTAACAGCATTCCTTCCTTCGTAAGCTTCGTAAGCCCTGCAATATCACATAAGAACTAGGTTTTCACCTGTAAAGCTGGGGCCCGTATACATAAGGTGATCTAAAATAGCCCACACTAGCATCTACTGTAGAACACCTGGCTCTCTTTGAACATGCACATGAATTTCTTTTTCACCTTTATAGGCTAACATTGATCAGAAAAATGCCCTGTTAATAAAATCTGCATATATGTTACACTAATATTAGACAATACTAGACAAAATGCAAAAAAATACCTGTGGATATACCACTGTCTCTCATCAAATATTTAGTTCATTCAAAGGAAGCTACTCATATCTGTGCTACCCCAAATTTGGCATGGACCATCCACAAACCTTTCTCTCCTACAAATCAGTTACATTTGTTGTGAGACCTTAGTGTTGAGTACAGTATATGGTTGGGGAAGAAGAGGGGAGAAGAGGAGGTGTGCAGCGATGAGGCATATTCTTTTGTATAGTATGTGTGTGGAGTTTTGTGTCAGCATCAACTGGGTAGTTTCTCTTTCTATTCATTTATTACATTTCCTTGGTAGTGAGAGGTATTGGGGGTAGGGTGTGGTTTGTTGTCTGTGGTTGGCGGCAGTGGGGCTTGTTTGCATTTGTGGGGCGGGGGCTTGTTGGGTCAGGTAAGCCAGATTGATCTGTATGCTGTCACAAGATTCTTGTTGTTGTCTTGTTGGGCTCTGTATGTGATAAAGGGGAGCCATACTTGGGTGAAGGCATCCTCTTCTATTTGTCCCCATGTCAGTTTCAGTTTATTGGTTAGCTTTTCTAGCAAGACCGTTTCCCATACAATTTGATACTATTGGTTAATGTTTACTCCTAACAGGTCTCTCCAGTGTCTGGCTATGAGGCTTCTGGCTGCTCAGAGCAGGTGGGTTATAAGCTCTGTATAATGTGAGTGGTCATTATGATCTTGAAAGATGTTCAATAGGGCCAGTTCTGGGGTGAGTTCTAATACCTGTTTTGCATATCTCTTGTAGGACTGCTGTCCAGAAGGGTTGGATTTTAGGGCATTTCCACCACATTGTGTCTGTGGTATGTGTCTGTGGAGGTGCAGCCTCTCCAGCATCTTGGTGAGGTTCCTGGGCTTATCAGAACCAGTTTCTGTGGTGTTAAGTACCACCTGTAGCTGAGTTTCAGAGTGAATTCCCTTCTTTTGGCAGATATGGACTTAAAGGGAGGTTCAGACCACATTCTAGTCCATTGGGTGGGGTTAATTTCATATGTCATGCTCCCATTGTTCTTTGATTGCATCAAGGGGGGTTGTGGGATTTTGGAGCAGTATTTTGTATATACCATCCCTTTACCGTGTCCCTCTGCTGTCAGGAGAAGGTTTTTGAAGGTGATCAAGGGCCTAGTGGCTGCTGATTTTACTGCTGGATTGTTTAAGAAGGCATGGCTTGCCAGGTTTTTATCTGGAGGTTTTGTGCTGGGTGTTGGAATAATGGGTGATAGGCCAGGGGGATTAGTGGGGGTGGGGATAGTTCAGGGGCATAGCAATGGGGGGCGATGGGGGCCGTCCACCCCGGGTTCCACTCTGGGGGGGTGCCACTTGGCGCCCCCACCCCCAGGACTCCCAAGCCGAGCCTCCAGCCTCCCGGTAAAAAGTCCGCTCGGTAAAAAGTATCGCACAACACTTGAACAGGTTCACACAGTCCATGCTTAAAGCATGGAAGGAAAAAAGAGGCAAACTATCCCAGCGGCGTAGCGAGCCACTGCGACACCCAGGGCGGCAAATTGTCATGCACCCGGGGGGGGCGCAGCGTCGCTATGTAACGACGCATGCGTGTTATGTAATGATGCATGCATCGTTACATGGCGGGGTATCGCCGCCCCCACACCTCCAAAGCCGTGCGCCTCCAGCTCCAAACTCCAGGTAAAAAGCCCACTCGGCGTGGTGCGGCTCCAAATCAATGGATTCAAGTTACAAGAAAGAAGATTCCAAATAAACAGCAGGAATAACTTTCTGATGATACGAGCTGTTCAACAGCGAAACAGACTCCAATAAGAGGTGGTGAACTCTCCTTCCTGGAAGGTTTTTAAGCAGAGGTTGGATGTATTGTCTAGTTGAGAGTCCTGAATTGCAGGGGGTTGGGCTACATGGGTCCCTTCCAACTCTGATTCTATGAAGACACCATGAGCATTTCACCAATAACTGCATTATTTTGGGGAAAAAATATATACTCACTAAAGGCTTCTGCTTAATGTTCCAAATAAAACACATGATTACTGTAATTAATATGGCAACTTGAAAATATAAAGCCACAATAAACCAAAACCCAAGCCAACTCACTACACACCAGAACTAGCCCTTTAGAAAGACAGATCTTGAACTGTTCCTTGAAAATAAGCAAATTGAAATTGACTGAGCAAGGCAACAAAGGAAGTTAAAGGTGCAGGCCCTTCATAGTGAACACTTTTATTGGCTCTCCAAAGATGCAACACTAAGGCTCCAATCAATCAGACTTAGGCCTTGGTTTGCACTTAATATGGAGTAAGTCCTATTGAACTCAGCGAAACTTACTTCTGAGTAAACATGCATAGGATCAGGCTGTAGCACCACCAGTCTGACATCTCAACTCCCACAAACAGGCAGGGGGCAGAAAGGGCCTTTGTGAATTTAATAGCTGGAATTGTACCTAGAAATGAAGTGGAAGTCAACAAAAATGTCAGAACATAAGTAATTATATATTTTTCTACAGTGTGTGTGTATGTGTTTCAAATAACTGAGCAGCTACAATTGGTTCAATCCAGCATTTCCAAAGTAAAAAGTATGTAGGGGCTCCCCAGATCTCCATGAGTAGGAAAATCTTGGCAAGTACCGAGGGAAATTCTGGAGTGAATACAAAACATTTCCTTCCAGAGGAGAAAATGAGATCACATATATTCCTAAATGTCCTTCTAAGATTGTCAGCACACAGTGAGGCTCACCAACCATTTTCTAACTGAACATTATGCCCTGAGAAAAAAAAGTATGTTTTGATGCTATAACAAAGTATCCCAAAGAAATACAATATTTCTTTTCAGTTACTTTGAGAACTAACTTATGTACTGCTGTCTTCTGCATGCTTGATTTTTCTACAGAATAAGATAGAATGTTATATTCTCAGTGAGAACTGACCCAGCAGTTTCACATGAAGTTACAATATGACCACATATAAAATATAGCAATGAACATTTTTAGATCGCTTCGTATCTGTGGAATATAAACAATACCCACGATTGTCTATAGGTTGGGTTGTTATTTAAACTGATTTAGGGTCCCTTCAGGTCCAAGATACACATGGTGGTGGCAGTAAACATATCTGCCCCAATCATTTCTAAAACAAGGGACAGGGTGCGATCCCTTTGGGAAGGACTGCTGTTGCCCCCCAATCATCTTTCCCTCTGTAGCCCTTCCTCCCACAAGCTTTTTTCGCAGGCAGCCTCAATCTGGAATTGAAACTCTTGCTGGGAGAAAAAGAACTTCAGGGGAAGGGCTACATAGGAAATAATGGTGGGCAGGAGAAGGGTTTAGGGTCTCCTACCCAGGTGCCCCATTTCTGCTTTATATCACACCCAGCTTTAAATCTGTATTTCAAAATCAGCCTGTCACTGGACCTTAGTGGATTCTTCTGGTCAATTTGTTTCTAACACATGCCCCATTACTTGAAGGAGATGGTCAGATTTTAAGTCATAATTAGTCACATCCATCTCTATAGAGCCAACGATGCCAGAATACAACATGACTGATGTAACACAACATAATGGTTATAATTAAAAGGGAACATGCCTCTTAATTGCATTGGATACCTGCTAATCATCTGGACAATGGGAATTTGATTCAAATTTAGGGTATTAAATGGCAGCAGATGGGCAATAAACTCTCCACTAAGCATGCATACACTGATGAGCACTCCATTCTGCCAGTTGCCTCCATTAAGGATATGTTGGTGGCATCAGTCAGTCCCCCAAATGCTGCATTTGGTGTTGAAATAATTGCTAGTGAGGAAATTTTGATAAGTTAGTTAAAAAATAGTTGATGTGCTTTCATTGTTGCTGCCACATTAGCATAGACAGGAAACAGCACATTTGCTTTACAAGTGTGGCTCCAGAGTCTTCTGTGTAATGGTAGTTTTGTAATTCAGTTTTCAAGAAACTGAGGTCACTTCCAGATGAACTCTTTAAATGAGCATCCATCCAGATTTCTTTTCACAAAGTTTTTGGGGAGGTATGTCATGTGCCTGATCTATACCTTACACCACCTACCGTGTTTCTCCGAAAATAAGCCATACCCCAAAAATAAGCCATACTCCGAAAATAAGCCATTGTGATAGGCAGTTTAACCTTGTAGGTTAAACTGTACCATAATAATAATTAAAAAAAGACATCCCCTGAAAATAAGCCACCGTGGGTTTTTTTTGAGGAAAAATAAATATAAGACGGTCTCTTATTTTTGGAGAAACACTGTATATTCATAAATATATTCAAAAACATATTACACATATTATACGTACGGGTCTGGTGATTCTGTTTCAGTGTATCTGAAGAAGTGTGCATGCACACGAAAGCTCATACCTATGACAAACTTAGTTGGTCTCTAAGGTGCTACTGGAAGGATTTTTTTATTTTGTTTTGACACAGGAGGGATATCACAGGTCTCTAGTTTTCTAGCCATGCAAGCAAACTGATGCTGTAAAACATGCCCCCTGAAACTTCCCACCATGTGTAGGAAGTGGGAAGCATAAAGACAATATTCTTGTCATGAAGGCAGACACCAGAATCCCCTTGAGTGTCTGTGTGCAAACTGGCACAGCTGCTAGTGTTCACAGATGTTCTGAGGTTGAACACACAACATACATATGCCAGTGGCTGATTGACTACTGATTTAAACAAGGCTACTGACGAAAAAGGAATCCCAGTTTTAAACTAAGCCTAATGTGAATTGTGTGGATAAATCCAAACATATTATCCTGCCATGGGCCCTTAAGCTTTGCAAACAACAATTATACTGTATATGTTTACAATCCTGATATTTCAGCCACTTGCATTAACTAGTGACATGCCCCAATTTAAAATAGTCCACACTGAACCTTGCTTATCAGCTCCACTTTTAAACAAAATGGCATTTGTGGTCAAAAGTTATTTCACCACCACAAGAAATTGAGAAAAGATTTCTTATTGCTGCTGGTAAATTTATGGTTTGCGCTATTTGCTCTGAAGCTTGCAGTCTAGTATAGTTTAAGAGACATCATCTCAGGCAGGAACAGAGTGGATGACTGCTCAGCTGTAGATGCCTTTGCTTTTGTCATTCTAATGTACCTACCTGAAAGGTCATATATTAAGCAATGAAAAATCCCAGCCTAGGAGCTTCTAAGAGATAATCAACCGGAAGCATAGAAAAATATTAGGCTTTTTTTAAGAGACAGGAGTTAAATAACAAGGAAATCATTTGTTAGAGAAGACACACACAGATTCACTGGGACACAGCCACCCAGGAGCTTGAGGAAGAGAAATGCTGTAGTTGAATCCTGGATCCCTGCCTGGACAAAGTTACCTTGGATATTTTGAAGGATATTTCATGGACATGATCTAAAGTGACTTTAGACTCTGTAACCAAGTTAAATGAGCCTTATTTAAGATCTAGGGAGTAGATTTGGGGAAAAATAGATATATCTAAATCGCTTTTATTTGAATATTTGCTCAAAATATGTAAAACAGAAATATTTTCTTAGTTATATTTTTTTACATTTAGCTTCTCCAGGCTATTTCCTGAAACCACAACACAAAAAGGGCCAAACCATGATTTGGAATTAAATATGAACCAGTCTAGTAGATAAACTGCCTTCTTTAGAGCTTTATACTTTTCTGTAAGTACTGTAGAAATACATGGGACTTCACTGGCTAGTAAATAGAGAGAGAGGTTTGTGCCGCTAGTGGATCTTGGAGACTCAAATTTCGGTGATGCCCTGTGCAATCGCCAAAGTTCAGTGTCCCTCCGCCTTTCTCGCTCCATTATAAATCATAGCTGTGTTATATTTGAAAAGCTTATTTTAAAGAATAAATCCACAAGAAAAACAAAACTAACCCTTGGGGTTTTTTTTTACAGTTAGGTGAATGAGCAACATCTACAATTTTTCAAACTTCCCTGAAGGAAAATGTTCAAGTTTCTAGTTTTCTTTTTCTTTTTTAAGAAATGTGATCAATATTTTGTCACTACCGGTATTCATTGGCTTAGCAGGGATGAATGCATCTTATACCTTCCTGGGCTATACATTTAAACCAGCAATTTCAAAATTATTCTGGTGAATAATATCCTATATTTACTCCCAGCCTGAGATATACCGCATTTTCCCATGTATAACACACCCCCATAAAACCCCCATTTTTAACACTTATTTATAATTTTAAAAAAACCTCGTATTATACACAGAAAAATACGGTATATATCTCCTTATTAATCATATGGCAATGAACTCCAATTACAAAAGGATTCTTCAAAACAGATTGCTATGCATCATTATATCATTATCTAGTTCAGAACTTGCTTGTTATGCAACTGAAAGCAAAGCTGATTATACCGCGCAATATAATTTGATGCATCATCATATATTTATTTTCAAGATGCCATTTTGTTTGCACATACTAAATTTGTTTGTACAAGGGTAAACATAGGCATAGTAAACTGTATGGATCCCACTTAACAAAAATATTCCAGACTGTGATTTACTTAAACGTTACTTTCACACAATTAGCTTTCTTTCCCATTTGTAAGCCTTTTCAGTTCAAGTTTTCTCCATGTTCATGAAGGCTCCAAATTTTGAAAATTAAACTGAATCCCCACACAATCCCAAAATAAGAATGGAAGTTGTTAATAAAAGCATCCAAGTGAAATCGTGAGACTTGACTAGCGTGTCATGCGATGGAAATGTCACTTGTCAGTTTACAGATGCCTGAAACTGATCATGCTACAAGATTTTGTGAGCTCTGAGCAATGCTGTTTTAAGACACTTTTTACACACATGAAGTTCACATCGGTTTTCTTCAAGAGTGAGTGTAATACAAATATATAACCTACACTGGCCAGAATGCTCATTCAGAGCCAAAATGGCAATTTAACCCTTCCTCAGCTGGCCTTTTATTCAGGTACTAGTACCTAAGAATGTGAGCTCCCTTATCCTGGCCAGCTTTTCCCTTGGGCAAGAATGAAGAGTGTTGGATGCTTCTTCCTGAACATACACAGAACACCTTCAGGCAGCAGAACTCAACTGTGAATACTCTTCCTGCCACAAACAACTCTGGGGGAGATTAGCTGAGAGCCACTAGATATTGCTCCCTGCAGGGATTTGTTCTGCTTGAGGAAGTGGAAGAGCATCAGGGCTGAACTAGTTCATTAATTTCAATGGATTTCAATGGATCTACTCTGAGTAGGACTAGCAACTCAATACAGCCCTAGTTTTTCAAAGGCATTTAACCTCAGTTCAAATAAAATGAGAAACTATAGTTAATGGAAGACTTCCTGAAGACTCATTTATATTTTGGCTTATTTAAGATAGGATAATTGAGCATGGATAGTGTAAATAAACCAAATACTTATATTCTTATGTAAGCCACTTTTGTGATTACCTGGTATCTTGTCATTTGTTTATAAAGATTAGAACTGCTTAAATGTGGTAAATGTGAAGCCCCATTGGTTTCTATGCGAGAGGGCATACAATCAGCTCTCCCATGGAAATGAATAGGGCTTCAAAACCCTTTACTTGGATTGGGCTGTGTTCTATCCTTTGTTTCTTGCATGCGCATGTGGCGCTATTAGTTTGCAGCATGTGTGCTTGTGATATTGGATGACATGCTTTAGAACAATTTCCAGGTGGCTGCCATAAATAATCTGACTCAAATTAATATTCGTAAGAAAGTGTTCTTTATATATTGCACGTACCCTGCAGTGAGTTTTTAAAATGTAAATGTAGATTACATCCTAATGGGTCACATAACACCTGGTAATAACAGATATATATCATTTCTGCCTTTTTATTTTTGAAGCGCTAATGAGTATCCCTTCTTTACTATTTTTTCCCCTAGACTAGGCTAAGTGCTTATTGCTGCAGTTCTTAGTCAGGGTAGGAAAGGGAAGTCTGCCTAGTACAATCCATTAGGAAATCCAAGCCATAAATGAAATGACCACAAAGACCTATCAGTTAGCAGAAATGCAGCAGCTGTACATATTTATTGTAACATAACACTATATTGTTGCAGAGATGTGCTGTTAAAAACATGCATAAGGCAGGTGAAACGTGACCATATTACTTCTCTGTTTGAAAATGAGAAGGTGTAGAGTGGCATAACCTCAAATACATAAATAAACATTAGACTAATGGGGAAGACAGGTACACAAGAAGTCTGGCAATAACAGTTCAAAGGTCACTGGTTAAATGTGAAACTTTTGCAGCCTTGCAAATTTGATCTTATACTACTGTATATTCTTTTTCAATGTGCTGCTTTAGCACACGCTATAAAAAACTATAAGGGGCTAGTAAAGCTTTATCACACCTTCCTGAAATGAGGAGCAGAAGGGAAAATGTCTGAGCGATATAGTCTACTCTTGATCACATGCATAGATTGAAAATACCAAAGAAATGCAACCAATGGAGAAATGGCATTCTTATTTGATTAAAAACCTGAAGAGGTATTAGTTAAAATCCTGACACCAAAATGCCCTAAATAGTCCTGAAGTAGTTTGGCTTCAATAGGACCAGTGCTTTTCCCCCAGGGGGTACTCAAGGGTGTGTTAAAAAATGTGGCACTTACTGTAACAACTTCATGATGCACCAAATAGGGCCTAAATGAGGGCAAATTCAACATATCCACTTCAGCTTTAATCAGTTGCTTTGAGAGTCCCATTTCATTTTTATACTTTGTGGAGGCAAAGGGGAATTTTGGAACAACTGATTCAATTTGGGTATCACAGAAGCCATGAATATTTTAAGAGTGTGGCTTCAGCCCCAGGTGGAAATAAGTGGATGTGGAAAAACACCCACTGAACAAAGTGGAATTAAGAATTTAAGTAAACATGTGAATTATCATGTAATAAAAAGGATTTAGTAGGCACAAAGCAAATTAAAGCTGGAGCTTTTTCAGGTTGAACCGGCATTGTCTAAAGACATACTGTATGATAACTTGCAGATCACTATATGTCTTAGTGGCCATCTTGAAGCCAAAGGCTCAACTTGGTTCTGGACACCTACATAAATTTTCTGTACAATTCTTCGCCTTTGTTATTTTATTTCATTTTTATTTAGGAAATTTATATACCATTCCATACTTCAAAGAAATCTCTGAGTAGTTTACATCACAATAAAAACATCAGAAATATACACAAAAATCATAATAAAAATCCACATTTTAAAGCAGCACAAAACATATGGGGACCATATTAACCACTAGTAGGTCCAAAATACAGAAGTACAACAGAAACAAGGAACTCTGCCCACCAAATATAGAAGTGCACTTATAGGTAGTAGAAGTTATCTGTTTACACAGACTGAGAGGCTATTTATGCAACACAGTTGTCCAATTAGAGGGTGTTACTACGATGTCTATTATTGGGGGACTCCTGTGAAAATATGGTGTTGGTAGAAGAACAGAATACCAGCATTTGTGGAAATGGATAGTCTGAATCGAAAGCAAGGATGGGGAACCTGTGGTTTCCCAGATGTTTACTGACTTCCATCAGCCACAGCCACGATGACCAATGTTCAGGAATTATGGGAGTTGTAGTCTAACAACTGGAGAGCCATATGTTCCTATCCCTCATTGAAAGTTCCCACCCTTGAAATGCCTATGGGAGAACGCCTTCTCCAATATCAACCTTCCTGTGGATTAAAACATAGTGGTCCATATTCCTCTCTTTATTACGACCACTAGTAATCACTCCAACTCAAATTCTTCCCCGTTCCCCGGTTTGTTATTGGGGGAGCCTTGCAGCACTTTTGAGTGCTTAACTCTGTTCTGCAGCAGACAAATCACCATGTTAGATTACCCAAAATCCAATGGTCAACCCAACATCAACATCAGATCGGCTATTGCATTTTGGGTAATGTAGAATGACCAATGGTTGCCTCCGACTGGAGCAGAGTGAAAGCAACACACCGCAGCAGGAAACATGTGCAATCTTGGCTGACGTAAGTGATTGGCAATGGTGGTAACACACAACAGCAGAAGGGGGGGGGTCGAGGTGGAGCTGTCCAGTGGGGGTACCATGCCAAGGGCCCACTAAAGTCTGAACCCCAGTCCTGACTGTGTTTCATCATCTGGCATAAGGTACTCTTACTCCCTTAAAACTGATCATATCAAGCATCTGATAGGCACTGTGGCATAATCCCAGTCCCTGAAGACTAAGTAGCACGTAGCCAGTTAGGCTTTAAAATGTTCTGTGCCAATATGTTAACTTCATGAAAATGTCTGTGCCCACCACCTTCACAAATCAAAAGGACCACTGGAAATACTAAACCCTTCAAAAGAAACTGAAAACAAACCACATGACAACAGCCATTTCATAGCAGTCCTCTTCTGATACTCCCTATATACATTTGCTTATTTCTATACCTTCACTCCATAAGATTCAAACACAAAAACAAAACTCAATATTTTATATTTATAAACTTACAATGAGAAAAAAGAGAATAAATAGAAAAAAAAATTGTTATCATAGCAAATTTAACCTCCTATGTATTTGGATTACATTAGCTTGCCAAAGATACAGTGTGGAAGAATCCACAAAGGTGGATCTTTTGGGTCCAGGAGCATGTTCACAAACTGATGTTCATGCGGTCTGTGGCTTGATACCTGCATGCAGCGATGAACAGACATTTCCAGTTTCCTGGAAATGCTTCACCTATGGGACACTGGTATTTCCCCATCAGTCAGTATATTTTAAGGAGCTTCAGAAGGTTTGTTTGCTTGCTTAAGGCTTTGCTATCTCTTTCCTCCCCCCTTCTTCTCTTATCTTCATTCTCCTTTCACATCCTTTTTGGTCCAGCTCAACTGCAAACCTGTAGCAGGGTATGTTCCAACTTTTGTGAATTTGTGGTGCTAGCCAAAGATAGTCGTACTTAGAGTAGAACCAGTGAAATTAATGGAATTAAGCTACTTAAATACATTGGGTTTACGCTGAGTATGACTTGTCTTAGTTGGATATCAGATTTGCTTTTCCCACATCCACCATAGGCCATCAACTCTCTGTAAAGTTCTGAGCAACCTTGCCTATAAATATGGTAAGTATTCCGATATATACAAAAATCCTGATCACATTTTGTATAAAAAATCTACACTGGGAAATCTTGTTACAACCCTAATTATTAAAAAATAAAATTAGTGGTGCCTCAAATATCCATTGCGTGCTCTGCCAAAAAAGAGCACAGCATCATTAACTAAAACTGAAAATGTCATGCATTATTTCAAATGCATCTTCTTAGCTTCTAGCTATGTGTAAACTAAAACAATAATCAACCAAATGTCTTCACAAATCATGTTAGTCTTACTATCTAATTTCTTTTGAAATTATCACTTAGACTGTTTATGTTGTTTTAGGTACTGCCAACACCACTAAAATAAAAATAAAAAAAAGTGTCTGCAATGCTTAACACAAATTAATTAGAGAGAGAGAAAGAGAGAGAAACAGAGGATCCACTGGAGTCAATGGAAAGAATTCAAGTCACCTACAAAGGACTTTGGATCAAGCTTTTAATCACAGTTCTAATCCTGCTGTCAGCTGTAGCAAGTGATAAACGCTTCGCTAATGTTATCTAGGTAGGGAGCAAAACGCTAAATGAGATTTGTATTCCTGCTGCTTTCCTGCATAGGTTTTGAGATTCCTTTCAGCAATAATCCTTACAAAATTCTAACTGCAATTAGAATACTTCTGGCTGTTATTTTTATGGCACAGTATCCTTGCCTGTCTTTACAGACACCTGACTTGACAGAATGCAAGTACAACCAGCTGATAAAAACTGATTAAATAGGGTATATATTAACAAAAGCCTTGATAGTTCAGCAGAAGAGGTGCATGGGTAAGGGGGGATGGGAAGACACAAGGATTTCTAAAATTAAAATGTCACCTGAGATATTGCGTGGAATCAGGTTCTCTGTATACTGCACTCCTTATACTCTTACCTTGTTCCTCTTGAAGTATGCTCTTCGACAAGCTGCAAAGCACTTCTCGCTGCAGAAACATTTCACTTCACTTCCCATACTCAGAGAATAACGCTTGATTCCCACTTTCTGGCACCAGGCACACATTATTTGTACATTTGACACATCGTCTTCTGCAACGAAAAGACAAGAAGAGTAAAATGAGCATCCTGTCAAACATCCATACGCTACACCTCAAACATCTATTTCAGTCATCTTTCTTGTATCTACTTCTCTGTAAGCAATCAAATATTTGCACATTTCTGTTTGCCTGCCTGTTTGCTAAAGCAGCTGGTGACAGGCTGCCTCATTCTTCAACTGTCTAGAAACAATTATCAATTTTATAGATGATCCAGTGCACTGCCATTTTCAGGGTTTTTAGCATTTTAAAGAAAACGTTGAACTTTAATTTATTAAACTCAGTAACTGACACCAAAGAATATTGTAACATAAATGAGAATTTATAACTCTAGAGAGCTGAATCAACATCATCTGCTCATGAAACTCAGGAGCTCTATTCATCTGACTAATCCGAGTAGGTTAACACATGGAAGAACAGGAGTTGGCAATGTTTTGTCCCCAATGGCCACAGGCATGCCAGTAGGTGCAAATAGAACTGGGTATGGACATGAGCCTGGGCATTGGGCAGATAAGGCCTCTCTCTCTCTCTCTCTCTCTCTCTCTCTCTCTCTCTCTCTCTCTCTCACACACACACACACACAAAATTGATTTTCCCCTTCCCACAGCTATTCTCATCACAACTCCATTATCTACAGCCAACCAAACAGCTACTTAATAGGCTTGGGAACCCACAAATTACATGTGAAGTCCAGTGGTGGAAGGAAGTGACATAGAGCAGGCAATATGGAATACCTCCAAGAGCTGTATGTATCCCACAGGCCACAGGTTATCGACATGTACTCTAAAACATGGCATTTGATCCTGTTTGGTCCTGTGATATGTAGAAATAAATAGAAATTTCTCAAGCATGACCAATACATGTGTGAGCCTGTTCTTATGATTGCTTATTTGTAATTAAGTCCTATTGTGTTCAATTGGATTGATCCTCAAATATCTGTATAGTATTGTTGCCTTAATATAATTGCTATATACTGGTGCCATATGCTGAATTCACATTAAAATGTATGTATGTATGTATGTATGTATGTATGTATGTATGCATATATGCATTATTTAATTTAATTATACTTCACCGTGCTCTGCTTCCTACAAATTTAATGATCATGCAGCATGGTTCTCATGGAGTTCCAATCTGCATGGACTGCACTTTCACGCGCATGCATTCTTTGTGATCACACTTCTCTGTTCCCTTCTCCTAAGCATCCTAACTTCAGAATCATTCAAATCTTTCCATACAGCCAGTTTTCTGTCACAGTTTCCTGAAACGTCTCTGACCTAGTGGATTTGAAAGGATGATAAAACACATAATCTCTGTGCATAAAACACAAACTCTTATGGCTTTAAAGATGAAGAGCCTGATTAAATCTAAAAGCTCATTGTCAACACCGTGCAACTTTTATTGACAAATATAAATCACAACACAAATTGGGAGTGGGGGAAATGTTATTAAACTGGCAATATTTATTCTGTTGACATTAATCAAATGTGGCACATAGTTTTGAGTTATGGTAGCTGGGGAAAGGAGCCAAATGCCTTTAGTACAAATTAGTTAGCCAATAATTCTGCAGAATTATGACAGTGTTGCTACACAACAAATCCTTTACAGTGGGAATGGGATGGTTTTATGACAGATTCTCTGAACCTTGAATTGTTCAAAGTGCATGGACTACAAACTGGTTTAGTAATTAGTCTTTGGGGCATCTTTATAGCAATCAAACAGAGTACCAAGGTTGTAATCACTGTGGCAAACTGAGTTTGAAAACACAAGCTTGGGTTCCTAACGCTGCTTTCTTTGATACTGACCTGCTAAACTTCTTTTCTGAAAGTGGTTCAACATCCACCCCAATGTACAGTAAAATCAAGACTGCAATCCTGTATTCACTTACCTGCGAGTAAATTCCATTTTACTCACAGGTAGGTAGCTGTGTTGGTCTGACGTAGTCAAAACAAAATAAAAAAATTAATTCCAGTAGCACCTTAGAGACCAACTAAGTTTGTCATTGGTATGTGTATCTGAAGAAGTGTGCATGCACACGAAAGCTCATACCAATGACAAATTTAGTTGGTCTCTAAGGTGCTACTGGAAGGATTTTTTTTATTTTGTTTCCATTTTACTCAGTGGGACTTACTTCTGAGCATATATATACATGTATCTAGTTCTGATAAAAAAAGGTGTAAATAAAGGAATGCAACATGTATCCCTATGGATCATTAAGATCAACACTGCAATTGGGATGGACGGAATAACAATGGCAAAATTAGTTTAATTAAAAAATATCAAAACACTAAGTATTTACTGTGTAGTATATCTATTAATGGCTGTGCTGCACTTTCCCCAACCAGTTTCAGCCCAGAAAGTCCTACCCATAAAGTCAGAAGCAACATGGACTCTGATATAGTACAGACTTTGATGGCTGTATAAGATTTGGTGGGTTGTAAAGAACTGCACTACAGGTCTTGTCCTGGAACAGAATAGCAGCTCCTAAGAAGAAGCTCCTGCAACTTTTCCACCAGTTTGGAAGGCTGCTGTACATCCTATGAGTCATTTGGCCCCTGGTATAGAAGGTTTGTCATGGCTAGAGGAAATAGTAGTATGTCTGTGGATTGCATTCATATTGTTCAGGTACTAAATATACAAAAACTGTAAGCGGTCCTTGTGGAATATCCGCTATTTCAGACAAGGAGAATGGAATGCAGAAGTTATGATCCTGCAGACCAACTATAATTTACATTCACATTTTGACCTGTTTCACCTTATGGAATCCATCAGATATGAGAAGCATACACAAAACACAAGCATTTTTCAAGATCTGGCTTCTAGCTAAAACACATGCATTTGTTTTGTACTGAGAAAAGCAGGGTGACAGATATCCTTTGTCAGATAACAGGATAACAGGAATGGGCTCAAGTGATGTCAGTCACTCAGAGGAAGTACGGACAACAGGATCAAAGTTCATTCATTTTATTGACTGTGTTTCCACAATCTACAACCCTGTAGATATAGAATTCCATATATCTATAGTAAATTGACTCCCAGAAGGTGAATCCATCATTGACATATACAACAATGTCCTTTATAATCGGAAGGTATCTTGCAGATGTAAGTAACCATGACTCATTATATCACAGCTGAATATATCTGAGGTAATATCAGCACCACCCTCTCCACAACTCCAGCCAGCTATCTCAAACACCTTTGCAGCACCCTTTCCATAGCTGTGCCTCACTGTATCAGCAGCAGCACCAGCCCATTTGGTACTGGTCAGCTGTCTGAGTCATGCCTTCTCTTGCAACAGTCCCTGTCGCCCTCCCTCCTCCCAGTATCAAACAGAAGCAACTCCCTTGCCACATCCTTCTGTTGTTCCGAGTTTACTAGCATATACAAAAGATGGAAACTTCCCCACTTCCATTTAAAAGTTGTGCCATTCCTTGTGCCATTTTCATATTCTCTATTATGCCTTGCTGAAAAGCAAAAAGAATGCTACAGTGGTCAGTAGCTGAGAGCAAGCTACGAGGTTCCCTTGTCTTGTAGCATAGTGAAGCACTTGTATAAATTGTTCCCTATAGGTGGGGCAGGGCAGGAAGAACAGCTGTTGCTGGGCAGAGTAAAAGACACTAGCAAGAGCCACTGAGAGCACTGTTATACAGTAGTTCCGCTCCTTCCTCCTGGGCCGTGTCCAGAAAGTGATGGTGGGGGGGGGGGTTGAGTGTTCAGACCCCAGGGCTCTCACTTGTGGGGTGCCTCAGGGTTCTGTCCTCTCCCCCATGCTTTTTAACATCTACAAGAAGCCGCTGGGAGAGATCATCAGGGGGTTTGGGCTGGGTGTCCATCAATTTGCGGATGATACCCAGCTCTGCCTCTCTTTTAAATCTGAACTGGTGAAGGCCCTGCGTGAGTGCCTGGAGGCGGTTGGAGGATGGATGGCGGCTAATGGATTGAGGCTGAATCCTGACAAGACAGAGGTACTGTTCTTGGGGGACAGGGGGCTTTTAATGTTTGATGGACTACTGTATTTTAATATTTTGTTGGAAGCCGCCCAGAGTGGCTGGGTAAACCCAGCCATATGGGCAGGGTATAAATAATAGGTTGTTGTTGTTGTGGTGGTTGTGGTTGTGGTTGTGGTTGTGGTTGTGGTTGTTGTTGTTGTTACGAATGAATGAATGAATGAATGAATGAATGAATGAATGAATGAATGAATGAATGAATACAAAGAACTAGATCTGATTCTAGGAGATCTGGGTCCAAAGTACAGATGCAATGGCAGATGATGTGGTTCTTCCTCTGTCATACAGAAATGGTTCTGACTTTTAAGGGTGCATAGGCAGGGAGGTACTAAATCACACCCCTCTTGGACCGGCAGTTTACCTCCCTGCAATAGTTTCTGGTGCCATTTTTGCTTTAGTCTTGTCTCCAACACCTGAAGTGAGCCCAGTGAGAGAAATACATTTGGTTATGGGGAGTTAAGCAGGGATAAGAGGAACTGTTCGGCATCCCTTGCCCCCTCCTGCTTGCCATATGCTGCTGAGGCTGAGAAAATATTGTCAGTGAGGTGGCCTGCAATGGTGGCAGCTGAGTGGGATAGCAGCTGAGGAGATGCTCTGGCCTGTTGTGACTGTTCCTCCGTGGCTTGCCTGGGCTGCTCACAGCTGCTTCCTCCCTCATCTGGTGCTGTGATGAGATGGCTCCCATCATGCTGTAGTTTGCAGAGCTGTCTGTTGGTGGCTAGCCAAACTACCACATGAAAACAGAAATGCTAGACACCTCAGAAATAGGCAATTTTATAAAACCTGTCGATACGTGTCAGGGTTGTTGTGGCTACTCTTGAGTAACGACCCTCCACATCCTTGTCTTTCAGAAGCTTTCATATGCTACATTTACAGTGTAATGAGCTGGTTGTTTCATGACTGCTCACTCCGTCCCAGATTCCTGCACTGGCGATCGTCTCGTCTTGGACCAACATAAAAGCCTCGGAACTGTGAAACGTCTCCCTTTTCTCTGCCTCCTCAGTTCCGGTGTGTTGGGGGGGGGGGGGAATGGCCTGCGAACTGACTGACTCCTGTCCCCTCTTTCTCCCTCTCTCTCTCCCTGCCTATGGAGCAAAGGCTATTGGATGTTGCTAGAGGGCTGGCACTCTCTTTCCGTTTCTTGGCTCTGCCCATCAATCTCTTCGCTCTTGCGGCTGCTCTGAGATGAGCTGCTCCTGATGAGGGGGGGCTGTTCTCTATAAGCCCTCCCCCTTACAATACGTTTCTTGTATTATTTACTACCTTGAAAATTCGCATGCTAAAAACAATATCTGATTTTAAAAGAGGGAGAAAAAACCCAAATTCTTCATTCCTGTAAGCTCTTAATAGTTTTCTTAAAAGCAAACAAACAGAGATGAACTCTTGAATTTGAAAGTTTCTCGTCTCTAAACAACATAGGCCTAAAGCTTTCATATTGCTGATAATCTTCTTGGAAAATAAAGCCAGGGTAGGGATGGGGGAAGGATATGAGAACAATTTAGTTATACTAGATTTCCACTGGCTTTATTCATTCACTTCAGACTGAAAGAGGGAGGGGGAAGACCAATGAAACGTTCTTCTTAATTAAGACTTAAAATGACACTGCAAACTTTTGATGATTAATTGAAGCATGCTTTTGCCTGATGCATATTTAGTTATTATAATGTGATAATTTTACCTTGTTATTCAAACTGTTCCCACTGGGAGCATGATTTAACACTGTGAACGCTCCATGTTTATTGCATTGTTCATTATGAAACATACACAGGCTGGAAAACCATAAGGAGACACGTATAAGTGCTGTTTGTACAACAGTTAAGGGAAGTACTGCTTCCACCTCTAATGACATAACCCTGGAGTAGAAAACACAAGCTTGAACGCCTTGAATATCTATTAGCTATATGAATGGCAGAGACAGTCATTCTGGTCCTCAGACAGCAAGGATAATAAATGTGTTGATAATATCACCTCCTCTAATTACAACAGTTAAGATGTTTATTGAGATAAACAAGTGCAGATATTGTTTTGTTTCTGTTTTCCAAACTGTGTTTGAATTATAACACATGGTGGTCTAAATAAGTTTTTTATAGCACTGAGGAAAAAGAGGTAGCTAGCTAGCAGGATTTTATTTTAATAGCAAGTAGCTCATATTGGGGTTATTAACATAAAGATTTTGGGGTGATTGGGATATGATCTGAAAAAGTCACACTCCTTCCAGTTTGTTGCTCCAAATTCCAGGTACACAACAAAGATACCAGCAGTAAATAATGTTTTCCTTCACTAGATCTGTAAAAGCATGCAGATTGATATTTTAGGAGACGGGCAGAACAATATTTACCATGAAGCTGGAGGGGGTTAGGATGCAACAGAGATTCTGGAGGCCCCTGCTGAACTTGTTGATGATGCTGAACTTGTTGATGATGTAGGCTGTGATAGGCTACTGCTACTGCTAGTGTAATGCCCTAAAATGGTGGTATTTTAGTTATGGCCCTGTTCACTGCCCCATTAGTTATAAATCATTATTAAGTTAACCGTAGCTAAAATTGATTGTTCAAATGCAGGCACATAGCTTAATTATGGTTTACTAACTACAGTGGTGCCTCGACTTACGAATTTAATCCGTTCCGAGGGCACCTTCGTAGGTCGAAAAATTCATAAGTCGAAAAGCGCCATTGGAAATGCGATTTCCATAAGAATGCATTGGAAACGGAAAAATGCGTAAGTCGAAGCAACCCTATCTAAAAAATTTGTAAGTCGAAAAATCCCTATCTAAAACCGCCGTGGTTTCCTTTCAGATGTCAAGACATTCGTAAGCGCGCGGCCATTCGCAAGTCGAAAAATTTGGTTGTCGAGTCATTCGTAAGTCGAGGTACCACTGTATAGTTAATGGGAGCTCATTGATCAAGATTTGTAGTTGGTTTATATTAACCATAGCTTAGCATGATGCCCAAACTTCTTAGCTATGGTTAAGAGACAGGAGGCACTTAAAAAGTCAATGAGCTTCCAATATAAAGCAGCTGTAAAACAAAGCCATCCATAATAATAATAATAATTTATTATTTTTACCCCGCCCATCCGGCTGGGTTTCCCCAGCCACTCTGGGCCATAGCTGCCAAGTTTTCACTTTTCTCGCGAGGAAGCCTATTCAGCATAAGGGAAAATCCCTGTAAAAAAGGGATAACTTGGCAGCTATGCTCTGGGCAGCTTCCAACAAAGATTAAAATACATTAAAAAGTCACACATTAAAAACTTCCCTAAACAGGGCTGCCTTCAGATGTTTTCTAAATGTCAGGTAGTTGTTCCACAGGGCGGGTGCCACTACCGAGCAGGCCCTCTGCCTGGTTCCCTGTAACTTGGCTTCTTGCAACGAGGGAACCGCCAGAAGGCCCTCGGCACTGAACCTCAGTGTCCAGGCAGAACGATGGGGGTGGAGACACTCCTTCAGGTATACTGGATCGAGGCCAGTATATATTAGTTAGACTATTTATATAAACCAAAGGTCTCAGGGTAGGTCGCAACAAGTTAAATAAAAAGCAATGTCAATATAATAAATTTATCAAAGCTCAGCAAAACAAATTGTAGATGAGACAGCCTTCAGCTTTTGTCTCACTGCTCTTTCAGTGTCAACTTCCAAATGCCTGCTTAAAATGCATGTCTTGAACTGGCATCTAAAGACAAAGTGTGGGTGCTAGTCAAATTTCAAGGGGCAGTTAGTTCCAAAGCCCTTTGGTACTGCCATGTCTCTCCTACACAAATCTCAATTCCTATGTAAGAATATACAGAGAAAGACACTCCTTCAAGTATTGCTCATTAATTCCCACCTGCCTCATTCCTATCTTTCTGCTTTTCATATTTCCCCTTTTTTACTAGTATGCCAACCTGAATTTCACCTACTGTATATAGCTGACAAGATTGGTCCATTATATGATTCCTAAGTTCTTTCACAAAGCATTAACAATGTTCTTTGCTACATGTTGAGTCTATATTAGGTCTATTTCTCCCTTCAGTTAAGTCAATAGAGTGCAACAAAACTCCCAACGACTTAAACAGATACACATTTGAGCCTGCTGTTATATAAATTCAGCAATTATTGCAGTGGATAAAACAGTAAATAATAACATACCGGTAGCAATTAAACACCATACTGTAGCCATAACAGTTACTTTTGCAGTTTATGAAAAACAGCACCCAATACAAATGAATCATACCTCATATAAACCTCGAGAAATGCCACATGGAAAAGAATTGCTCCAGATAAGAATGTCACGAAAATATAAAACATTTCAGCATAGTCTCTCTAGGGCATATATATTTGATCATATCAAGCCTTTCAGAGGCAATAGACAGGATTTCAATCTGAACCAAAACACTGTTTTCCCTAGATGAGTTCATCAACATGACAGGCACATGATATTAATATCACTACTATGGTTCTTTAGTTACACGCTTGATATTAATCCTGATAATCTTCCTTTATATTACTTAAATACTTTCAGACATTCCTTAATGCACTCTACCACTGAAAAACCCAACTGAAGTGAATAGAACTCATACCAATCAATCACTTACTGTATGAATGCATAATTCATTTGATTAAAAGAAATCTCATGGAATTTGCAGGACATTATAATCTCACATGTAACCTCAGGGAAGTTAATAAATACGGATGTGGTTGCTATTGCTCAGATCTGAAGAGGTATCCCAAGCAAAGCCTTCATACAACCTGTCTGCCATATTGGGCTGCAACTGAGGCTTTAGAAATCCACCACAGCTAGCCACACAACCATTAATTATCTGCATCAACTTTCAGCGTAAGTTGTTGGGTTTTTCCCCAAACCTGATGGAGAGGTGACTAGAGGAGCTACAACTTGTAGAACTTGGGGTGTAACATTACTCAAAAAGGCACAGGATTCTTCTACGTGTCTGCAACTATTGTTCCTAGATGAGGACCACCTAGCCAAAATTTATCACTTTTATGCAGCATGGATTTCAATGAGAGAATTAAGCTTGTGCCGTGATCTCTGTAATTAAAATCTATGACACCTAGAACTGCACAGCTTTCACAAATCATTCCTCTTGGACCATAAAGGTAAAGGTACCCCTGACCGTTTGGTCCAGTCGCGGACGACTCTGGGGTTGCCGCTCATCTCGCTATATAGGCCGAGGGAACCGCCGTTTGTCCGCAGACAGCTTTCAGGTCATGTGGCCAGCATGACTAAGCTGCTTCTGGCAAACCAGAGCAGCGCACAGAAACGCCGTTTACCTTCCCGCCAGAGCAGTACCTATTTATCTACTTGCACTTTGACGTGCTTTCAAACTGCTAGATGGGCAGGAGCTGGGACCAAACAACAGGAGCTCACCCCATCGCGAGAATTCGAACCACCGACCTTCTGATCAGCAAGCCCTAGGCTCTGTGGTTTAGACCACAGCGCCACCTGTTGGACCATATACTAAACAGATCGTTGATCCATCTAGCTCAATATTGTCTATACACTGTCTTGCAGTAATTCTCCAGAGTTTCAGACTGGGATATTTCAGAGTCCTATGTGGAGATATGATGGATTGGATTTGGGACCACTTATTTATTTTATTTTAAAATATTTATAAACTGCTTTATACTTAAAAACTGCAAAGTGGTGTGCAAGTATAAATTATAGATACATAATGAAACATAAGTTTGTGCAACTTTTCTGTGCTGGGGCTAAAATAATGCTGCTAATGATTCAGGGTAATTTTACTCTTCCTCTGGTCAAATCATGATGTCAACATCCCCTACCCCCGAGCTGGAGCAGGACACCAACAAAGCCGCATGCCTCACTGTTAAGCAGAGCTTCATTTAACCCTTAAAAAAATTATATACTGCTTTACTTGGGAGAGGAGGGGCCTCCAGAGCTCTTCATAACTCTGCAGGTGGTATTAGAGACAGCTTCACCTTGTAAAGCCCATTGCAGGGCATCATTTTGCAACACAAACAAGTACAGGGGAAAGTAGCTCACTAGGGTAAAGCTGCCAATGTCTTAAAAAATGTACAAGCAAGAATACACACCACTCAGACACATCTTAATTATTTTAAGATAAGACAGAGCAAGAGACTAACCCCCTGTTCTCCCCTTGAAAATATGAAACTAATAAGGATTTTGAGGTTTTAGTTGGCATAATAGAAAGGTAGTGCCCTAATATGGATTACAGAGGAAACTGAATCCCCACAAAAGCCCCTGGACTCTGGAGAGGCTCCTGTGCCAGCAAATTTTATCTGCTTCTGGGGAAAAAAACCTTATACCCATTTTTTAGGATTCCCCATAAGAGTATATGAGGAACACAAAGCATTGTTTTATACTGAGTGGCTTGGAACCTGAATTACAGATCAAAATGAATAGAGCAACTCAGAAATAGCTTCAGATTTTCTAAAAGTACAGATACAAGATGAATCTTGGGGCCCTTGCATATCCCTAACAAACACACCTTCACACCTTAACAAGTATCACTACTGTACTCTGAAAAGGCTGGGGTGAACAAAGACATTTTTAGAAAATGCTGGCTGTTAAAATATACTATATATCCCACTGTGTTGAAATCATTACCCGTCTAAGTTAGTTTCACATATGTCCCATTGAAATCAGTGGGATAATTCAGTCATTACTTAGACTGCAATCCTAAGCATATCTACTCATAAGTAAGTCATAAGTGATGCTATTCCCAGATAAATGGGTTAGGATTGCAGCCCTAGTTCCCATGGGAATCAATGGGATCTAAGTGCAACTAATTTAGTTTGGCTCTAATCCAATGACTTTTTAAAAGCACTTAGCGAGAGAAACTGTTAAGGGTTTCCATGTTTCTGCAATTCTTGATCAATCATTTATAATTGCAAATAGAATATTTTATAAGGAAGCAGTATCTAACAAGAACAGAACTTCTGCCCGAGGTCATTACAAATTAAGTAATTTACCTGCTGGTGGCTTTATGAAAGGTGGTGGAATTAATGGTACAATAATGGGTACGTTCCCATGCTCCTTCAATCCTGCTGGTGAGTCTGAGAGTCCATTTCCTGTGGTAAGCCCCGGATAGCCTGCGTTTATGTTGTAGGATGAAATAACACTGTCTTCAGGTAATTTTGTTTTTGGCAAAGAATTTTCTGTTTAAAAAAAACAACAGAATAAATTACAACATATCAAAACTACTAATCAGATATACTTACTTGGGGACCAACTAACTCAGCATGCCTTCCTTTTGGCCATGAAGCTTGTGGTGTGAAGAATGCATCTTGCAACCATTTGCGAACTAATACATAATTATTATTCTCAGATATTGTGGCATGTGAGGGCCTAATTCCTCCCTGCCCTTCATAAGATGGAGGTGGCCAATATGATGCCTTCCAAGTGTTGTTGAACTCCAACTCCCATCAGCCCCAGTCATCATGGCCAGTTATCAGGGACGATAGGAGTTGTGGTCCTTTAACACCTAAACAGCACCACACTGGCTATCTCTGAAACATGTCATGTCATTACAATATGACATTTTGTTTGTACTTCTGTTGTATCATGTGGCATTTGCAACCACTAATGAATCAGGCAGGATATATACAGTACGCCCTTTATTAAACAAGCTTACTTTGAATTCTTTGTCTCTCCTGCTGGGTCCCTGTGGTGTTTGCAAAGTCACTTACTGGCAGCTGTCCTCTCAATCTGTGCCACTGGGCTACTCTTCCTGTCTACTTCCCCAACTCTCCTATAGTGTTCTGCATATATTTATACACCTATCCTTTTACAACTTTAATAAAAGAGAACTATTTTTTTAAAGCGAACATGCATAGTTTTTAAACCCTCATCTAACCCCTTGAATTCAATTATAGTCTTTTAGGTGGTGGTCTCTCTATCTGTCAACCTACCAGAGGCTTAAATCTGTTATAATACGTAGTTAGTTATACTTTCCTGTGGATAGTTGATATATTTTGCATCTCAAGGAGGGTGGGATGGGATGATCTGCCTCCCATTCACTTGGGGGGGGGGAGAGGGGGAAGAGAATCTGGGCCCTCTCCAACTTGAGCAAGATCTTCTGCTTCCCAAAGCTGCCTCCTTTCATTCTGTCCTGCTGGTTCTGAGTCTGCTGTAGTTCAATGGTTTCAACACAAATGTCTTCTCAAGACTTGGAACCTCTGACCCAAAGTTTAGCTCACTTGTTGTGGCCCTCTGGCTGTAGTATAGGCAGCAAAGTCTTTCTCCTTTGACCCATCAGTCCCTTTGCTGGACTCCTATCTAAGACTAGCAAAGTTGTGTTCCAGAGATCCAGAATGGCTAAATATGGATCAGTTCCTTTTTTTTCCTGGCTTTGGTAAAAATTCCCTTAACCATTTTGATGGCCGATTCAGCCTTTCCATTGCTTTGGGAATAGATATGTGAATGCTACAAACTCTTCTGACACAAATTGTGGCGCCTTATCCAAGACTACAGTATCTACTATTCCAAAGCAAGATGAACAATCTTTAGCATCTTCATGAGTGACTGAGGTTTAATATCTAGCACTGAATACCTCCAGAAAACTAGAATAACAGTTGACCATTATCAATAATCCTTCTCTTACCATGTTTAAACTGTACACCCACTTTCCCCCACTTGTCTTGGTACTTCTTTTGTTGCCTGTTCCCAGGTGAGCTACAGATTTCACATGGTTCTCTGCCCCAAATCTATTCCCTTGTTTCACATATATTGACACATTTTCCACCACTGATAGTCAGTGGCATGGAGTGGCATTAAGGAAACCTAGTAAATCATGACACCATGTTATGAGTTACATTTTACAGGTAGACAGAACAGAAGGGATCAGTGCACATTTACCATAATGCCTATTTTGGCCCAAAGTCTCACTAAATCAAATGGTACTTATTCACTATTAAATGTACTTAGTCTTAATTAGAATAATCATTCAACAAAACACTGAAGTAAAACCAGTCTTTAAATGTAATAAATTCTTTAAATGTTTTCAGTCACACCTTAACTATACCTTAACCAAGCTTGGATCCCTAAATACAGAATACAAAAACAAAAATACATACTTAAACCACTGGCATTAACATTACAGTACACAGTACAATATTATCAGATATTAATAACTAAAACTAACAATAAAATATTATTTCAGGGAAAATCGAATTCCTTAGTAGTACATGCACTCATTTTTGTATTCCTTTTATTTCCCTTTAACTTGGATTCAGCTTGCGGCAATTCATTACAATTGCTTTTGCACTTCTCTTTATGACTGCACTCTTAAAATGAGCTCTCATTGTGAATCATAAAAACCATTTATTCTTTCTATGCGTATTCTGTAAAATGAATACTGCTTCCAAGGTGTCCAGTGTCCTCATCTGTAACATGAAACACATAACATGGACCATATGTTTATAATGATATAATTTAAACTGGATGAAATATTCTATATGCAAACTGTTTTCTGCAGATAAAATTTCTGAGTTACTTTATTGATTTTATGTGGATGGTGACCTCATTAAAACTAAATATTGTGAAAAGTGCATATATTTTTGTTTCTCCTTTTCAACAAACACACATACTTACAGAATGTTAAATATTGCCCACAATATTAATAATTAGTGCTGAGCCAAAATTATTGGCTTGGTGACCTTACAGAGCAAAAGTGGGGGAGAGATTCATGAATGTGAAATGCACCCAGAAAAAAACTCCACATATGCCTTTCAGTTCTCTTATCTGTGGCAGTCTGCAACCATCACAGCCACAGAAGCAGAGAGGTGTAGTGCAGACTGCCAGAGAAGGGAAGTTACCAGACTGAAGAAATGGAGACCACAACCATATGTGCTGGTGAACACCAAGCATTCTATGTTAATGATTACTGTTGCTGGTCAAAACCTTATAAATGCACAGCCTGGCCACATGGAACAGACCAAACAGACACTACAAAAGGTCTACTGCAATGCCCAGCATTGGGCAAGTGAGTATTGTCTTAGTGACTAAAATATATGCCCCCAACAGGTTGATCTCTAAATGCAAACAACAAAAGGTACCCCCGATGGGGGAGAAAACCTGAGGCAAGAGATTTAAAATGCCACCTACTGGTCCTCTTTTCTGTCTCTCTCTACCACTTACTTACTGCCATCACCAGAGGATCTGGCTGGGGAAGTGTTATCTGCTGCAGCAGTAATCAATTTACCCTTTTTTTGTTTTTTTAAAAATGTTTTTATTAAAGATTTTATTTGGTTACATACATCGTCCCAATTTTCAGTTCCTAAAGTCCTTTCTGTGGAACAGTCATATTCGATGTGGGACTTTGATGTTGCATATAGTATACAGTTGGGGAGAAAGAGAAGTGGGGAGAGATAGCGGGGGGGGAGAGAGAAGGGGGCAGTAAACTTTCCTTCTTTTACATAATGTACATGTGCAAGGTTTCTGTGTCAGCATCACATGGGTAGGTTCTCTTTTTATTCATTATTGATCCTGTACCTCCCTCATCGCTATCCAGGTAGCCCTCCACCAGGTGGCACGACAAGGACTTTCCTGTTCCCAGTACAATGCAGACCACAGGCAAGGACTACAGCAATAAAGCAGCAGCAACCAGCATACATTCAGCTGGTGCTATGTGAGTCTGCTACCTTCTTATTTTCATACTTCTTCTGTGACTTTGCAAGTTGCTTGATAGCAGGAGTATGCACTCATCACAATATTTGGTTTCGGCTACAAATCGACATTGTGGAAAAAGAACCCCCTACAGTCCAAGTTGCTTTCTAGATGGCCCCATTCAACTCAAGGTCCATCCAAGTCTGCGAAGGGAAACCTCAAAGGGAATGCCATTATTGTTTATTTATAATGCAGCAGTTATGCCCACCAGTACTATGATCCACTTGTAGTGCAGAAATGATTGCAAGGTGTTAGCAAGAACTGCAACATGTGGAGCCACATTTCTTAGTTTTACCTCCAGCTGGTAATGAAACAGGATTGTCTGTGTAGCAACCTAAAGCCCAAGTGTAGAAGCACCTGAAGTTGAAGTAGGGAGTCAAGGAGAAAGTCAGAGTAAAATAGAATTACACACAAATTAAGAGACTCTCTGCAGTGGGGGGGGGTGTGTGGAGGCATAGATGTGGGCAGGCAAAGGAAGCTTGGAAGACTTGGAACTCTTGACCAGAAAACAAAGGTGCATTGTATTGTTAGATCTAAAATTTATCTGAAGCAAGTGTCTCCTACTGTCGCTATAACATTGTGACATGGCCACCCTAAGGAGACAATGAGGAGCACTGAGAGGTAGGCCAGTTGTTTTGGCTGCAGGCTTCTAGAAAACTTTTTAATACAATTGATTGCTCTTGTTTTCAAGTAAGACCTCTCTAAAAACCTACTGCTAGATTTCATAGCAGCAATGTTCAACACAAGACTGCTTTTTCTCATGATTTTTCGACCCATTGGTAGCTGCTCGAATTGTGCCTTCATGAGGGTGGTTTTTTCAGGAAGTACTACTGTTGCAGATTTATATATGCATAACAGCTAGTATTTTATCCAGTTTTGTACTCTTTTGGATTTTGCCTTATAGAAGTCACTGCCATGTGAAGTCACCTTTAAAACTGATAAAATAAACAAGAAAACTAACATATTTGATCAAAGGGACATTAAATGTCATTACCTTTGAGAACAGAAATGTGCTGTCGGCTCTCCCCATCTGAGGGGTAGTTCCTGAATTCAATATCTTCTCCATCTTTTAATTCAACCTTATCATAACCATACCAGCCAAGGAGCTCATTCATGGTGTTTTCTGCAAAGTTCTGAAAGAGAAGAATTGCCTACTTATTTATGCAATCAATAATCATTTGGAACTTAGAGATGAATGCATAAATCGAAATCTATTTGCACCGTACCGTGAAATAGCAGGTTTGACCCACCTCCTCTAGACTAATGTTCATTTATCAAGTCACGTACACAGACTGTAATGCATTTAAATCTTTGACTGACACATGTAATTATGACAGACCTTCACAAATTTGCAATTTAAGGAAAAATATGAGGGGGAAGAGAGCTATTTATCATTTTTTTGTACAAGAATTGATAGTCAGTGATATTTCTAGCACATATTTTTTTCACAGCATTTAATATCCCGTGCTACCATAAAATGTTTTAAAGTGCCTCAAGAAAGCGGCAGAAGAACAATGACTGATTTACTAGTGACCGAGAAACAATTCAGCTATGTTACAGCCATTCAAATTGACTGCCCTGAGGATGACACAGAAGGGGATGAAATACAGGCTTCTCTACTTGCTGGTGGGGCCCTCAGTACCTCCCCCCCACCCCAAGGCCCTCCCCCCCCCGAGGGTGTAGGTTTCCCATGCAATACTTTTTACAAAAATAATGGAAGTATTAATTAAGAGAGATTGATCTAACACTGGAAAAGGCAATTCAAACATGTCACAGGCAGCAGAAATGGCACAGAATGCATGCACATTCCTATGAACAGCACTACAGTACAGTAGAGCAAGCAACAGTGAATGTAATTGGGAAGAGATGAGCATTTTGAGTACAAAGCCAATAAAAACAGAAACAATTAATTACAAAAACAGTGAAAGAGATATAGCAACAATATGAGATTAAAAGGTCCCAGTGTTTGTATAATCTGCAGCAGATGTAACCATTTCTTCCAAAATATGCCTTGAAAAGTGCATATGCTGACTGCAGAAGGATACTTTGTAAGCAAATAATGATTTTAAAATGCAATCACAAAAGAGGCCCCAAAACACAAAAGACTGAACCATTAACCTAACTACTAATGACAAGTATATGACAGATGCAGGAATACAGGCAAATCTAATGCTCTGAAGAAAAATACAGAGCTATAAGTAAATACAGTGGTACCTCGGTTTATGAACACAATTGGTTCCGGAAGTCTGTTCATAAACTGAAGCGATCATAAACTGAAGCGAACTTTCCCATTGAAAGTAATGGAAAGTGGATTAATCTGTTCCAGACAGTCCGCGGAGTACTTAAACTGAAGCGTTCATAAACTGAAGCAAACTTTCCCATTGAAAGTAATGGAAAGTGGATTAATCCGTTCCAGACGGGGCCGCGGAGTACTTAAACTGAAATGTTCATAAACTGAAGCATGGGTGTAATTGGTTCCGGAAGTCTGTTCATAAACTGAAGCGTTCATAAACTGAAGCGAACTTTCCCATTGAAAGTAATGGAAAATGAATTAATCCGTTCCAGATGGATCCGCGGTGTTCATAAACCGAAAATTCATAAACCGAGGTGTTCATAAACCGAGGTTCCACTGTACTAAATAGCCAAAGGTGTCTTTAAAATATTTAATGAAGGAAGAATACCAGTTTCAGGAGACTGTGCTCTGGCTGTTACATACAACAGAGGGAAAGAAAATGCCAACACTTGCACAGCAGCCAGAAGAAAACATCAGTCACGGACCTAAAGACTTGTGAAGACCTTAGTTCTGTGAAGAAATTTTTCGAAACCTGTACTTACTTACTTATTACTGGTCAAGGATGTCTTTCAGTGAATTCCAAAATATGATTCTATGAAGATGTGGTACCAGTGACGCATGGCATGTGTATTATGCACTCACTACAAGCTCTAAGGAAGAGTTTCAAAATTGGCAGCAGAAGGGATAAATAAATGAATATTTCTTTAATTTAAAATAGTTAAAAGCAATAAATAAAGGTAAACTAAATTGGTTTACTCTCAAGCAATTTCAGAGAAGAAAGCTGTAGAACTAAGACTGTGCATTAGCTTCTGAGGTGCTAAACACTGGTGGGAGGAAAATATCCTTAAATAAGAGACATGGGGGAATGATCAATGGTCTTCAGTGTCTGTATACTAATGCACACAGCATGGGAAATAAACAAGATGAACTTGAGCTCTTGGTACAGCAAACTAAATACGACATAATAGGCATCACTGAAACCTGGTGGGATGAGTCTCATGATTGGAATGTAGTAATAGAGGGATACAATCTATTTCAGAGAAATAGACCAAACAGGAAAGGAGGAGGAGTGGTGTTATATGTCAGGGATGTGTATACCTGTAAAGAGATCCAGGATTTAAAACTTCAAAGCCAAATTGAGAGTATCTGGGTCAAAATTAAGGGAGAGAAAAATAACAGTGATCTCATTGTGGGAGTTTACTATAGATCCCCAAGCCAAACTGAGGACACAGATGATGCCTTCCTGGAACTGATGGCGAAGCATTCAAAAGGAAGTGAGATAGTAGTAATGGGATGTGAGGGACAGGGGATATCGCGAAGTCCCTCCCCTCCTGAGTTCAAGCCCATCCCCGAGCACAGGGGAAAGCAGAGAGAGTTCCGATGCCAGTGGGGAAGCAGGAAGTCGGGTCCGAGGCTCAGGCAAGGTAGAGGAGCCAGGGTCCCAGGTGGGACAGGAAGGGGCGAATAAGGGGGGGAGACCCATCCCCCCAACTCCGGAATTACGCAGAAAGAGGAGGGGAAAGAGGATGGGTCTGCCAAAGCTTTTGTGTTGGAGAAAGACGCGCCAAAAGCCATTCGGAGGTTCTGAAACCGACTGACCACATCACTCCGTGTAAATAGCAATGACTTCAGCACTGTAAATACGCAGCACCAATAAAAGAATAAAATGCAGAGCTGCGTAGCGTCGTTACTCTGAAGTAGCCCACTCCGGCCACTGTGACAGCAACCTCCGAATCCTTTTTGGGGCTACTTTGGAGTTGCCGGGATGAGCGTGTCAGAGGCGGAGAGATGGCGGCAGATCGCGGAGCAAGCCCAGCAAGAACTGCAGCAGCTGTCGCTGCAGGCGCAGGGGGAATTGAAGGCAGCTAAAGAAGAGACTAAGAAGGTCCAGGACGACCGGCTACAACTTGCGGAACAGGTGAGAGCGCTACAGGAAAGAGAGCAGGAATTAAGGGCGGTGGCGGTAGACCTCCAAAACAAGCTGGATGCAGAGAAAAACAAGGCGGGAGGGGCACCCCAAGTCCAAGTGCTGCCAGGAAGGAGAGCCGGGACCCTAGTAAGCAAGTTCAATGGAGACCCGAGGGAATATCAGGGCTTTGAGACTGAGATTGTGTATGCTCTTGAGCTGCACCACGATGAGTTCCCTGATGATGAGCACCGGGTAGCGTTTATTGTGGAGCACCTTACCGGGGCAGCCAGGGAGTGGCTAAGACCGTTAATCGCAACAAAGAATCCTTGCATGAAGAATGTCAAACTTTTTCTAGAAGGTTTGAAAACGATGTATTCGTCCGATAGTCATATGGACCAGACTAAGGAGGAACTTCATAATTTACGCCAAGGAAATATGACAGTTCGCGCGTATTGGGCGAAATTCACCATGCTGGTGCACAGACTGGGGTGGGAACTAGAGTCACCCCCAATGCAAGCGGCGTTCTACTTGGGGTTGCATGAGGAGGTGAAGGATGAGCTCTCGAGAGGTCCAAAGCCCAGTAATATGGATCAGCTGAGCAAAGCGGCTCTGGCGGTGGGGGTGAGACAGGAATCCCGGTGGAGCGACAAGCAAGCAACGCGCGCAAAGCGGGCTTGGTTCCCACGGTCGCAGGAGAAGCCACTCCCCCAACAACCCTTTCAAGCCACGCCTGGGGCCAGCCAGGACCAGGAACCCATGCAGATTGATAGCGCGCGCGCGCGCGGGCTTTTCAAACCCCAGCGGCGCCAAGACGCAAGGAGGGAAGGGGTGGGAATTGCTTTCTCTGCAACTCCCCCCAGCATCTCGTCAGAGACTGCCCACATCGCAGGGAGTGGCAAGGAAAGGCGGGAACGGTTGTGCCCTCCCCCACTGACGCAGTACCACAGCAGGGAAACGGGAAAGCCTGGCTGCAGGAGACAAGGGGCAGCAGCCAGGCACAGTCAGCAGACAACAGCCCCAGCCCACCCACCCGCACAGAGAGGAGCAGAGCCAGCCCACCCCTCCCAGAGCAGGAGTGGTTCTAGAAGTGACGCTCACGCTCCCAAATGGCTATCCCCTGACAGTCCTCGCCCTAATTGACAGTGGGGCGTCAGCGAACTTCTTCTCGAGAAACTTTGCAGAAGAGCACCAGATCCAGCTTCTGCAGCTGGATTTTCCTCTGCACGTGGCAACCATTGACGGCAGAGAGCTGCTGGGAGGGGCCATCACTCATCAAACCCCCCCCCCATGAGAATGACGGTGGGAAGGCACTCAGAGACACTGGCATTCAACGTCACCACCATCTCAGACCCCCCCATCGTCTTGGGCATGAGCTGGCTGGCGCGCCACGACCCCTCCATCAGTTGGCACCAGAGATGCATCACGTTTGGGTCGGACTTTTGTCTGGAACATTGCATGCAGCACCAACCAGGGGAGGGGCCTCCAATAGCCACGGTGGCCACCATGCACGTCAAAGGGGGTGAGGCGATACCCAAGCCGTACTGGGACCTGCAGGAGGTCTTCAGCGAAGCGGAGTCCGACCACCTACCCCCGCACAGGCCTTTTGACTGCCAGATCAACCTGGTGCCAGGGGCAACTATACCCCCAGCCAAGCTGTACGCCATGTCAGACCAGGAACTGGAGGATCTGCGCGCTTTCATCGACAAGAACCTCAAGCGGGGGTTCATCAGAGAAAGCAAGGCAGCAGGGGGCAGCCCGGTCTTCTGGGTGGACAAGAAAGACACGCAACAGCGCCGTCTTGTGGTGGATTTTAGACGGCTGAATTCAGTGACAGAGCCAGTGGCTTTCCCCATGCCCAGAGTGGATGATCGCCTGACAGCGGCACGCAGGGGCAAGATTTTCACCAAGCTAGACCTGAGGGGGGCGTACAACTTGATCAGGATCCGGGAAGGCGATGAATGGAAAACCACAATGTTCACGCCTCTGGGCTCTTTTGAATATCTGGTGATGCCCTTCGGGTTGCAAGGGGGCTCAGCATGCTTCCAGGCCTTCATGCACCACGTCCTGGGGTCCCTCCTCTTCAGGAAATGCTTGGTCTTCCTGGATGACATCCTTATCTATTCCGATGACCCAGTGCAGCATGTGAAAGATGTCAGGGAGGTGTTGCAGCGCCTGAAGGACAACCACCTGTATGTGAAGCTGGAGAAGTGCAAGTTTCACACCAAGGAGGTGGACTTCCTGGGCTACAAGCTGTCAGACAAGGGGCTGGCGATGGACAAGGACAAGGTGCAGGCCATCCTGGACTGGCACAGCCCCAGGACGCGCAAAGATGCCCAACGCCTACTAGGCTTCGCCAACTTCTACAGGAAGTTCATCAAGAACTTCTCTCGCGTTACGGCTCCCATCACTGACTGCCTGAGAGGCAAGCAGAAGTTCAGGTGGACACCAGAGGCGCAAGCAGCGTTCGAAAGCCTCAAGAGGGTGTTCGCCTCAGACCAGAACCTGTTCCACGTGGTTCAGGACGCGCCCCTACGCGTGGAGACAGATGCTTCTGATAAAGCTGTGGGCGCCATTTTGTTGCAACTGGACGCCAACAGAGAGTGGAGACCCTGTGCCTTCTTCTCCAGGAAGTTGACCCAGCCAGAGCGAAACTACACGGTGTTTGATCGGGAACTTCTTGCGATCCACGCTGCGTTCCAGCACTGGAGACACTTCTTGGTGGGCGCCAAGCACCCCATCCAGGTGTGCACGGACCACAAAAACCTGGAGTTCTGGAGAACTGCCAGGGTGCTCAACCAGCGGCAGATACGGTGGGCAGAGTTCTTCTCGAACTTCAACTTCTCCATACACTACATCCCGGGAGAGCAGAATGTCAGGGCGGATGCCCTCTCCCGCAAGCCAGAGTACATGGAGGAGGAGGCGCCACCGGCACCCAGGCACATTTTCCCCCCGTCAGCATGGTCCTGCGGAGCAGCAGTGGTGAGCGAGGCAGAACTCACAGCACTGACGGCAGCGGATGAATTTGCCAACCGCATCTTCAGAGAACTGAGAGGGGGGGGAGCAGGCAAAAGACTTTGCAGCACGCAGGGGGCTGCTTTTCTACAAGGGTGCACTGTACCTGCCCACCACCCAGCTTAGACGTACGGTCCTCAAGCAGATGCACGACAACCCAACGGCGGGTCATTTTGGGAGGGACAAAACCGCTCACCTAGTCATGAGACACTTCTGGTGGCCAGGGGTGCGGGAAGATGTTCGAGACTATGTACGGGGCTGTGACACCTGCCAGCGGGCAAAGGTGGTCAGAGCAGCGCCAGCAGGATTGCTGGAGCCCTTAGCCACACCACACAGGCCGTGGGAAGTGGTGTCCCTGGACTTCATCACAGATCTGCCTTCTTCCAGGGGCAAGACCGCAGTGTTGGTGGTGGTGGACCTCATGTCCAAAATGTGCCACTTTATACCGTGTGCCAGGGCGGTCTCTGCAGAAGAGACAGCCAAACTGTTTGTTGACCACGTATTCCGACTGCATGGATTACCTTTAAGGGTTATTTCGGATCGTGGCCGCCAATTTGTTTCCAGGTTCTGGCGGCGGCTCATGAACCTCCTGCAGGTGGAGGTCAGCTTGTCGACGGCTAGACACCCGCAGACCAATGGACAGGCGGAGAGGGTCAACGCCATTCTGCAGCAGTACCTGAGATGCTACGTCAGCCAGCGGCAAACGGACTGGGTGGATCGCCTGCCACTGGCAGAATTTGCCTACAACAATGCGGTGCACGTCTCCACAGGGGTGTCGCCCTTTAAGGCCAATTACGGGCGCGACCTCAGATCTTTCCCAGAGAGGGAGGGGGAGGAGGAGGAGGAGGGCCCACTGGCTGAGGATTGGGCAGAGGAACTGGAGACGGTGCACCAGCAGCTCAGAGAACACTTGGAGAGAGCCAAGGAAGCGTACAAGAAGGGGGCAGATCGCCACAGGCGACCGGGGGAGGTCATTAGGGTGGGGGACAAGGTTTGGTTGTCCTCGGAGGGCCTTCCCATCAGAGGGAGGTGCAAAAAGCTGGCGCCCAGAAGGTTGGGCCCCTTCACGGTCACGCAACAGGTCAACCCGGTGGCATACAGGCTGGCACTGCCAGAGGACATGAGGGTGCACCCAGTGTTTCATAGATCGCTGCTGTCGCCGTACAGGGAAAGCAGCAGGCTCCGAGGCAGCGAACAAACCCCTGAGGGAGGGGGGAGAGGGAAGGCAGGGAGCAACTCAATGAGGCCACGGCCATCCTGGACTCAAGGTGGGGGGTGGGGGGCCTGGAGTACCTCATGGCATGGGAGGATGCTCCACCGTCACAGAATGAATGGGTCCCAGCCACTCAGATACAGGAGGAATTCCTGGTAGAAGAATTTCACGCCCTCTTTCCCCATAGACCCAAGCCCTGGCACATGGAAAGGGAGGGGGAGGGGGAGGAAGCACGGGAGAGCAGTTCACCATGGCGCTGGGAAGCGGAGTTTGAGGAACCAGAGGATGAGGTATGGGTGTCACCGAGATCCACCCAGTCAGAGGAAGGAGCAGATTGGCAGAACATTTTTACCCCTACCAGCTCTGACGCCACGGACTTTTTGGGATTCCCGTCCTCCCAGGCGGAAGGGGGGGGCTCGCAGGACTGGGGGGAGGTGTTCACACCAACGGGCTCGGAAAGCACTGAGTACTTAGGCTTCCAGTCGTCACCGACACCTGGGGGGGACCTGGGGAGGGGTGAAGGAGAGCTTGGGAGGGGGGTGGATGTGAGGGACAGGGGATATCGCGAAGTCCCTCCCCTCCTGAGTTCAAGCCCATCCCCGAGCACAGGGGAAAGCAGAGAGAGTTCCGATGCCAGTGGGGAAGCAGGAAGTCGGGTCCGAGGCTCAGGCAAGGTAGAGGAGCCAGGGTCCCAGGTGGGACAGGAAGGGGCGAATAAGGGGGGGAGACCCATCCCCCCAACTCCGGAATTACGCAGAAAGAGGAGGGGAAAGAGGATGGGTCTGCCAAAGCTTTTGTGTTGGAGAAAGACGCGCCAAAAGCCATTCGGAGGTTCTGAAACCGACTGACCACATCACTCCGTGTAAATAGCAATGACTTCAGCACTGTAAATACGCAGCACCAATAAAAGAATAAAATGCAGAGCTGCGTAGCGTCGTTACTCTGAAGTAGCCCACTCCGGCCACTGTGACATGGGGGATTTCAACTATCCTGATATTTGTTGGATGTCAAACTCAGCCAAGAGCATAAGGTCGAACAGATTCCTCACTGGCCTTGCAGACAATTTCATTGTCCAGAAAGTGGGAGAAGCAACAAGAGGATCAGCCATTTTAGATCTGGTCCTAACCAATAGTGATGACCTGGTTAGTGGGGTAGAAGTGGCAGGATCATTAGGTGGGAGTCACCATGCTCTTCTGGAGTTTATTATACAGCGGAAAGGAGCAACCAAGCATACTAAGACTCAAATTCTAGACTTTAAGAAAGCAGACTTCAGAAAACTTAGGGAAACGCTGGGTGAAATCCCATGGACAGTAATACTAAAAGGGAAGGGAGTTCATGATGGTTGGGAGTCTGTTAAAAAGGAGATACTAAAAGCACAACTTCAGGCAATACCAATGAGACAGAAACATGGAAGGTGCCTAAAGAAGCCAGGGTGGCTATCTAAAGAACTTTTAACTGAGTTAAGGTTTAAAAGGGATATGTACCAAAAATGGAAAAAGGGGGAAATCACCAGACAGGAATTCAAACAAATAGCCAGCACGTATAGAGACAAAGTCAGAAAAGCTAAAGCGCAGAATGAACTCAGGCTTGCTAGAGAGGTTAAAAGCAACAAAAAGGGCTTTTATTGGTATGTCTGTAGCAAAAGGAAGAACAAGGAAACAGTGGGGTCACTTAGAGCAGAAGATGGTGAATTGCGAACAGGGGACAGAGAAGGGGCAGAACTCCTCAATGCCTTTTTTGCCTCAGTCTTCTCCAAAAAAGAAAACAATGCCCGACCTGAAGAATATGGAGCAGATGATTCAGCAGGAGAAACACAGCCCAGAATAAGTAAGGAGGTAGTGCAAGAATACTTGGCTAGTTTAGATGTATTCAAGTCTCCAGGGCCAGATGAACTACATCCAAGAGTATCCAAGAGTATTAAAAGAACTGGCAGAGGTGATTTCAGAACCACTGGCAATAACCTTTGAAAATTCCTGGAGAACAGGCAAAGTTCCAGCAGACTGGAGGAGGGCAAATGTTGTTCCTATTATCAAAAGGGGGGAAAGAGAGGACCCAAACAATTACTGCCCAGTCAGCCTGACATCAATACCAAGAAAGATTCTAGAGCAGATCATTAAGCAGATCATTAGATGACTTAAAGCAGACCCTGGTAACACACCCAACACTGCAGTATTTTGATTCACTAAGAGAAATCATAATTTCCATAGATGCCTCAAAGGCATTACAAATTATTATTGAAGAAACATGGCATGGATTAGACGCCGATTTCCTACAGTTAAAGAAATAATATAAGGTAAGGTAACGGACCCCTGGAGGGTTAAATCCAGCCAAAGGTGACTATGGGGTGCAACGCTCATCTCACTTTTCAGGCCGATGGAGCCAGCGTTTGTCCGCAAACAGCTTTCCAGATCATGTGGCCAGCATGACTAAACTGGTTCTGGTGCAATGGAACACCGTTTACCTTCCCGCCACAGCAGTACCTATTTATCAACTTGCACTGGTGTGCTTTCTAATTGCTAGGTTGGCAGAAGCTGGCAATGGGAGCTCACCCTGTTGCGGGGATTTGAACTGCCGACCTTCTGATCGGCAAGCCGATCAGGCTCAGTAACTGAGAAGGGAATGCTGGCCCTGGCCACTAGGTTTATGATATTCTTTATTATCACACTTCAATGATGAAACTGCAGTCCATCAAAATACACTCTGGATGATTAGGATGACAAGGGGCTGTAGGGTGGTAGAAAAGAAGAGGAAGTCTGATTGCACAAGCTTTCATAAGGTTGCATTTCAATCACTTTCTAGAGAACTTGTTCCACCTATAAATGCTCAATCTGATAAATCAGAACAAATATCAAACATTCATATAAACCAAATAAAGGCTTATCGCCCCATTTCCCCAAATTTATATCATAGATAGAACTGAGATCATCAAAGATTAAATGCTACTCTCAATTGTACAAGAAATAAATAGGGGCTTACTTTCTACTTTTTACGTTACTCTAAATATATATTTAAAGCAATGGGTTCCATATATATTTAAAACAATGTGTTCCAAGAAATCAGTCGTAAGAGCATATGCATATTACAATAATTACCTATGGAACATCTCGGTAGTATTTGTAAAAGCCACACAAATTGTGGTCCCCATGGTCATGAGGAAGAAAATACTGGTGCATGGACGTGTAAGAATGACCACATCTCAGAAGAGAGCTAAAGTAATTGTATTCTGGTCACAGATTAGCAGATCTGTTTGTGAGGAATTGTAGAATGTGTAAGCAATGCCAAGATTTTCACAGGAAAAAAGCAATGATACCACAAGAACAACTAGCAATTCATTAGGATAAAACTGAAATTGATTTGTTTAACCTAACAGGACTTAAACATCTGTTGGCAATGGACTGAGTACTTTATAAATTTTCCAGTATAGCAACTTTTGTACCCAATGCTCTTTGTCCAGAGATGGAATGAATCTGTCAGTGGAACAGTGGAGGGAGGGAGGCCTGTGTAAAGCTTCTCTGAGTCTTGTTAAAATAACGTTTAAAGTCTTGTTAAAATAACGTTATAAACTCAAACAAAAAAGCAGCTGGTACCCGGCAAGGGCCAGCTTAACACACCGGGGGCAAGTGTACCCAGCTGCCCCCCCACATGGGCCTGGAGGAAGACAACAGTGTACCCCACAATGCCCCCCCTAAATCTGCTCCATAAGGTTTCTCAACCTTCTAAACATATTTAGGGGCCTATTTAGGGGCCTGTGGGGAGAGGGAGCCTAAAATGTATTTCCATCTTCATTCAATTGATGTTTCCTTCCATTAGTTAAAGAACAGCATTGAATGCCACTCACAGGTAGACACCACACCCTGGGTTTTCCCCAACCATAGTAATACCTTCTCCTTGTTTCTCAGTAGCCCCACTTCAGCTGCAGTCATGCTGGTACTCAGCCAATAACTTCACTATTACAAGGAGTGGTGCAAAAATCACTAGGCATATAGACCATTAGGCAGGGCAGCTCTTCAACATAAATTTTGTTCATTGTTTCATTGAAATAAACATAGGCTGTAAAATAGTTGTAGAACTGTGTTCTCCCTCCATATTTATCTGGTGTGATTAACTTCCTGTAGGCCTGGTTTGAAGCTAGTTCTATACTGACTCAGCAAAAAGGACATAGCTCAAGAAAAGGCCCATTCATGTCCAAAAACTTTAAGCACTGTTTTCTCCAGATGTTCTACAGTTAATAAAGCATATGTCCTTGACTGACCTCCTTCATTAAGAAAACAATATCAATCCCAGGATTTCAGCAGGAATAACATGCTATAAGGGTACAGAGTAAATTACTATTTATGGCTCAGCCTAAAGCTTTGGGATATTGTAAGAAATTAATCTTCCTATGGTGTAATCTACTCTGAACCCTCAAGAAAGGGAGGAGGACCACACTTAATAAAGCTGGTTCTTAAAACAAGTATTTACATTTAATTTTATTTATTAAACAAAATGTATATACTGCTTGCTTGTTTAAAATGGCCTTCTAAGCAGTTTGCAACAACACAGAATAAAACATTGAAAGTTATTGATTAAAAACAGTTAATATCTTTATTAAAAATATTCAAAGGGTGATAACAATCAACAGTGGCTTAAAAATAACAACATGTAATTTCTCAAAGCAATGTCAATGTCAAAGCAAAAATATTTTATGCAGGCACCAAAAAGAGTAAAACAAAGGTGTCTGCCTGCCTGATGTCAATAAGGTTGCCACACAAAAAGATAATCTCTCTGTAATAAATCTAAGTGGCACTGGCACCTGTAGTGGTTGAGGAGTGGACATATACGGACTAAGGCAATCCTACAAGTAAACTGGTCCCAACCGAGCTCTTTTATATGTTAATAGTAACACCCCTTGAACTTGTCCTGGTAGTAAATCGGCAACCGGTGCAAATCTCTGAGCAAAGGTGTTACGTGCTAACAGCGTCATTCCTGGCAGCCACCGTGCTGCAGCATTCTGCACTAATTGCAGCTCCAGATGAAGCACAAAGGAGTGCATTGCAACAATCCAACTCAGTTTACTTACTACAATCATACATTGGCCTAAAGACACTTTCCTGCTACAGGCTTCCAGTTTTGGAGCTGTAAGTGCATGCCAAATCTTAGCTCATGAGTAGCCTCATTGACATTACCAACACCATTCAGATTCTTAACGTTAAATGTATATTTAGGAACATTGCATGGCCAAGGCTGCAGTTTTTGAAAGACACAGTTTACACATAACTACATAAAGCAGATGTATAAAATAAATACAAATTGTAATCTACCATCAGCAACACTTTTAGCAGCAAGTTAAATAAGCCTTTTCCTTAAACAATTAACAGCCCTCTCACCACTATTCTGTGATGTGCAAACTTTCCCCAGTGTCTCTTTCAATGTTCTTGTTCAACTTCAACTTTTTAATTGTGCTAATCAGTGAATACAGTGATAATAATAATAATAATAATAATAATAATAATAATAATAATAATTTATTATTTATACCCCGCCCATCTGGCTGGGTTTCCCCAGCCACTCTGGGCAGCTTCCAACAGAAATATTAAAATACAATAATTTATTAAACATTAAAAGCTTCCCTAAACAGGGCTGCCTTCAGATGTCCTCTAAAAGTCTGGTAGTTGTTTTTCTCTTTGACATCTGGTGGGAGGGTGTTCCACAGGGCGGGTGCCACTACTGAGAAGGCCCTCTGCCTGATTCCCTGTAACTTGGCTTCTCGCAGCGAGGGAACTGCTAGAATGCCCTTGGCACTGGATCTCAGTGTCCGGGCAGAACGATGGAGGTATCACATGATAAGGTTTTCCACCATGTGGTTGCTTGTATACACACAACGGTGGTATGTATCTTCATGGTTAAATTCTTATTTCTTTTCCGAGTGTGGTTATGTATTCTGAAAGATTTTAATCAGGAGTGGAGTACCTTTTTCAATCTGAGGGTCACGTCCTGCATGCACAGTCTTCCAGGGGCTGTGCGCCAGTAGTGGGTATGGCCAAAGGAGGAAATGGGTGGGGCTACAGGAAAAGTAGGTGGGACAGTAGACGTGACTCTTACCTATGTACTATAGGCTAGATTCCACCCATGCAAACACCAGGGGTTTCTAAACACCCATGCCCATTTCTCCAGGCAAGCAAGTGAAATTATCACAGTCCAAGGAAACATTCCAGCCACACCAAATTACTCAAGGAAGGAGTGGGGCAGGACTGTTGGGGGGTGTCCTGGGAAGAAGGGGCATGGACAGGGGAGAATCCTAAAGGCTGTATACAGAGGCCTGGAGGATCGCATTTGGCACCCAGAACTGAGGTTCCCCAGCCCTGATTTAAATGATAGTCATTCTGTTCACTGAGGTTTGTGAACATTATTGGGTGGAGGGAGTTGCCTTAGATCTTTTCATTGCAATTGTGGTTTGCTCACATGTACATACAGGCAGTGACCGTTTTAGGCACATCCGATTTGTGCATACAACCGCACATGCATGCATTGCACCGCACCCAGAAGTGACATGAAAACATCATAAAAAAGGATGGGGTGGGGGTAGAACAGGGTGTTTGCAGGCTTTTTCAGTGGTGTTTCAAATATACGCAATTTCACTTAAACATGCAGTGCCTTGGAACATAACCCTCACATAAATTGGGAGTTGCCTATACCACAATGAAAACAAATTAAGGTTAAAAGAAAAACTAAAATGATGTTCATTTTGCTCTTAAAATTCAGTAAAGGACTTCACAGATTTAAAAGCAACACAATCTCCTTATTTAAAAAAGAAAGAAAGAAAGAAAGAAAGAAAGAAAGAAAGAAAGAAAGAAAGCAGAGATTAGAACAGATTAACCATCAGTTTCCCTAAACAAAGAACTAGGAAACAGTGATAAAACACTGCAGAAATGCATAGAGGAACAGGTAGAGCCTTCACTCCATAGCAACAGAACTTGTCAGCAATCAGGAATGGAGCATCAGCCCCTACAGAATAGTCCAAAACCAGACATGGTCACCTGTACTCCTTTATATTAGTATACAGTACATTTAAAAAGTGTACAGACTTTCTCACATTTGCTATATGATAAATAAATTGTCTGCATTCAACCAATGAAATAAGAAACAAATAAGCAAATCTACATGACTATTACTTATGGCTAAACTTTTATTTACAGAAGGAAATGTTGATACTAGGTATAAAAGCAAGTTATGCCATTCATCACGGATGGTGTCGTAGTCATTGCCATAGAGGCTGTGGCTGTCACACCAGTGGTGGACTCTCAAATTTTAGCAGCGCCCTGTGCAACACTAAAATTCAGTGCACCCCCTGCCTCTTGTGCTCTGTTCTATAGCATTGTTTTGGTGTCCGCTGCAGGGCCCAAGGCAACCGCACCAGTCGCACTACGCTAAAACTGCCTCACACAACCACATTTCACAGACTGTTCGCAACCATAATAAAATGTGTTAGATGGCAGAACCACTGCATGTTCCTCAGGAACAAATTTCTGCTGTTCATGTCCTGAGAAGACGTAATGACCCTACATCATTAGTGCTAGCCTGAGAAAATGTGCCCAGAATCTCCATGGAAAATTAGTAGCAAAGGTATATTCCCTGGAAAGCTCTTCCATCTGACTTAGTGTACCATATGTAGAAAATCCAGGTTAAAAGCCTGGCTCAACCAAGATAGTAGGATATCAGAAGCTTCTGATTCTGATTCAGTTTAACTGTAGTTTAGTGTGTATATTCTGAACCCTAAACTGTGGTTAATCTTAACTGTGATTAGTTGAAACAAGCTAGCTTCAAACTGTAGTTTTTGACACTTACTTCTGATCTCCATCACCAGAGGAGGAGGGGAGAATGCATGAACCCAGTGTTTGCCAAGTCTTCTTTAGCCATAGCTGCCAAGTTTTCCCTTTTCTCGCGAGGAAGCCTATTCAGCATAAGGGAATTTCCCTTTAAAAAAGGGAGAACTTGGCAGCTATGTCTTTAGCTTGTCTTAGCATAACTTCTGAATGCAATCACAATCCCTCAGCCAAAGCTGCCACACAGAATAGCTGTGATGATGCAATAGCCTTGTTCACATATAGCACTAAGTCATGATTTGTTAAGCCAAAGTTTGGTTTGTTTGACCATCCGGCCTTAGCCCAGCTGATTAATCATGGATTGCTGCATGCCCAACAAACAACAATGCGAAGTCATGGTTTTTTGGCTTACGAATTGTGACCTATTTTAACAAAGGTTTAGCACTGCATCCGAACCCAACAGACATAGGTTGCTTAAACATGGTTTGTTTGGCAACTCTACCAAAGACACTTACCAGCCTACAGATGCAAGAGCCAAGAGCAGCTAGAAACCAGTGGACAAAAAGCTTTCTTTTTGCCCCTCTGAGAAAGGAACAAACTGTATTTAAAACAAGCAATAGTTTAGCATAATGTGAAAATGCAGCCAACATGATACCCCGCCCCCACAACATCCTGCCATTTTTGGAGGAAGCTTGGGATTAAATATAATTGTATATAGAAATCATATTCTATCATTGGGACACCACTGTGGTAAAGCAATGTGCAATGAATTATGCTTAATGGATACTGCCAGGACCACAATATGGAAAGAAGTAATAGAATTAATACAAATTTAGTTAAAGCTTGGATGTGTGGATATAGAAAGTCCATTGAGAAAAAATATTTTCACGCAATATCTAAGAGCATAAGAAGAAGAGCTTGTGTCAGGGACTGGCAGTACTCCTAAGGGTGTGCGGTGGAGGCAGGGGACCAAGATAGTAACCCAAGAGAGGGGACCAGTGATATATGGGTTTGACAATGCCCGCAAGGCAGGAGCCAGGGGAGGGGGAACGAGTCAGAGAAAGGTGCACCAGATGTGACAGAATAAAAAGAGGCTGTTCAGCCAACAGACAGGTCAATAGACTCCCCACTTTCTCCCACACTGCTGTCTCCCAGGACCAGGAGGGGCTCCAACTGTGACACCATGGTCTTGCTCCTGGTCTGTCACCTCCAGTTCAGACCCCATAAGCATATACGGTATATGAAATTAATGAACAGTTTCTGATACAACATACTACAAAATTGGTGTGATGGTATGCTGTCCATGGTGGCTGAGAAATAAGTGGCACTGGCAGGAATAGTATAGGGTAGCCATGTTTCAAACAGTGAAAATCCGGACAGGAAAGTTGTTGGAAAATTACATTTTTTTAGCTTTTTTATGGAAAATCAGCAAAAACGGAACATGGGCTGCCATACATCTGAATTTTCCCAGACATTTTTGCTGATTTTCGTCCAGACACTGCTAAAGACAACAGTATTCCAGATAAGTCCAGGAAATTCTGGACATATGGAAACCCTAACTGAATAATATAGAGTAGCATATCAATTATTGCCTCTTTTAGGACTACAAAAAAAGAAGCAACAGCAAACAACTTAAACAAAATATTACAAAAATACACAGTTACATATTAAAATGTTGTGTTACTACTAATATATATAAAGCAATATCAATTCGGTTTCCTTCCAACACACTCTTCCTTTTTTGACATGCATTCAAAAGGTTACCATTATTGCTATGATTAAGCATACTAAGATGTTATGGAAAGAAAGATAGGATATACCATTCTGCCTGAGGAAAAGAAAAGAGAGAGAAAAACAGAGGTGCTAAAACAAGAAGAGGGGAGGAAGAGGATTGGATCTACCATTAGGCTCACATGCCCAAGCAGCATGTTTTGGAGTAGCAAAAAAATTACCAATTGTTTATATTACTGCAGTCTTTCTACCAACATGGGAGAAATGCAATTTAATGGTATAGTCCTAGTGGTGCAGCAATAATGAAACTGCTAGCACATTCGCAAAGCTAAGCAGGGTCCAGTATGGTTTCCAGTTGGATGGAGGATCGCATGCTGAGCTTCCTGCATTGCATTGAGTTGGACTAGATGTCCCTTGGGGTCCAGCTTTTGCCTAATGAACCAAAATGCATTGTGTCTTTAGTAGGCAGGATGGATGAATAAGGGGAGCTGTTCAGCAGTGGAACAGACTCCCATGAGAGGTGGTGGACTCTCCTTCCTTGGAGGTTTTTAAACAGAGGTTGGATAGCCGTCTATTATGGATGCTTTAGCTGAGATTCCTGCATTGCACATCAACACTAAGATTCTATGATTCTATGAAAGCTCTGGTGAAGTATCTGCTCATGGCAACAGTAGCAAAGCACAGGGGAGTCTGAAGGAGGTGACAGTCTCATTGGTATTATAATGTATTGTACCTTGCATTGGTGAAGTTGACCCAACATTATGGGAAAATTGCAATTTACAAAATACATTATAAATATGTTATAGCCCCTTTTGCAGCATAGTTTTGCCTCTCTTCCAACCCATAGTTATCCAAGTGTAGATATTATGTGCTGTACACTTATTTCTTCTGGGTATTTGAAATACTATTTTTCCTTTTCGTGTGATTTGTACTTCTCCATGTTGAAGTATAGATGTTTGGATGCATGCCTGGAAATCAATAAAGATTGGGGGGTTTAATAGCCTTTGAACAATCCTATGTCCATTATTGCCCATTAAATAGGATTCTGACCTCTTGTGAACGTGCACTGCAGTCCTAAAGAGATCAAGCTAGCAGTTCCCATTTTTAAGGATAGAATACTGAACTACTACTGCTGCTTCTACAACCAGCGTTTTGTTCAGGAACAGGGAACCTGTGCCCCTCTAGACATTGTACAGCTCCCATCACCCCTGAAGATGCCTGCATTGCAGGGGGTTGGACTAGATGATGCTTGCGGTTCCTCCCAACTCTACAATTCTATGATTCTATGCTGGCAGGGGCTGATGATGGTTGGCATCCAACAGTATCTGGAACAGAGAAAGCTGACCCATGATGCTTGGTGAGACAGTTGCCTCAGGTGGCAGGCTGGGGACAGCTGGCAGAGATGGCAGATCCAGGCCCCTGAGGCGTATGACATGCCACCCCCTGTGCTTGTTGCCCCCTGCTGCCTTCTCCTCTCTAGTTCCCTTTTTTCTCTCCTGCCACCTTCAGCATTCCAGGGTTTTTCCAGGCTGCCTCCAGGTGCTTAAGGCAGTGAAGAAGAAGTGAAGGCAGTTGAGGTGCCATTTACGGTTTTGCCTCACACAGCAAAGCATCCTGTGCTGACCCTGATCTAGAGAGGCACAGATTTTCCATCCCTGGTGAAGCATTTACTTTACACTACCTGTGTACTGTGCAGACTATAGATGTGATAAAACATTTGTCCACCAGATAATTTTAAAAGCATCAATGGATATTGGGGGGTGGGGTGGGAGCAGTTCAAAAGAATTCTGAAAGTAAGGCACCAAAGGAAATTCAGTTAAGGCTAAGATAGTGAGAGCAACAGGATTTCTGAAGGAGGGAAATAACTTGACAAATAGAAGAGGAAGTTCCTCAGCTTATAGAGGGCAGCATGGAACTAGGCAGATAGATGGGAGGAAGAGGGGAAGAAGGAAAAGACAAAGAAAGGCAGTAGATGCAAACAGAAGACCAAGTGAAAAAATGAGAGAGCAAGCTCTTCTGTGTTGTGACGCTGGCTATGTGGGAACCATGGCATCACTGCCCCTTCCCATGTTGCAAGCAGCTAGGTGAAAAGCCTCAAGCAATGTGGTCTGTCCTTGCTGTGTCTCTTCTCCATGCCAGCATTGCAGGCAGCTCTTTCCCAGCTGCAGGATGGGCTCCTCCCTCTTGGCCCAGTAATGCAGTATGGGGCTTATATGATAAGAAACAGCCACCAAAGAAAACAGAGCATCAGTGGTTGGAAAGAGCCACCAGGACAAGTCTCAGTTCTGAGTACCAAGAATAGAAACGTGCTGTGTGTCAAGAAGTATAATACTGGAGATCAAACATCAAAGAATGCAGACACACTGACACATACGAGCACTCAAAATAAACAAAGAGAAATTCATTGGAAATGCTAGATACGACGATTCCAGTTGAGTATAAAGGTTGGGAAAGAAGGGATAAAGAGGGGAAAGAAAGAAATACACGCCACACACTCAAAAAGAAATGAAGGGGGAAAGGAAAGGAGGATGGTATGTGGTGGAAGATGCAATGTCAAGAAAGGTTAAAACTTTTTTTTTTAAGGACAGGATAGATTTGAGCACTCAAAAGGAGACAATGGACGAAGAAAGGTTGAATGGGAATGCATGAAAGAAGAGGAGATGAAGAGGAAGACTGCATTTCACAATACTATGCAATCAAGAATTGGCAGCCAAGAGTTATTGTGCCTAGACTGTAGAGGGATTGCAAAGATGTAAGAAGTCCAAACGATAGTTATGTCTGCCATCAATAAAAATAACAGATACTGGGGAAATCACTAGTCATTTTTATATTTCTTGATGTTGTGACAACCAGATAGCACTCTATTTTTTACTATTTCTGATTTCACACTGATAACTTTCTGAATTGTGATTCTAAAGGCTTATATACAATCAAACAGCTAAAGCCAAGGAAATGTTAAATCCAGGTTGCCAGGAATACCTAAAATGACAAAGCAGGTGAGCGCTTGTGTGCTGTCAAATTGGGAGAGAATTATATTTGCCAAAGAAACCTACTCCAAAACCTTCAACATTCTACAGAACCTTCTGTTCAGCTAAAATTGCTTTTGTTTTGCTTTTTGCTCATTTTTAACCTGAAGGAGCCCAGGCCACCATTTTGCAATATTTTTAATATGCATCGCTTTAATCTTTTGGATTCAGCAGTATACACACATATCACATTTGGCTGGTGGAAAATACTATCATGTTATCCTGTATGGAAATATGCATTTTTATCATACATGACACAGAGAAGGAGACTTGTGGATATTTGAATATATCTATTTCCCTTAAGAGACTAAAGACTTAAAAATGCAGCAGCAATTGTTTTCATTTACACAGTACTTATACTGACTATATTTTACTGTGATATCATCATGCAGAGAACACAGAGCTTGATGTTGTATAACTGATAACAGATTCCTTCCATTTCTTAAAAGATATATAAAAGAAGCATTGATATGTGCTTCTCCAATTTTTTATACAACGTTTTCTCTGCTAGGAAACAAGGGGTGAGACCTGGCAATTGCAGACAGGAAAAATGAAAGACAACAAGTCTGTCAGAATCATTTTCTTCTAGGTTATGTTACTGAACGCCTATTTCAGACTTTGAAAGAAGCAGAGTGAATTCTTTCTCTCTCTTTTTACTTCCTTGCATGAGTGAACTTAAGTACTAAAGCATAAAGTTAAACATCTCTCTGAAGCTAATAAATTTTGAGAGAAAGAGAGAGACTCATCATTCTCTTTATTTTTGGGGGGTTTCAGGAGTGGAGGCCAATACATCAATGAACACACACTAGCCTATATGAACAGCTCCACTTCCCAGGGTTATTGGCATTTTCTAAAAATATACCTAGCCACCTACCTACACTGAGGGGGTATGTATAAGTCATCCAGACTTTATAGTGGCCCCTTACTTTCATGAAATCTTTGAATGGTATCTTCATGGTATCTTTCATGAGGTTCCTTGACTATATGTCTTTGTTAATCGGGGGATAATTTCAAATGTCTCCCACTCTGTTGTCAGAACCTTCTTTTTCTGATTTTCATATTGTGATACATATTTCAAGCACTGCCAGCAGAAATGTTAAAATACAAGAATCTTTAACAGAGTTTAGCAATAAATAATAACAGATGGAGACATCATGAGTAAAGCCTATTTTAGTTACAAATTACTTATTGAGAATCTACAAGGTAAACACCACAGGCTCACGGAGACAGCCGTGTGAAATTATAAAACAGATTAATCATGATCCTCACAATAGACAAAGAAGGTAAATGTGTAGATTAACTCAGTCTAGTTTGTTTAGAGAAATTTCCAGTACAATCTGATAGGTGCAATCACATTAATTCATTCAAATGTACATTAATTACGTATGGTTCAAAGCACTTTTCTTGCATTATTGACAGTTGCATCATTATCTGGCATTAAACTTGTGTGTGACCTTAATCTATTTATATGGAACCATCCTTCTGACGTGAATAAGAGTTCTCTTGAGTAAAAGGGATGTGGATTTCTGAATTTCTTATATTAGATTAAATATATGTGCAAATACTGAGTTTGTCATCTCAAACGTAAGTATTATATTCTTGATATGGTAAATGCTAAACCTTGTGCAGTATTCACATCACTACGAGACAACACTACAATTCTAAGGGCATCCTTTATCCACAGCAGGAAAGGAAGGCAAAGAGAAAGGAAGAACTGGGGGGAAATTAAGACACTGGAAATACATTGCAGGTCAGAGAGAAACAAAACATTTCTGTCTGGAAAAAAATCACTGAATTTTACTGAAATTCAACATAGGCAAACTATGCAGCCATGCACTTTTTTGCACACAACATTGTTGACATTTTCTACAACTGTCACCTACACTGGGCTAGAGATAACCAAAATGCTAGGTAATGCTAGGTAATATCTACCATGATGAAACAGCAAACAACACCAGTTTCCAGTTATATTAAAACTGAGCAGCAAGTGATATTGCTGATGTGACACAGGAAAAGCTAGTGCCTGAGTTTCCCTCCATCATTGCTGAGCAAATTATGAGGCTCTATCAAACAGCCAATCTTCAAGAAAATCTGTATGATGAGGTAATTTTATTACTCATTCATAGTGCCTTGTATTTGCTGGACTTAAAATAGACACTTGTACCCAGTGGCTTTTTATTACTGGAAGGAGGGTGGGGAGAGGGAATCACATACACGCCGGCCCTTTTTCTTACTCCTAGCAAATGGAAGCAATTCAATCCAACATGGGCTGAAACTTGAGTAGGTCACTGTACACCATGATAAAATTCCCTAATCCCTGAGCCAAATTTCCCTGAGGGGGCCCTCCTACTAGTCCTTCATTTTCCAAGCTGACTTTTCCATTCCCCAACCCTCTCTCTCCTGTTTCCCTCCCCTTCATCTCTTTCATTTCCCCCTACCTTACAGCCTTGATATCTGATCTGCTGCTGGGACTCAGGTTACAGTTTTTACAGCTTAGGCTGTCTATTGCTGTATATACATTCCTTTCTTTCTGCTCTGTCGTGATTACTTACCAGAGCTTATTTTACACAGGTCCAGATGAAAGCAGTTCAGATGAAGGGAAGCAGTCAAGCTGTTTGAACAGTACAGATATGTACCTACACAAGGGCACATTGTGTTCACAATGACATTTTGTTGCATACAGTGTTACCAGTTTGTTGTCACTATGCTCTTTAACTCTGTAAAGAGGAGGAAATCCCTCCAATATAGTCAATAAATGAAGAATTATTCTCAGAATGGTAATCAAGCCGTCCACATATGCAACACACTCGGATGCCAATCAGCTTAAAACTTTCATTATAATTTAAGACCATTCTGGAGAAACCCACCAATCCTATTAAAAGAATGTGGTCTCCAAGCTTAATAAGACAACTTGCTCTGGTATGTGGTCAAGGCTGTCTGAAAGCTTCTGCTGTTATTCACCTTTCAGCCACCCAAACTATAAAAACTGTCTCCAAAGCTAGGTCAGTCCACAACCTTGGAGTCAATTGCTCATACAGCTAAAATTCTGATTTATTTATTTATTTATCATACTACTGTTCAACTACTAACAGAGGCTTAAGGAAAGAAGAAGGGTAATACAAACACTTAATATCATGGCCTTTTTATAAAAACAAAATGTGAGTAATTTTTCCTCCTTACACACACACACACACACACAGTGTTGTTTTTGTTTCTTCCTCACCATTTCAGACAAACATCTGTTATACTGCAGAAGAACAACTATCTCCCAAACCACCAAGTGTGCCTGCAGCCAAAGTAAACAAAACAAACCCAGAGGATCCAGCACAGTCAGCCTTTATATCCAGCCAGGATAACATTTCACATGTTTTGATTAAAATTAGCTAATTTGTAATCCTAGAACCTATGAAACTTAAAAACTGCAGTCCACACAGATTGCATGAAGCAGTGTCTTAAAGGGATAATGCATAGTGGGGCAATTTTCTGTGCCCACTGTTCCCCCTTCTTCTGCCCTCTTTAAAACATACAGAAAAGAAAACAAGAAAAAGAAAACAAAAACAAATTCAAGCCCCATCCAGCTGAGCAATTACTGTTAAGTTGGAGTGTGTACAATGCTTCATCTCAAGATATGGTGTCATACATGTCTCAAGGAAATCAAGCTGTTGCGAAGGAATGTAGAGGATCTAGTCTAGAGAATGAATAAATGTTATTGATATGCAGGATATTTGCTCTTATGCATGCCATCCTTTTATTCAGATGCCCATCTGCCTGCTGTTTGAACAAATCCCAAGTAAGCACAAAAAGAAGGACTACAAATATAGCAAACTGAAAGAACTTTCCCCAATATTAAATTAAGAACTGAAAAAGAACCTGAAGATTATCCTTCAGTTTGGTGAAAAACAAAACAGCCCTGTTAATCCACATGCTTTACTATCCTTATACTCATAGTAGATAGATGGATAGATACAGTATATCTTTTACAGCTCAACACATAACTTGCACATTTCAGGATGTAACAGCTGTGATCAGACCTATTGTGAATCAGCTGAGTGCCACTCCATTCCACATTCAAAACTCTGCTGTTTTCATTATTATTGGTTTTTGTTTTGTTTTTTTAAAGCAAGTTCACCTCAGCCCTGCAACACGTGTAAGCCACAGGGTAAAGACAGATGAGAAGCATAAAATAAACATAGTCGTGGGCATTCTGGATAATAAAAACATGCAACAGAGGACCATTTCAGCTCAGCCTGCAACCCCGGGAGAAAAGAGGTCCTGAGGTGTGTTTCTGAGCAGCCGCTGCTATGCTAACATCTGGAGAGGCAGCCCACAGCCCTAGCTCTGGAGCACAGCTGGATGGGCATCGTTTCCTGTCAAGACACTGACTTTCTCTCCTCCGGCCCCAACCTTTCCAAACAAACCTGTAATATATATACTGGTATATGCATATATATATATATATATATATATATATATATATATATATATACACACACACACACACACACACAAAACACATATGCATGAACCTTTTTTTCGGACAGCTCTCTTTCAACACTACACTCCTCTGGTTTGATTAACTGTGAAACGAAGCATGGAAAACAGAAACGGAGCAAGCAAAAGAGAGGAGGAGAAGGACAAGAGACCCTTGTGTCCAAAGCACAAGAATGATGTGCAGTTCAGACCATAACATTTCACTTTGACAATTTAATTACACAGTTGCAGCAGCTGGCTACTGGAAAAGGGGGGCGGCTGCCGAGAGGAGAGGGAAAGACAGGACTTAAATGACTTCCCTTCTTCTTAACTTTAACATCCTCCGGGTTATTTGGCATAGCACACAAACAAAAAGGAGGGGTCGCTGAAACCTCTGCGGGGTGGAAAGTTTCCTTTAAGCAAAAAACAAAAACAAAAAAACCCCACTGATGGTGATTAAGAGCAATAAATCAAAGCTGCTCAGTGACCTGGCTTTGTACGTAGCCTGCGTGAAGTGGTCTCTGTTTGCATTTCAGGAGAAAGAGTTGGGACGTATTTCGTGCCGGCGCTGTTTTTTTATTCTTATTTCCAAACCAGAAAACAAAACCCGAGAAATCCCTTATTTATATGGCATCTCCACGCACGGGGGGCGGGAGGGGTGTTTGCGAGGAGCCTCCCCCATCGCTCCTTTTTCCCTTTTCGCATCTGAGAGAGAGAGAGAGGAGAGAGACAGAGAGAAGGAAGGAAGGAAGGAAGGGCGCGCGCACATACCTTCATCTCTTCATTGATTTCCCTTTTCACGGGGTGAGCCGGTTTCCTGCTCCTTTTATTTTCCGGAGGTCTCCCTTCTTTCTCCATTTCTGCCATTTTTGTGTGTATCTACTTTGGCGGAGATGAAATGGCTGCTGGTATTATTTGGGTTGGTGGGGAGGAGAGGGGGAAGGTTGTCGAGAGGGAGGGAGGGAGGGAGGGAGGATGGTGGCCGGCGGCGGCGGGAACCAAGGAGGGGGGCGGCGGCGGCGGCTTTCAGCGCTGGGCGAAGGCGTCAGCGAGTGTCAAGAGGAGAAAGCGGCTCTCCGCTGGGCGGCTCGGGGATGCGGGCGGGCGGGCTGGGCTGTGTGGGTCGCGCCGGCGAGTCAGCCATCTTCTGCCTCGCTGTTCGCCTGCATGAAGGGAGCGCGAGAGAGGCTCGCTCGGCGTGCGTGTGCGGTGTGTGAATGCGAGAGGGAAGGAGGGGTGCGGGGAGAGAGGAAAGAGAAAGAAAGGAGCCCGGCCAGCTTCTTCTGAGGGAGATTGGGGGGGAGGCAAGCAAGCAGGCAGGACGGCCCCCCTGCCCAGGCAGCAGGCGGGGCTTCTACTGTCACCAAATCCTCCGCCTCTTCTTCTTCTCCTGCTGCTGCTCAGGCTCAAATTCAAAGGGGGGGGGAGAGACTTCTTATGCTTCAGTTGTCATCCTCCTCCCCCGCGGGGACGGTCGTCCATGGCGGAAAACACACCAAGGCTCTATTCTCTCCCGCTACCCCGCGTCAAACGCGCAACGCTCCCCGTCACGCACAGACAAGACAGGCAGACACCGTCTTCGGTTACACGCTCTTGCCCACCACCACCACCACCGCAAACATCGTGACAAAACAAAGTGGCCGGGGCAGCAGCAAGACTTCTGTAAAAACGACGACCGAATGGTTTTGAAACGCCCTCAATCCCCCTCATCCAGAGATACACAACACAACGCGTGCATGCGTGCGAGGCTGTGTCCTCCTCAGACCGTGTGTGTTTGAGGGGAGATAATTGGAAGTGAGGGTTGCCTTCGGCTGGGGAGCGAACCAATGGGTGGCAGGAGCAGGATTGTTTCTGTGGGAGCGGGCTGGGAAATTGTGTGTGTGTGTGAAGGAGAGAGAAAGAGAGAGAGAAGTAGGCGCGCGCGCGCCAGCCAGCGACCCCGAAGCAAGCGGCCAGGATGGATGGAAGATGCTGCGCGCGCGATACTGGCTTGGCCGGCTGCCCGCCCGCCTGCCTGCGTCTCTCTCTCTGCAGCGCGATTTCACCTTTAGGGAAGACGAAAAAGTAGTAGAAGAAGAAGAAATACACCCATCACCCAAAAAAATAAAAATAAAACGACGTCGCGCAGAGAAGCTGCCTGCCCACGCCACTCTGAGAGAAATGCATCTGTCGTCGCCCTGAAAGCACTCCCGCTGGGGCGGAGTTTGACGTTTCCATGGGTGGGCGGCTGTTGGCAAGGGGCTGAGCGTCTGAAGCCGCGCTAGCATGCGAGAAGCAGAGGCATTCGCGCAGGAGGAGAGGCTTTTGTTGCGCGTGGTTTTGGCGGGAGGAAGGCTTACGCACGCCCAGACTGGGAACGGCCCTTCCAAAAAAGAAAAGAAAAAGGCACTTGTCCTCAGGGAAAGGGCCGCTTGTCCCAGAAGCAAGAGGAGGGCTCGCCCCACCCCCATATTCCTTCCTAGGGATTAATGCGAGCCATCAAGGATTTGGCCCAGAGCCCTTTCCCTCCAGTGCCAACACAATCAGGTCCAGAGCGTGTTCTTGAATGATAAGGCGGAATGCATTTGCCTGCCCCCCCCGCTCTCCCCACAACCAGACCCCCCCCCCGTCAGAAGCACGTGTCCGAAATCAGGGGGGGGGATTTCCAGGCTTGAGACCTATCTGTGCCTGATAATAAATTGATGATGAAGAAGATGTAATAACTATCTTAGACACACGGTAAATGCCTCCTCTGTCTATTCTGTGTGGACAGTCCTTTGTCTCATAAACATCATTACCTCCTTCCTACCGTACCTCTTGCTTGAAAGCAGCCCCCAAATAATTCGGCTTTGCCCCCAATCGTTCTACAAAGGCAGGACTATCTGGTCCCAGCCGTTAGTTTGGAAAGTAACCTGGAAATTAAACACCCGGTCCCACTCCATTAGCAGCGCCCCTTCCCTCTTCCTCACGTCGCACATTTTGATCTTCTATAGATCCAGGTAATTTCCCCTCGAGAAGCAGACTCACTCTATCATTTTTAAAGGCTTTGCTTACATCTATTTTGTTTCCGTCTTTACAAGCGTGAAGAGGAAGGTGGGTGGGTGGGGGGTGATGTGTGGTGCTGATAATAGGGTGAACTTGCAAAACGAAGCTCTGAATTATTGCACACAGTGAAGGGGGATACCTTGATTATTCCCGGTTCGTGCTTTCCTACACTTTGGCAGTTCATAATTACCTAATACAATACAATATGGGGGTGTCCATTGTTCCATTAGTCAAAATTGTAATTGTGAAGGAATTTGTCATTATGACTGCAGCTGAGCTTAAAATTATATACCTTTTTTCTTAAATAAAAAAACTTCAAAAAATTAAAGACAAAATGTGTTCAGTGTAGCTATGAAGACTGAGGCTCTCCATTAAAAAACAACAACAACCCCCTTTCGCCTGTCAAATCTAGCGAAGTTTGTTTTATACCTTACAATGTCTGATTTGCATTTCTGTTTAAGTTTAGACATGAGCTAAAAAAGAATAAGGCTTTTTTGCTGGATTCCTGACTAGAATGTGCCACATTTGACTCTGCTAAGACAGCAAGGTAGAAGTACTTCAGCAAAAATAGAGATCTGAAAGACATTTATGGTAGAAGGCATCAAATCTCTTATTCCAGAGAATCTCACTGAAGTCCAATGGAATTTGCTAGGATGTACTCTGAAAGTTGGATGGGGAGAGTGGGATTCATCCGATAACAGCCTTAAATCCCTGCTGGTCTGAAAAGCAAGCAAGCAAGTTCCATAGACTGCAATGTAACTTGTTTCCAAATGTGCAGGGAGATTGCCAGTGATACTCAGTTAATCGTTGTATTCAGCTTTTAATCTGTAAAATGTTTTACAGCCATTTTAATAGTAGCAATGATAAATTGTGTTTTAGAGCATTTCATATTGTCCACTACATAATCCTTACTGCCTTCACCCCATAGATACAGGTCACTATTATTATCTCCATAACAGAGTGGTGGGACAGTAGATTGTTGCAACCACCTACTCGGTTCATGACAGAGGTGATACCTGGACTCTGAGATTCCTGGTTCAAGTTTTTTGAACTGTGAGAACAGGATGGAGCTTTGGACTGTGAGAACAGATGGAGCTTTGGCCTGATCAAGCAGACTTTTCTTGTGTTCTTAGCCATTACATTGCAGGAGCTCTCAACAGCCTCATCTTTATTGCCTTTCGACCCTAGTACAAAAATGAGGCTGGGCAATAAATAGGGTATTGTCCAGGTCCACATAATACCGGTAAGTCTACAGTAAAAGTAGAACTTGCATTCAGGGCTCACAGTCCTCACCCACCTGTGCACCAGTTCATAGTAATTTACAGTGCAATCCTATAGGTGTCTTATTAGAAGTAAGCCCTGTTGAGTTCTATAGAGCTTACTCTTAGGTAAGTGTTACTATAGGCCTGCAACCTTATTTGGAAAACACAGCCTTAGTGTAATCAAGCAATTGTCTAGTATTTTTACACCATTCATCAGCCAGAAAGACTTGCTATGTGCAGTATATATTATTTTAGGCTGTCCCTATCCTCAGTTTACATTCTAAAATAAACTGCATGAAAGGAAAAGAGAATAATGGGAAGGAAAAAGGAAAGCAAAGTGGGGTATAGGTAAATATAGAATAACAATACAAAGTAAGGCAAAGTAAGACACCAATTCTTAAAGTGGCAAACGTCTCATAACAGCTGGATTGGAAACGGCTCAGGGAGAGACATTGAAAGCAGCTGGTCTCTCAGCAGAACCAATGGTGTGGGTTTCACTTCACTTTCTTCTCACAGGAGGAAAACAATTACAACTATAGCAAAAAGCGCTGGGCTTTGAACAATGTAAGCTCTCCCTCACCAAAGAAACTTAGAAAAATAGTACCTAGTACGGTAGCAAGCAAATTTATTTGAATATGTGTGATATTGATTCAAATCAAACTCATTTCCAAGTGAGTTGCTTGAAATCTGAGCCTAGAATTGTACTCTAACCCTATTAAAAATATGTAGGAATTTTGCAATTTTATGCTGAATAAAACAGTAAACACGATGTTTTTGCAATAACTTTTTGCTTCATCAACAGGCCAATTACACAAATTAGAATCTATAAACCTTCCTCTTAGAATTGTAGCTGTCCATACATGAAACACAACTGTGGGTGGGTGGAATGTACTTGTAGCATTTTAGAAATTAAACATGTCTAGTCGAGTGTACAGTGTGGATCTGTGGCAGAATTTTTACAGCCAACCTTCTCCATAGTTAGGAGAGTGGATGTGAAAGCAGGTGTTTAGGACTACATAGCCTTAAAATCAAGTGTTCCAGCGTAACAGGTTTCTGACTCAGTTGGCTTTTATTTTGGGTAGAAGGGGAGAACAGTAATTTCACTATTGTGCCAAAATGATAATGAATCACTGAGGTTCTTTTTAATACATGCAAGCATGTCACTATGCCTGTCGGTTTTTAATATACTGTTCTAGACAGAAAAATATATATATGCATGGCTATAAACCTATCTCAGTTTATATTTCAACAGGTTCAGCTTTAACCCTCTCATGCTAAATTTTCAAGAAACTCCTAGCTTTCCTTTCCAAGCATTTCTTAAATGTACAGAGCCTCTCTCTTGCTTTGGAGGCAACAAACTTGTTTTCTTGCTTTCAGCTCCTTTTCAAAGCCTGGCTCTTTTGAACTTCCCACTGATTTTAATGGTCTTGCAACCTCCTCAGGAACTGTCCTTGGAACCTCCATTACAGTGAGGCCCACTTCATGTGAAACAAGCATCACAATGCATGATGGCTTCTTGAAATACCTTTGCATAGCAGCTGTTCCACATGATGAACTGTTCAAGTGCAATGGCCTGCCATAGTGACTCTTCGATTAGGTGGTTTTCTTCATACCAACAGAAACCAGCAACAGGATGTTTTCTGTGGCAGCAAGGAGACAAGCCACATGGTGGCAGCTTGTCCACAGGAGAAGCTCCTTTCTTTTGTTCCTCATTTTCTTAACCCTTTAACTCAGTGACAAGCAGAGTCTCTCTCTTTGCATAAGGCCAACCTTGCAGCTGGTGGTTTACAACTACAGTACTATGCTGCTGCTGCTGTAGTAGTAGCTGTTGTTGCCATTCTCGCTGATAACAAACTCGGTGGTTGTGTGACGATGAACTAAAAGTGAAATAGGACCACCCAAAAATAAAGTATAAACTTGGGGGTGCCCTCTGTACAAAAAAAATACCTAAGTTTGTGAATTAAAAGGAGGGGGGAACACACAGCAAAGTGCCTAGAATTATGCACTTGTCAGTTGATGCTATGGGGGGGTCCCAAGAAACCTGAAGTCAGGTAGGCTATGTTAATCTATCCAACCTTTTTGAGATACGGAGTGTTTGTGCTACAATTAAAATCAGCTGCTAACCCCAAAGTGAGAAACAGATCAGGAGAAGAAGGAACTGGCCTGCTTGAAGACCTAACATGTTATAGCACGGGTGTCAAACACAAGGCCCGGGGGCCAAATCCGGCCCGCCAGACCTCGTCATGTGACCCGCCGAGCGCCCCAGCCAGCGGGACCCAGCAGCGGGACCTTGCTGCTGAAGCGCAATGCTGACAAAGCTCCGACAAACAGCTGGGGCCTGGGGGGGTAGAAAGGCGGCTGGAGCAGCGCTGCGTGGAGCACCCCGAGCCACAGCAGGAGAAGGAGGAGGCAGCTTGCCAGGTCAGCGCCCAGCAGCGCCGCACGGAGAGTCCCGAGCCTCTGCGATGCAGCAGTGCTCTGTAGCACTTTGAATCCTCCTCCTCCTGCCACGGCTCGGCGCCTGGAAACGGCTGCTGCTGCTGCTGCTGAAGCACAGACTAAGCACCCAGCAGCGCCGCGTGGAGGAGGAGGAGGAGGATTCAAAGTGCTACAGAGCACTGCTGCGTCCCAGAGGCTCAGGACTCTCCGTACGGCGCTGCCGGGCACCGACCCGGCAAGCCACCGCCTTCTCCTCTTGCCTCACCTCCTCCTCCTCCTGCCGCGGCTCAGCCTCATAAACGTGAGCTCAGCAGCGGCTCAGCCTCACAAACGTGCAACTCTGAGGCTTTACGCACGTCTCCTAAAACGGACACCCGCTGCCTCACGCTGCACGGGAAATGCTTTTTGCCCCTGGGTCCCTTCGCGCTCTTTTCTGGCGCTGAATCAAGGCGGCGACCCCCCCCTTCCCTTTCTTTCTTCCTCTCTCTCGTTCTTATTCTTTCTTTCCCTCTCCTTCCTTCCTTCTTTATCTCTGTCTTCTCTCCCTCTTTCTTTTTCTTTCCTTCTTTATTCCTTTCCTTATTTCCTACTCTTCTTTCTCTCCCCTCTTTCCTTCCTTCCTCTCTCCCTCCCACTCCCTCTTTTCTTCCTCCCTTCCTCCCCTCCCCTCCCTCTCCTTCTCCTCAGAAACATAGGATGCTGCTTTATACTTCTGGCCCTTAAACCCTGGAACCAGGAGAACAGCTCCAGTGAGTCAACCTCAGCCAGTCCCTTTGGTGAAGGGTGGTGGCTCACTGGCAGAACATCTGTCCTGCATGCAGAAGGACCCCAGCATCTCCAGGTACCAGTAGCTCTGCAAAGCTCCTGCATGAAACCCTAGCGAGCCTCCACTACCCAGTGCAGTTACCAAAAATCATTTTTCAATAAATTGTACAATAATTGTACATTTGAATATCTACTTGCCATTATTCTGACTATGTTAGTTATTACTTACATTATTACAAAAAACAGTAATAATTGAATGCAGTGACAATAATTTATGATAATAAAGAGTGGACACATAGTCCTACAGATACAACCGGCCCTTTGAGGGTGACCAAACTGCTGATGCGGCCCCCGATGAATTTGAGTTTGACACCCCTGTGTTATAGTAATTCTATTGGAAGGGGACAAATAGAGTTGGGATGTTTTCCCAATGTCTATAGCTGTGTGCTTCCCCCCCCCCTTATATAACTATAAAATGCAGGTTTGGAATTGGCAACTCCCTGGTGCTGTACGGCATATAAGGGGAAGGCCAGGGGAGCAGGGAGGGGGAAACTGTCATTTATCTCTTCTCAGTTCCTGAAACTCCTCCTCGATCCACAGAGAACTTTGAGCAGGACCACAAGGCTACAGTTCCAGTTAGCAGGTGAGAATACCCTGCAACATTTTCTTCAGGTCTTACTGTTGTTGATATTAAATAATTAATTGTGTGATTCCCAAAAGGCATATGTACAACCTTTCTTTTAAAAGACTGTTATACTTCTGTTGTAGTGAATAACAAAGCACTCCTAGGTCGTAGGAGTTTGTCTGCGGACAAACTCCGGCTCCTTCGGCCAGTAAAGCAAGATGAGCACCGCAAACCCAGAGTTGTTCGCGACTGGACTTAGCTGTCAGGGGTCCTTTCCCTTTCCTTTTATTTTCAGGGCTGTACTCTTAAAGGAGTTCAACTTGAACATGAAATAATTCAGTCATTTATTGTCATGAATCCCATGGAGAAATCCTGGTTGAAGGGACAGAAGGATTAGGATGAAATCACTTTAGTCTGATGAAGGGTAGGGACCTAGGAGTTCATTGGAGCCATAGCTGCCCCACCATTTCTGGATGTCATAGCAGAGGAAGCAGCTTCACCTGATCAAGACTCCATCCCACCTCCTGTCCATGAGGTTGCTCAGGTAACCATGGAGCCATGTGAGCCTGAGTCGGAGAGTGAGCTGGCCCAGACAGCCCAGGGTTCGTTCCCTGGGATACACTGTTGGGTGCACCAGTACAAGCACCACCACACCTGCAGGAGTTCCTGCTTGCTTGCCCATCCCATTGCTTGAGATGAGAACTGCACAAAAGACTGGTCACCACATTATTCAAAAGAAAAGCCTGGGTGCGTGTCAGGTGTTAGGACGGCTTCTTAGCTTGTGCCTAGCCATATATCTTACAGCTCTGCTTTTGAACTTATGAACTGTGCAGCCTGTAACCTGATATATGTTTTAACCGTGTACTGACTTCTGGAATAAAGCCTTTGGGAATAATCGAGTCCAGAGTCTGAGTACTGTGACTGAGTGTGGGAGCCAGGACATTTACTAGCTAGCTGTCTTAAAATCCCCCCACCCCCCGTGTAAAATTATATGTGTTATATCTAAGACTGTCACAAGAACTCTTATTAAATTAATTGTATGAGTTTTAGAAAATAAATCTATCAGTTCAAATTTGTGTATATGGGTGTGCATAAATGTATGTATAACGTTAAAAAAAACTTGCTATTAATGGAATAAAATTGATTAAAAAGGAAATGGCCTAAGAATTACTACCTTCTAGTTGGTCTCATGCCTTCATGTTTTCTGGGAATATTGAGCTAAGTTTTTCCCCCCTTTGCTGTTGTGATATTGCTTGTTCTTCCTTCCACCCCTATTCATTCACCATGAAATCTTGGATAAGGTCTTTCCAGCTCCCCAATACAAGGGCATGACTAGAATGATAAGTTGGTATCCTACCTACCTCTATGGAGTACATACTGAATCAACACCTGCACAGAGATCCCAGGCAGAGCTAGGGATGAAGAAGACTATATATTCTGGATATTTGGATCAGGCTGTACTGAAGATGACTAAATAAGATATTTGTAAATAATTATTTATTGTGCTTATGTGTATATCAGTGGTGGGAAACCTCATGCCTAGGGGCCCAACTCTGATAATGCCTTTTGCTTGCCTGGATTGAGGACAGAGAAGGGCAGTGGCGGATTTGGGGGTCTCAAATTTAAGTGGCACCCTAACAGACAAGAAAGTGTTTTCTGCATTCAGGGGCGTAGGAAGAGGGGGGTTGATAGGGGCACTGTGCCCCGACAGCGCGATCCCGAGGGTGTCATCGCGGCTGCCCGCGCCGCCCGCGCTGGGCACCCTGCCCCCACAGGTGGTGTGCCACGCCCCCAGAACATGTGGCTGCCCCGCCCCCGCCTGCTCTCCGCCTCCAGTGCCGGAGCGTGAAGCTTCGCCACTGTCTGCATGTGCTGTAGAGGGAAATAGGGGTGATGTGTCCCTGTGCCAAAACGGTATAGAAGTGCTGGAACTAACCAAAGAGGTTCCAGAACTCGCACCTCTTTCCGGCTGAAAAAAACCTCCTGGTTTTATTATTTATACCCCTGTCTGGGTTTCCCTGTCTTTGTGGCTTGGGAATCGTGAATTTTTTCACGCTGCATTTTGAAGCGTGTTGGAAAAGCAAGGAAGCGGCTGGCCCGCGCCTTTTCCGTCTCCCGCGTTGCGAACAGCTCTGCTCCTCCGCTTCCTCCAAGTAATGCCCCCCTCCCACCCGGCAGCCGATGCCGCAAAGCAAAGAAGCAGCGCGAAAGCAACGAGGCTTCCCAGCCTTTCTTTTACGACACTTAAGATGGCTGCCTCCATGAAAGCGGCTTGTGGGCTCTGCGCCGGGGAAGCTACTTAAGAGGGGTTGCCGAGCCCTTTAGATTGGCTCCTTTCCAGCTACTGGATTCAGAGGAGTTTGCCCAAAACAGAAAGAAAGAAAGAAAAGTAGTGTTTTTGGCTTTAGGAAGCGGCTGGGAGAGGGATGCGGAGCGCGCGCGGCGTTTGAACCGTTGCGAGGCGCCTCATGGGACGGGAGGAAGGCGCAGGCCCTTAGCCGGGTGTTGGACCGAGGGGAGGGAGCAGCTGTGGTGGGTCCCGCCCCGGAGTTCGCGGCAGGCAAGAGCTCGGGGCAGTCGGGGAAGGGCCCGCGTGGTTGCCTTGGGCTCCTTCGAAACAGGTGTCCCGAAGAGGAGCCGAGATGCTGCGCTCCGCGTTGCTGGCGCCCTTGGCTCGAGGCTGTTTGCGGAGGAGCCTCCCGCAGTTCCGCACGGGAGGAGCGGAGGGGAGGCAGCGGCGGTGCCTCTTCTCCGGCTCCCCCTCGTCCGCTTCTCACTGGAGCAAAGTGGTCTCCGAAGCCGAGAAGATAGTGGGCTACCCGACCTCCTTCCTGAGCCTCCGCTGCCTCTTGAGCGACGAGCTGAGCAACATCGCCATGCAGGTGCGCAAACTGGTGGGGACCAGGCACCCGTTGCTCAACACGGCCAGGTAAGCGCCCCTCGGGGCCTCTGAAGCATTGGCCACCGAGTTGGCTGTCACTTTTCTCGTACACAACCGTCCACTCCCGCAAGCGAGGTAAATGGGAGGCATACTTACTCTTACTCGCTTCAATTCCCCAGTCAGGTTTCCTATCGCAGCGCTTCTTCCGGTGTTGCAAAACCCCGGGATTCCCTTCATTGACCCGTATGACCGGTCAGCATTGTCTAATTAGATTATGTAGCCCTGCTACCTGAAGCCTTTCTTTAAAACAACAAAACCAGAGGCGGCTTTATGTTGAATGGCAAACATATTTAATTTGAATTGTTTGTTGTTGTTGATATTGTTTATATTTCAGAACAAATCAATAAAAAACTATTAAGAAGAAAAGAAACCCAAAGATGGCAAGGATTGAAACGGGGACTTTCTACATGAAAATGAAGTTTTATGAAGAGAGTTGTTTTAGGCTAAGATGTGAACACTCACTTAAATATAGGAATGTTCCTGGTTTCTGTGCAGAGGGCTCATGGGATACAGTTTTTTTCAAGAAACTCCATATAGGAGTACCTTTTCTGTTTATAGGTAGATCTGAGTGTGCTGGTAAACATCAGAAAACTTATGAAGTCTGCATCCTGTGAATTGCAGAGAGTGGTATTGAGTGCTAATTTTACTCAGAGTAGGTCCATTGAACTTCATAGATATGACTAATTTGAGTTCATTGATTTCAGTGAGTCTATTAAAAATAAAGTGGGAACTACTGTGTGCAACAGCAAGGCCCAGCCATGGAGCTAATTCCAGTAATACTGATAATATCTGAGTTTAGATGAAGTTATTACAGACTGGTCCTTAAGCTCGAAGACAGGCTTCCTCAGCCTTGGCCCTCCAGATGTTTTGAAACTACAATTCCCATCATCCCTGACCACTGGTCCTGCTAGTTAGGGATCATGGGAGTTGTAGGCCAAAAACATCTGGAGGGCCGAGGTTGAGGAAGCCTGCTCTAAGATGTCAAATTATGTCGCATTGAGTGGGGGTATGTGAGCACAGGACTGAGAGATTCGAAGACACTTGAAGGGGGTGAATGTGAGGCTGCAAGAAGAAGAGTGGCTAGAGTGATAATTCTCTTACAGGAAATGTAGATTTCATTTTAATCAGTCAGTATTTGTTTTGTTTTTTAAACAAAACTGTGCAGGAAAAAAGAAAGTGAAATACAAATGAAAATCTTTTTTAGTTAATGAGCACCAAGTGAAATCATTTAATGAGGGCCATTTTTAACTGGTAGGGACTATAAATTAAAGGCCTTGGTAGTGAAGGAGACTATCTTGGTTATTGTTTAAACAAAATTCAAAAAATTCCTTCCAGTAGCACCTTAGAGACCAACTGTAATAAGGAGCTTTCCAAACTTTTCATGTTTGTGACACACTTTTTAGACATGCATGCATCATTTCATGACACAGTAACTCAGCAAACCAGAGGTTAAGCTAACCCCTTTCTAGCCCTAAAAGGAGCACAAGGAGTGTTCACGCAACATATCTACACACTGCAGTTGACACACTTAACGTGTCGCAACACATAATTGGAAAGCTCTGCTGTAATACTTCATGGGAAACAAACATTTAAAGGTATTCTGTTTGACATTGACTGATGGCTTTTGTTTATTCCTTCAACTTCCTAAGAAGCTACTTGTGTTGGAGATTTTTGTAGTATGCAGATTTATTTAAACTTCATCAATTGAGAGGTGGTTGATAAAACAGCTATGGGGGCAATCCAAACTCTAGGCTGGAAGCAAGAGGGCTTGTTGAAGTATCATCACCATCACCTCATCCATGGCCCTGTCACTCATGCTGGTCAAGTAAAAGATTAGGGGGTGGGGTCAATAAAAAAATATCCCTTCATAGCACCAGCACTCAGACTGAAGAGGCTTCCAGGGGAAGATGCTTGGATCAAGCACACTGCCTTCACAAGATAGTAACAGGACAAACTCAGGATCCCCTGGATCATGTCCCAGTCCTGAAACACCTTGTTTTCTGGGTTTCCCACTGACAATTGCCAGAAGGGATACAGCTAGCAGTAGCTTCTGCCGACCAGTGTTTGGGTAGGCACATTGGGATGCTTCTCATGGACAGAGTTGCCCTGCTGAAATCTGCCACATCCACATGCTGTCCGGCACAGCAGATTAGGGATTTGGACCCTCCTTGTTTAATTGGCTGATCATCACAGTGAATTTCCTACGCTGTTTCTGGTGCTGACTGTAAAAACTGGTTACAGTATTTATAGGAACATTGCTTGATACTCTGGTCTGCTGTTTTCATTTCATTACAATGGTTATTATGGTCTTGGACAAGTCATATAAGATTATGTGATAGCTATTTCCAATATAACAATACTTTTCAGAAGAGATTGGTTTGATTTATTAACATCCTTCAACAGTTGTGAAAAAGTTTGATAGTTATTCTTCTAAGAGAGCAAACTTGGAATTTAAGTACTATAGGGTAGATATGTTTGTTTTTGCTGTTGTTTAATAGCTCTTCAAAGCTATTTCTTTGTAATGTTCTCAGGATATCTCCAGACATAATTACCGGTAATACTTTTCTAGAGAGACCAATTTGAGCAAATGAGAACTGTTTCAGCTAAAATAATCAAATTTAGAGGCAGTATTAGTCTATCTTTAAAGGTTAGCAAGAATCCTTCTAACATTTAGGAAAGACATTATAATTTGCATAAGTTTTCTATTATAAATCATTGTGAATAATATTTCTAGTTTTTTAGATCCATTGGCTGAAGGGCTATAGAATTTGCCAGATGCACCGCCATGCGGATTGTCAGATATCCCACCAATATGACATATAATCCTGGCAGAACATCACAAATATGCCAGTATAACATTCCATTGGTAGAATTGTTCTGCTGGCAAAAATGCACACCATATACTGGTTTAAAAACTGATAAACCTTTCCTCTTCCAACATACATCACTTAACATTGTATACACTGAACCTCATTAATCTTTTAGTGACCATTTCCCCACTTTATTTTATTTTTTAAAGCACTTTATTGAATAGTCACCATACTTTTAGGTTGAATACTGTATACAGGTTCTTTGGAACGGTTCTATCAATAACATATCAGTTCTTTGGAGAAAGCAGCTGCCTTGTGGGGCTCTGCATCCCGAACCAACTAATTTTCCTGCTTCTGTGTCCCACTAACCACACAGGGGAAGGAGTCTGTCTTCATGCTTTCTCATACACTCTGTTGCAGATAACGTTGTTCATTTCACACTCCACAACCGGCTTTCCATCTTCTATTTTTCTTTTTATTGTGGTCTCTTTTCATCCCATTTCTGCAACTGGTAGAGCGACCCATTGTCTAATGTCACAACACTCTTTACTTTCCTGTCATCTGCTGTGGTCTCATCAAACTGTTCCCCCAGTTTGAAGGAAATCTTGGTATTCTTTAAACTGCTCTCTGTTTTGATGGTTATAACATCTCCGTTGCAACTGATGATCACATTGGGCTTAGCAACACCAGCTACCTTCCTGGTGGCAAAGCCCACACCAAGTTCTTTCATGTAGTCATCAAATTCTTCAGTGGAAATCAGCTTCCAAGTCCCCCAAAATTGTTCACACATGGTGTGAGGAACTTCTTACAAATTTAACTAAGCACCACAAAGAGCACAGCACCACCATTTCCCCACTTTAAAGAGATCCTTTTTTGTTTTTAATCCCTCCACACCAAAATATATTTGTGTTGCCAGCAAGCTTTGCTACTTCACTGCCTCCTCCTAATTCTAGATCCTTTATGAACATGTTTAAAAACATTGGTCCCAAAACAGATCCTTTGGGACCCCACTACAGTCATACCTTGGTTTTGAACAGCTTAGTTCTCAAACATTTTGGCTCCTGAACGCTGCAAACGCAGAAGTGACTGTTCTGGTTTGCGAACTATTTTTGGAAGCCGAATGTCTGACGGGGCTTCCATGACTTCCCATGGCTGCGTTTTGGTTTCCAAATGTTTTGGAAGTTGAATGGACTTCTGGAACGGATTCCATTAGACTTCCAAGGTACGACTGTATTTGCATGCCTCAAGTTCTCTGCTTCTTGCTCTTTAACCAGTTCCCAGTCCATAAGAGAACATTTCCAATTAACTCGTGATTGATGTGTTTGCTCAGGAGTGTGCAGTAAGGAACCATAGCAAAAGATTTCAAGTAAACAATGTCTACATGCTGACCCTTTCCAGAAGTGTGTTGATAGTCTCAAATGGATTAGTGAGATGGGGTGTACCTTTGCAGAAGTTAAGCTGATTTCTCTTTAGCAAGACATGCCCTTGTATACACTTGATAATTTTGTCTTTAATGATGCTTTCCATCAATTTACTTGAAACAAACATTAAAGTGTTTTGAAGGTGATGTCTTCATTGCTTGACTGCTCTGTGTATGCTTTACAGGCACCCTGACCATGCAGCTATATAGGTGCTGTGTTGTATGTGATTTTCTTCCTCTTGTTTGGTGTGCTAGAAAATTTGAATCTCTGCTTATAGTTATGCCTGGGGAGGTGCTATACTGGGGCTACTGCTGAGTGTGCCACTGGGGCTGATGGACTGGGGGTGCTGTGATGGTGCCATTTTTGTATATGGTGAAGTGTGTGGTAGAGCTAACGCAAGGCCCCTTCATGAGTTCATTGGCTGTCTCCATATGTGACTGATGACCCAGTCTTGGATATTAGTGTTTCCAGAAGTTCTGGCAGCCATGTACATCTCTTTCTTTCTGCTGTTTTTTTAAAAAAAATAATCTTAAGTGTTTCCCTCCTCTCTCCCTGTTTCCCAGATAGCAGCATTGTGCATCTCCCCACCCACCCCACCATAATTCAGAGTATCTGATTGTTCTGTTGATTGTTCTGTTGTACCTCTTGAGAGAACGATGTTTGCATACATTGCTTTTATACTGAAGCAAGTTGAGACATGGGGTTGCAATCCACAGGTGATGAAAGACACCTCTGCATGAGATTTACTCAGGTAGATTGTTAAGAGCTTATACTCTGTTCTAGTGCGCTTGAGATTGTCAGGTGCATAAAATGTTTTTGACAAAACACTTTATAGTCTGTCAATTTGAGGTAAAACTGTTTATATTCCAGAGTAGTTGCCTTGGTCTCATACTATGATTTTACAAAGCCAGCAAGGCCATGAAGATGGGCAAAGGGAAACTTGAGGAGGTTGGTCAGTGAGGCAAAGCTGAAAATGGGGAACCCTGTAGCTTTGCTTTTCTAAAAAAGGAAACACCTTTGGCTTGGTGAGGCCATCATAATTTGAGATTAGCTTTATTCAGGCGGTGTCCCCACAACAGTATCTACCTTTGTTTATTGGCTAAAAGACAAAAAACTATCAGCCAAAAGTGAGGTTTAAATTTGAGTTTGAATTTGAATCCATTGTTTAAGAAAATGATCCAAAAAGAAGTTGCTGGGGTAGCTTTAATTTTCTTATACTCAAAGAGAAAGTTAATGATAGTTTGAGAAGACCTGTTTCAATATAAGCACAGTAAGTATAGTTACAGGCAGGGGCAGAAACCTCTGCTCTGTGAAAAGGATGGTATGAAAAGGATGTGTCCTATAGATACTTGATTGACACAAGCCTCATGATGCTGACTGCAGCCTACATAAGGAAAGGATATGTGACAAAAGTATGTTACAATATGACAGCTTAAAAACATCATGGAAAACAGTCTAGGTCTTAGATATGAGTTATTAATGCTTTAAAAAGCAAAATACAAAACTACTCAAGAGTAATAAAACTGCTATACTGTATATTAGAAACCACATCAAAACATTTCAAGAGATTATCTTAATTTTATGCTGACAACATAAATGAAATGGTGCTATTTAAAAGAATATGTTTTGTGTTTATTTTCAGCTTATGTAATTGCAGTTTGTTTGAGTCATTCAAATAGTGTGAACTGAAATATAGCCATGAAATACGTAATATTGACTTTCAGATTTCTCAAGTGAGATAAATTGAAGGTAGCATTATTGCTCATAACTTGGAAGTGCTAAGGAGTATGGCCCATCACAGATTTAGATATGCTTAAGACATTGATTTCAGTGGGTTTAAGCACGCTTTGCAGTGGGCTTATTTGTGGAATTTTACCCCCCTATACTGACAATATGGTACAGTGGTACCTCAGGTTACAAACACTTTGGGTTACAGACTCCGCTAACCTGGAAGTAGTACCTCGGGTTAAAAACTTTACCTCAGGATGAGAACAGAAATCGCGCGGCAGCAGGGGGCCTCATTAGCTAAAGTGGTACCTCAGGTTAAGAATGGTTTCAGGTTAAGAACAGACCTCCGGAACGAATTTACAGCTCTAGTCTTCTGAGTCTGATGGCAGACTGTTTCACTTTACAGCTGTCCCAAGATTACCACATTTTCAGTAGACCACCAAAAGCATAGCTGTGCTAACCTAGACTTAAATTTGGAATGTTGAAGACAGGAAACTCTTTTGTTTGGGCATTCCCAATTGCTGAAAATACTTGGCTTTTAAGGCAAAAGCAAATTCTTCTGTAATAAGCCTAATTTAGCCTTGTATTCTACTTTCACCCCACAGATTTTCCAAATTTAACAAAGCTGTTTGAAATTTTGCAGTTGTATTATTATTATTATGCTGCCTTTTGTATGGAAAGTTTCAGGCAAATCACTTATGACAGCTGGCAGATACTGGATTTCTGTAAACGAGGTAGCTTTCAGTATTTCAAACTTTTCCCTAACTTCCCCACTCCTCCAACCCTGGCCTGGGTTATAAACTTTTAAAGAAGAAATATTCTGTTCCTAGCAGTTAAATTTGTTTTACTTTGTGGTGTCTGCTCAAAACTTGTGTCCTTGGCTAGCTCTGTGTTTTGAATGACCTTTTCATGTTCACACAGAGATTTGGTTTGTTCAATGACTTATGAAGGATTTGGAAAGGAGGCACATGCTGGCACATTTTAGGAAACCTTCTATTAAAACCTTCATAAAACTCTTCTTGGCTCTGAAGTAAGATGGCTATAATGCCAAGGGAGGGAGGAAAAGAACATGCTCAAATGAGGGGAGGGAGTCTTTAAAATTCAAAGCCAATTTCTTTTTACTGAGGCTTTCTAAAATATTGTGGGGGGTTTTCAGAAGAAAAAGAACTCATATAAGTTCAAGACAATAAGAACAAGAGGTAAACACAACAGAGCAAAAATGACAACGTTTTAGCAGAACCTTCATTTAATACATAATATTGAAGCAAAACTATCAAAAGGACTTGGAAGAGTGACTCAAATTGCATAACTTGCATTAACTAGTAGTTTATGACTTCCTTCTACTTTACAGATGGTGAATCTGTGGCTGTCAGGGATTAGGCTCCAGCTCCCATCAGTCCCAGCCAACATGGCCAATGATCAGGGAAGGTTAAGAGTTGTAGTCCAACAACATTTGAGGGCCACACGTTCTTCATCCCTACTCTACTCGGTTTGGATGTTGCAATTTAAGTAGTGCAGTAGTTTACAAAGCTTCCTGACCACCCTGAATCTGTTGTGACTGGACAGCAACTGATGTTCGCTGCCAGTGCTGTGAATTGGTGGGACAGTTGCGTATTTTTCCAAATGCTTCCCTCTGGCACATAAAGCATTAGCAAGCCCACCTGTCTCTGTCCTCTTCCCTTTTATCTGATAAGAGTGAATGGTACAGAATGACAAAGGTGTCCTGTATTGCATTTGAGCAGGTTCTTGTTCCTTCCTAGCTGAAGCAGAAACCAATTTGAAGGGCCAGCTGAGTTTTTTTAAATAAACTGCTGAAGAAAGTGCCACTACTTTTGCATGAAATGCTGCTGGAAAGTGGTGGATTCCTAGAGGTCAAGATGCTAGTTGTTCCTCCTCGCTTGACTCTCAGAACTACTTGGGAGACAATTTATAAATGGACCTGGTCTCTTAAAAACTCATTTTTAACAACCTTTTTTATTTTATTTAGGATGACATAAAACACAAAGTGCAGCAATGTTCCAGTGTGCTGGGGAGATAATAACCTGTACTATATAAAGTAAAATGAAAGGACATTCCAACAATAACAATTCTATATTTTTCCAGTCTTTCCACTGGGTCAAGTGCTTCTCTTATTGATGCTGAATTAACCTGCTAATGCATTTATCAGAGCAAGGATTGGTGTCCATTACCCATCCCACAAAAGTGAATTTTGTGCAGGAACTTTTCTTGAAGTCCTCTTACTCTATTGAATATTGAACGGAAGTGTAAAACAGGTCTCATTGGATTTGTTTCTTGAGCTATCAGACCCTTTGAGTCAGCCTTTCCAATATTGCTAAATGCCAAGCCTAGTCATAGTCATTGCGTCATTTAGAAAAATATCCGTAGACTAGAGCATGACAAATGGGGTTAGTGATGTTTGTGATTTATCGGGACAGCACATGTTGTTTAACAACATGATTTATAAGCAGCTTTGCAGGGTCCTAATGCAGCTTTGAAAATAAATTGTATAGGCCACCTGCCCTCAGAGCCTTTTAGTGTTCCTTCTTTATTGACTCCCACATTTCTCCTTTCTTCCTTTGAAAGCAAGCACGTTGGTGCAGAATTTACCAGTGGTGATTTTTACCAGTAAAACTAGAGGCATGATTGAGCCAAGTGAAACACTTTTAAATCCCATTGATTTCAGTGGAAACCAGGTATTGAGTAGTATATGTCTACTCACAAGTAAGTCCTGCAGAATTTAAGATTGCAGACTTAAAGTGACTGGCTCAAACTCTTCTTAGAATTAATAAAATTAAATTGTAAAACTGTTGAAAAAGCATGTCATATTTCACCAGAAATTTAATGTTCTGCTTGCTTACAATTTCTGGAATCATTCTTCCCCAATAAATTATATAATATTAAAGGGAGAATTTTTCATAAATTGCATAAGCAAATTTCATATGATTAGCGCAAAATACAAAACATTGGATGATTTTATTCTTTCATTTACCCATCTTCCCAGTTAACACTTAGTAAAAACATTTAATTAATCTTGAAAACAGCATCAGCATGCTTGTGTGGATTCACCTCTTGTTCATTAAATCTGGATCTCTGGTTATACTGTTTTTCAGTCATTGCTGATTTTAAACATACTGTAGTTTCCTTTTAAAGATTGGCAAGTCCTTAAATTGGAGTTTTTGCTTCCCTAAAATGTATGCCCCCGCTCCTGATATCTTTGTCACTTATTTTTACTTGAAGGAAATCTGGAGTGGATATGTAGGCATATAGGAAAGCAAACCATTAGAAACTATTTTAATGCATGTGAAACAGACAGTGGAGCAAAGCTACAACTATCAAGATCGGAGTGTCAGAGTGCTTGTTGTCCTGGTAACAGATGAAGAAGATCAGGATGAGATTTCAAGAATACAGAGGAGAAAGAAACAACATTGGGCATGTTATATGTAAAAAATGCAGACCCCAGGAAAGCTTGAATGGTGTCTTATGATTATGCCTTATGCTTCTACTTGTTGGTCAATATATAACCATTGTAACTTGGATGAAACATACGTATAAAAGAAGTCTAGGCTTGAACCATGATAAACATTAAAAAATACTATGGATGACAGAGCATCCCTGCTGAGACTTAAGTGGTTGCTGAACAACTCCAGGCATGCCTGGAAGAAGCGGACCATTTGGCTCCCTTCCAGTCGGGATTCAGGCCTCATCATGGGACTGAAACTGCCTTGGTCGCACTGGTTGATGATCTCCGGTGGGCTAGGGACAAAGGTGAGAGCTGTTTCCTATTTCTGCTGGATCTCTCAGCAGCTTTTGATACCATCGACCATAACATCCTTCTGGACTGTCTAGAGGGGCTGGGAGCACTGTTATACAGTGGTTCTGCTCCTTCCTCCTGGGCCGTGTTCAGAAAGTGGTGGTGGGGGATGAGTGTTCAGACCCCATGCCTCTCACTTGTGGGGTGCCTCAGGGTTCGGTTCTTTCCCTCATGCTTTTCAACATCTATATGCAGCCACTGGGAGAGATCATCAGGGGGTTTGGGCTGGATGTTCCTCAATATGCGGATGATACCCAGCTCTACCTCTCTTTCAAATCAGAACCAGTGAAGGTGGTGAAGGTGCTGTGTGAGTGTCTGGAGGCGGTTGGAGGATGGATGGCGGCTTACATATTGAGGTTGAATCCTGACAAGACAGTAGTACTGTTTTGGAGGGGCAGGTGTGGAAGACTCCCTGGTCCTGAATGGGGTAACTGTGCGCCTGAAGGACCATGTGTGTAGCCTGGGAGTAATTTTGGACTCACAGCTGTCCATGGAGGCACAGGTCAATTCTGTGTCCAGGGCAGCTGTTTACCAGCTCCATCTGGTACTCAGGCTGAGACCCTATCTGCCCACGGACTGTCGCCAGAATGGTGAATGCTCTGGCTATCTCTCGCTTGGACTACTGCAATGCACTCTATGTGGGGCTACCTTTGAAGGTGACCCGGAAACTACAACTAATCCAGAATGCGGCAGCTAGACTGGTGACTGGGGGCGGCCGCTGAGACCACATAACACCGGTCTTGAAAGACCTACATTGGCTTCCAGTACGTTTCCGAGCACATTTCAAAGTGTTGGTGCTGACCTTTAAAGCCCTAAATGGCCTCGGTCCAATATCTGAAGGAGTGTCTCCACCACCATTATTCTACCCGGACACTGAGGTCCAGTGCCGAGGGCCTTCTGGCAGTTCCCTCACTGCAAGAAGCCAAGTTACAGAGAACCAGGCAGAGGGTCTTCTCAGTAGTTGCACCCGCCCTGTGGAACGCCCTCCCACCAGATGTCAAAGAGAACAACAACTACCAGACTTTTAGAAGACACCTGAAGGCAGCCCTATTTAGGGAAGCTTTATTAAGTCCACTGACTGTAGCGGGTCTACTCCATGACTGATGTTCAATATTACCCTTAGCTTTCAGATAGCAGCAAAAGATGGAAGGCTGACTGCCTATATGCCAAAGTTTCCAAAGTTCCAGATACAGATTAAGCGTTCGAAATACTCTTAGTAGCAATTGCTGGTTTCAGATGCAGGCTCAGTTGATGTTATATGAACATGCAGCAGCGAGCATCAGACTTGCATGCTCTTCTTCTCTTTGCATGCTTTGCTTTGCTAAAAGACTTGCAGTTCTTTGGCAAATGACAATTTCCAATGGGGGAATTATGGTTTGGGTCTGGTTTCAAATGCAAATATACAGAAAAACTGGTTGAATAAACAATAGTTTGCAGGTATACATGTAATGGCAAACTATGGTTTATTTAACTAGATGTTTGTTAGGAAAAAAACAGTATAATGAGAGATCAGTGGGAGATGAAGCAATCGCAAGCTTGAGGGTCATTGCTGCTCATTCATGTTAACACCAAACCATGGCTTGTAATTACATAGAATGTAGCAAGTATCACCATGCTAATTTTGAAATATATATCCTTTAAATACGTCTGTAATATGTTTTTGTTTTTTAAAGCTCATTCCACAACTCTTTCCTTACTTTCTGCAGATGTATTGTGAATTTCAGAAGCCGTTTAACTAAGGACAGTTAAGGAACAAAAATATATAGGAAGCAAATGTTACATTTGTAATTTTAGCATTCACTTTCAAGATTTTATAGTTTAGAGTTTACTTATGTTCCAAATGGTGAAAGCTTAGCCACTGTGAGCAGGGATGCTGGTTCTTTTTTTTAGAATTGTATCTGCGAAAAGTAAAGATTTAATTGTATTTGCCTACAGTAGTAGATTCTGTTACCAGTATACCTGGCTTATTTAAGAATTCAAATATACAATACTGTAGTACAGAAGTTCTTATTGACATGCTTGGCAAAGAAGCAAATAAGACCACTCTTTTGCCATCTGTTTATAATGCTATATAAAGAAAATCATGCTGGTTGCTGTGGAAACTAACATTTCCCAAACCACAAGTTGCTTAAATTCTCCACCTTTTAAAATATTGAGTTCTCTCAGGAATGAATACACACACATGGGAAATATATCAGAAATGTTCCAGTTACTGTACTTTTCCACCAATTAACTGTACAGTGTGTTCAATATTTGTATTTTGTCACAAACGCATACGTTGTCATTCACATTTCAGAAGATTTATTGATATTTTTGACAGAGATGTTTTGACTGACATCTACATCTCTACGTAGCAACTTATTTAGTTGGACTTTGAGGTTTTGCAATGGAGTAAAAATGCTACCATGTAGGTTTTAGAAACTGAAACTGCTATTTATATGACCTTCTTCTGGACTTAGGTACTTTATTCATAGCTCTCAGGCACCTTTGGGAGACACAACTTGAACTTGCTTAATCTTGCTCCTGTTTGTGGATATTATAATGTGGATTTGTTGAGCAAAATATAACAGTGTAAAAGTGTTGACAATCATGCCTATATTTCAGAAACCGTATTAGATTACCTTCAGGTTTGTTTAAATTCTACTATTCTCTAGTTTTTATCCAGGTGTTTTGGCAGACATAGGAATTATCCCAAGAATGCATAATCAGGTGCAATGTATCTGTAGCCTATCATGGCTCCTAGACATGTCTGTATGGTTATCTGTATCATAGCACAGGACATTGTAGTTTGCTGAATTGGCTCTAGTTCAGCAGATTTCCCAAGTCTTCCTTTTGATGCCATGAACATTTCAGCTTTCCAAAGAAAATATCAGCTAATAAAAACACTGTCCAGAATTGACAGCACTTGATAATTGGAAGTGCCTCTTATAGTCATTGCTTCTATCTTGTTTTGACTCATCATAGTTTTGTCTGTGTTAATTCTTGGGTGCTGATTCAAAACTCACATTGCTACTTCAAGGTCAGATGAAAGACCCTCTGCATTTTTGAGGACTCTGCACTCCAAATTTGTGGCTGACTTCTTCATATGCACACAAACAATTTTACGGCAAGACAGAACCTTATGGAACCTTAAAGAAGGACTCATTTGGAACAGAATAGCAACTGGCTAACTCCAGTATCTGAGATCATCTAAATCAGGCATGTCAAACCTGCGGCTCTCCAGATGTTTTGGACTACAATTCCCATCTTCCCCAACCACTGGTCCTGCTAGCTAGGGATCATGGGAGTTGTAGGCCAAAACATCTGGAGGGCCGCAGGTTTGACATGCCTGATCTAAATGAAGAACTGGACTACTATAAGAGAGAATTCCAAACCCTAACCAAATTCCATAAACAGCTCCATTTGGTTGTCAGTGCAACCCAAATATATTTTAATGCACATTTGTAGCCAATGTATGAGAGAGAATATTCACTGAAATGCAGTTGCTATAATTGGTCCACTGAGGATGTTAAATTACAGGTCATAGAGTACAAAAGTTTGAAAACAGCTAAAGCAAAAATCTTTAGCTGAGTGAGGGGTGCACTTCACCCTAGACTTACATAGTACAAAATTTTGATGTTCGGTGACTAGGCAGTAGTGTTTCATATTGTCAGTTGTCCTGCGGTTGTAAAGCTGAAGCGGATACACTCTGGCTTCTACCACTGGCTATAAGACGATGGTTCACCGAGAAGCTGCACCCCTTTCCTCTGGTCTTTTGCATTGGCCAGTGAATGAGCAGGTGGCTCCAAGACCTGCTTTCCCTTTTCTCTCCAGACTCCTTTTTCCTTTTGTGTTGTATCCTTGCTTTGTGTGAGCCTGCAAATAGGAACTGTCTTTTTAATGTATGTGCAGCATTTAGACAAGTTTAGAGGCTTCATCAGTGCTAGTAATTTATGGGGTCAGGCTCATAAGTAAATGTATTTTTAAGTGATCAAAATACATATTTAAAAGAGTATTTACAATTATTCAGTTGCTGATTCTAGTATCTGTGACAGGCATGAACTGGACAGAATATCTGCTTTATAACTGTACCTGTACAGGATATTGGTATCCACGTCTGTTAGTTCTCTAAATGTTGGCACTTCTTTTTATTTTTGTCATTTACCTCTCACTAATCATAAAGTTTTGATATAAATCAGGGTAGGGGCTTATACAGTACATGCTAAACAACTGTCTTGTCTTCAAGTTAATTTTTTAACCTTTAAGGAGGAAAGCGGGGAGCCTGTATAACTTGTGCAAATTGTCTTTGAAGGTTTTATTGCTCTTTTCTTAATTTTGTTTTAGTATCTGATTAGTGACCATTTTAAAGATCTTATGGCTGAAAGGTAATCAATAAACATTTCAATAAAACAGGTAAATAATAAAATTAGGCATGTATAGTGCTACTGTTGGATGGTAAGGATGATAAACACTGTGCTGACATATCACCTGGAACATTAATGCTATCATGTATTCATACACTTTAGATTTTATTTGCTCATCATGTTTCAGATTATTGAATTTTCTCTACCTTGTTTTTGGCAGAAACAGTTGTCTACTTTTCTGCCTGCTTTTGAAATACAGTGGAATACATTTTCCTAGTAAACAGTATCTTCTGAACTTTTCTTTGTCTGCTCTCTCTCTCTCTCTGTGTGTGTGTGGGGGGGGGGGGGAGAGAGAGAGAGAGAGAGAGAGAGAGAGAGAGAGAGAGAGAGAGAGAGAGAGAGAGAGAGAGAGAGAGAGAGAGAGAAGCAGCCTTTATTAGTACAACTCTCAGCCTGCAAGTTCTAAATGCTCATTATGCCCAACGAAAGTTTTTCTCTTCTGGGAAAAATACTTAAAATAGTATTATTGCTAAACCACTGAAATTACAGATTTATCTGTAACTGAAAAGTTGAAATGCCTGAGCATTAGAAGTTGAAGTGTGCAAAGCTTTAATGGGGATACTCATGTTTGCATGATTTATTCTTTTAAACAGATGGACGTTAGTAGGAGGTGTAATTCTTTCAGCACATAAACTATTAGCCAGTGTTACTTCTTATGTGGGTGGTGCGAGTCTTATATCAGCATACCATAATATACTTGTTTCAGAGCTAGACTCCCCACCCACAAATCAACATGAATTTTTAAAGAAGAGCTCTATTTAAATCTGTGAATCTGTCAGGCATTTAAATCTAGGTTTTGTCACATGGATAACATGGAGAAGAATTGTTTCATCCCCCCAAACCCTCAGTCTTTTCATTTTTCTGTAGATCTGTATTTGCAGTGGGTAGTTGTACCAGTCTAATTTTATTTACCTTGAGGGCACAGTGTTTAATAATATCGAGCTGCACAAACTATAACAGGCAGCACCTTAATATTGGTAGTTTTGTATTTATATTTACACTTGTGCTTGTGTTTTCCCCAATCTTTTAAGAAATAATTTGATACTAATGTGTGTGTGCATGCAGACCCAATTTTACTTGGGCTGCATCCAGTTCCCCTCTCCCCCCTAGGGGCACCTGTCTTCTGCCACATACCCATCAAGAATAATTGCACCATCTGGAAGACTTTTATGTACCTGTAACTTGGGTTGAATATCTCTAGGGAACTGAATTCAGGTGGAATGTGAATGTGACCCCTGGAGCCATGTCAAGTGACTGCAGTACCTTCTAGTTACTAAAGGATGGCCACCTTAGGCTTTATTTGTTTCAAGTCTTATGCAATTTGCTGTAGTGAAGATAGAGTATGTGTTGCTAATGTAATTCTGTTTACTACTTTCGTTGAAAAAGAACTTCAGCTTTTTCTTAGCTGATAACTTGGACAAAGCAACAGTAAATAAACGTTAGGTGATACAGATAATATGAGCAGGTGCCATACTGCTTGTCAGCTCATTTTGTCTATCAATTCTTGCTCTGTACTCTGTCCACTGACATTTCTCTCTGTCTAGGGTTGCTACTAATTAGCAGCTGTTTTTAGACTGGAGTACTTCCCAGGTTAATCACGTGTTTCTTCCTCCGTATTCTATTTTTATCTATTCTCTATCATATGGTAATAGATTTCATTTATATTTTCATTCAAGTGAAGCAAGGATGGCTGTAGAAACTGAACTTGTCTTCTAACATTATAACTTTAGTTTGAAACTTTTTTTGAAATTAGTCATATGACTAGCATAATCACCATACCTATCCAGAAAATACTTTATACTATTGCATATTGATTGCTTTTTCAATTACTGTACAGTAGTACCTCGACTTACGAAGACGATCCGTTCCGTGGCCGCCTTCGTAAGTTGAGGTTTTCGGTTCTCGAAGCGCCGCTACGGCGCATGCGTGAAGCATGATTTCGTGCTTCTGTGCATGCGGCGAATGCGCACGCCGCTCTGTGCAGGTGCAGAACGCGCGTGCCAGGGGCGCGCGGAGAAAGGACTTCCGGGGGTTATCGACTTTGGAAGTCGAAGCATTCGGATGTCAAGGTATGACTGTATATAAGGCATCTCTATATGCTCTATATGCTATATATATTGGGATCCCTCTGCTAATACTGTTTAGACACCACATCTCCCGTCATTCCTCATCATACAATATGGTGGCTGATGCTGATAGTAGTTGTAGCCCAAAACATATTTAGCCACCAAGATGGAGAAAGCTAGTCTTAGAGCTTGTCCCCACTTTGCTTGTCCCATGCTTAGAAAACATGGGTCTGAGTGGTTTTCCATTTGTCCCAATGCTTTCCCCAGGAAAACCTGCTCTTTACTGCTGAATTGGGACACAGGTGGCGCTGTGGGTTAAACCACAGAGCCTAGGACTTGCCAATCAGAAGGTCGGCGGTCCGAATCCCCATGACGGGGTGAGCTCCCGTTGTTCAGTCCCTGCTCCGGCTGGAAGGTAAGCGGTGTTTCTGTGCACTGCTCTGGTTTGCCAGAAGCAGCTTAGTCATGCTGGCCACATGACCCGGAAGCTGTACGCCGGCTCTCTCGGCCAGTAAAGCGAGATGAGCGCCGCAACCCCAGAGTCATCCGCGACTGGACCTAATGGTCAGGGGTCCCTTTACCCTTTACCTTTTTACTGCTGAATTAGAGCAAATGTCAATCCCTGGAAACAGCAAGTGATAGATACTAAGTTATTTAAATAAAAATTGAATAGTAGAGAGGCCAAAAGGCACCCTTGCCTGACTCCCTTGAAGGTTTTAATGGGGTCTGAATCAGGGTTCAAAATTGGGGCGCCAGGCGCATTTTGCACCTAAAGTTTCTCCATTTGCAAGCACCTCAAAAAGTCTGGGTGCCATTTTTTGTACCTGTCTGACACTCAAGGATTAATGAAATGTATGTGATTTGAAGCCTTGAAGTATATGTTAAGGATAGACAATATATTAAGGAGTTTAACAACAAAGAGTAGAGGATTTTGAAAACTCAAGTATGGTACCAGTTTGTTTTTTTGTAAACACCAAATTAAACATGTATTAACAATTTCTGCTAAAATGTGATATTAACAATGTGTTACTTATGTGAATTGCATATTAATTCATGCTTATCAAAATAATAAATAAAAAGTGTTGCTGACTCCCCACCCCCCATGACGACTAGACATTCTGTTTTGGTGCCCACAACCCAGGTCCCAGAAGCCATTTTGCTCCTAGCTTTTCAATCCCAGTTTCTAACGTTGTACGTAATGTGGAGCTTTGGTTTTGTTCTAAAGAAGCAGTAGAGAACTATAGATTCTAAAGTGAACGCCGAAGTTCATTCTCTCCTCTCACACATAGAGGAGAACAGGGCAGGACACAAACTGTGGCTCATTCTCAATCATCTAACCCACTATTTAGGCAGTCATCTAAATTGGTCTTAGGAAAAATTATTTGAGTGTTCAAAATTCTGATCTGACTTATTTTTTTCTTTTTCTTTTTTTGCAGAGGTTTTGTGTTGGATAGCAGGAACAACCTGCAGATGAGAGGCTTGGTGGTTTTACTTATATCTAAGGCTGCTGGGCCCAGCATAACAGCAGAGAGCTCCCTCCAAAATGATATGATCAGTGGGATATATTCTAGGTAAGAATTTTCTAATGCAAAAGATGCAGAGTCACATCTATTTTCTTTTCAGATTATGCCAATATTTTTGTGTGTGTTTTTTCAAAATATGCAAATACCATTGAGATATATGAGAATAATATTCAGAAAGACAGTTTCCCTTTCTGTTTCCATCTGTGCTTCATTAAAAAGAAAAGTGGTATAGTGCTTTTTGTATATGATGATCTCTACAATCCTTACCTTTATCCCTGTTTGCAACAACTCTATGAGATCCTTACATAGGCATTTCCCAGATGGGATATTGCACTGAAAAATAGTGTTCTAAGTGAATGCACAGCAGCAGGATTTTCTTTCCACATACAGTAGATAGTTTTATAGTAGCAAAAGCACTCACCTTTTCCATCCAGTCACAAGTACTGCATGTATCACTTTCCAGTCTGTGCTTGACCTTATATTACTTCTTATTGTACTGATACACAATAAAAAGGGTCTACAGTATTTTTCAATGAAATTATTATTACACCGCTTTGAGGGTTGTTGTTGTTGTTGTTGTTGTTGTTGTTGTTGTTGTTTTTACAATCAAGCGGTGTGTAAATTTTATGAAATAAATAATAAATAAAATTGTTAAATTGCCTTCCTTCATTTGGATCACCTCCCATACCTTGGTATCCAATCCTCCAATACTGGTGCATTGATCCCCCCCTCCAACAACCTGAATTGTAACTAATTGTTGAATGGGCAGCTGTTAGTAGGTGTTCAACTATTTTCCTGCCTTCTAACGTGACTAGGTCTTTTACATAACCAAAAAGCATAACTAATAGATTGGTTCATAACTTATATCCAGTGATGGCTCTTTTACCATCTCTGGTAGAAATCATTGGCTTCCATTGCAGCAAAATGTTGATTCAGGATATGGGAGAAATTAATGAGGTGTATACAGGAAGAATGAATGACTTGGCCTCTGCAAACCATGGTCCAAATATCCGGGGGTGGGGGGAAGCCTGTGCAGATGTCTTTGTCTTCTTATAATGATGAGTGTTTTGGCAGTGGTAATATGTAATACGTAAGGAGCAGTTCTTGCTTGATCCGCAAGATGAAGAAAGCTGCTGCATCCTTGTAAGATTACTACTGATTTTCCAAACATAGTACCGGTAATACAGCTGACCTACTGAGGCACTGAGTTAGCAGTATATCTTCATTGACTATTACTTTTCCATGGTGCTTTAAAGAAAGACAATCAGTATCTGCTCACAAAGAGTTCCTGTTTTAGGAAGTTGAAAAGAAGTAGCATGTGGATCTTTAACCATTCATAGGAAATACGATGTTGACCAGTTTTCCAAACCAAGAAACCTTCATCAAATCACTCTTGATCACTGAGAATTAACAAAATAATGACCATGGAAAACTGATTCAAATGTGACAGTTCCAGATGATTGGTCATGTAGGGGTCATTGTTAAGAGTAGCTACATTTAACTTGCAGTGTGGTAATGATCCTTACAGAATGTCTTTATTTGGAAGATGGCTGAAAAGGCTTTTGTGCTGTGCCTAGATATAAGAAAGCCAGGCAAGGTGTGATTGCATCAACAGCATTTTTTTGTGCGGCAAGAAGCAGTTTTGGATGTGTGGGCAGCTTTTGTCAGGAATGAAGTTGGGTGATGGTAATAAAGATTTGGATTGGATTGGCTTGGAAGTTGGGTGATGGGAAGGAACTATAGTCCCAGTCCTGATCAGGGTCCTATGTGGTTATTATTGTATTTAATGCATCATCTACACTTTTTCTGCTGAATCCTGTATGATTTGAAGATGTAGCAACCTGTCAGTAGTGATAATGCAGAATCCCTACTTGTGCTGGCTCTCTGGTTCACTGTCACTACCTGCAAGGGAACTTAAGGTGTACCTGCTCCATGGTAGTGGTGAACAATTTTGCCTGACAGCACCATGGAGCTATTGTGCTGAAGGACTCCATGGTAGAGTGGTTTGGTGCAGTGCAGACACCTGAAAGTTCCCTTCCCTGGCAAAAGGGCAGTTTTCTAAGATTTTGTGTGCATATAAAGATTTTACTCGTGTCTAATATATTTAGGTGCCTGTTTCAGATGCATGGAAGAAGGGCATGCCAACTGCACACACGGTACATTGTCTATACAGTATTATACACTATATGCTAGCAAGTTGATGTAAAAGTCCTACTGAAGAAATCCCAGTTTCTTAACAAACCTGCCATACCAACATATGGCTCTGACTTCAATACATGGCTTGTAGATGCATTTCTGTTGAAAGATATTCAGAAAATTTAATTATGCTTCCCAGTAGAACAGGCATAAATTAAGTAAAATGTAACCCCCCCCCCTCCTCCCTAACTGAAGATCAGCAACTGATATAGGTTTCCATGCATCAAGAAAGCATTTTGCAAATGTTAAAATGAGAACAAACTATTAAAAAAATAGTGGAAGGGAATTGCCTTAATAATAGAAATTAGCTGATGCCAACTTTCCAAAATGCATCTGATTAATCTGATCCTGTCCCAGAGGCGGCAGCAGTTGCAAGGCTCAGAAGGGATTTTTATCCCTTCCCTGCTGCTGATTATAGCAGCACACCTGGTGATAGGGGCAAGGGCTCAGAGGCAGCTTGCCATCTCCTTTAACTGTTTAGCATCATCACATGTACAGAGCAAGGCCCATCTGCTTCATTGGTATATTTTGCCAAAAGCAGAGGAAACAAGCACCATGATGAGGTGAAATTGTGGCTGGGGGAGAGGATGGAATAAATCTCTTTAAAGCAAGTTTAAATGTTAGAGGATTCAAAGTGTTGTGGGAGGGAAATTGGGGATTCCACCCCTCTATTAATTAAAAACATAGGGTCCCCTCACACTTTGGTGCCTTTCTTATTAATTAATGCTTGTTCTCAAAGCCTTAATAGCATGTCATATCCATCCTTGTTTACTGATAAATAATTTTCTTTGGTGATTCAAGCTTTAATTTTAGTCTCACTCAACGGACCTTATATTAATGTTCCCTTGACGTGTAAAATGTTTTAAAAAATTATATACGTTGCTTTTTTTATTTTGAAAAAGGCTATGCCCTTTTGATTTCTTAAAAGCCTATCTGCTCACTTACCTTATGAAGCACTGTCTTTATCCAACAGTGTATGTGATATGGGAGGGGACAGAAGCATATTTGTAGCTTGTTACTGAAGTGACCAATGTAAGGTTGTGGAATCCATTTAGAAATCATATAGATAGTAAAGTTTTTATCTGTCATCCCTTGTGTACAGATTTATGTACATGCATATATGCATGTTTATTTATCACAGTTTATGTTCCACCTTTTCACTCAAGGAGCTGAAAGTGGTATACATGGTTTTTCCCCTCCCCAACTTATCATCACAACAAACAACCCTGTTAGGTAGGTTAGGTAGGTTAGGTTAGGTAGGTTAGACTTGAGTGGGAATTCTCCCAGGTCATAATCCAGCACTTGAGAAGGACTTACTAGTACTAAAGCCATTAATATCCACAGATCAATGCTTCCATCATACAAATATTTTACATAGTTTTGAACGTAAGCCATAAGATTGGCCAAATTTCTGCAATAATAAAAGCTTTCTTTACTTGGATGAGGCAAATTTTTATTTCAGTGTGTTTGTTTGACACTTGGAATACCAAATGATTTTCAGCTGTTTCATCTTGATTTGAGAAATGAAACAAATATTTTGAAACAAGTGCCGCTTAACTATATTTGAAAATGTGTTCTTGTTCATGCATCATAGGGCTGAATCCATCAGTATTGTCACTTTCCAGCTACATTGGTATGGCTATATATTTTTAAAGCTATGTGGAAATATTTCAGGGAAACACTTGGACAGATGAGCATCTGTTCACAGGTTTGGTGGTGTCTGTACATAATTGGCAATGCATATTAATGGGAATCTGTTTACCTTGCTTCAGTTTGTCTTGCATAGTCATTGCAAATAAACTTTTAACTAGAGTTTTGAAGGCATGAACCTAAAATGCAGAAAATAGCATGCAGTTTAATCTACCTATTATGTGCAAAACTATTGCCATTTTTAATGGTCCGTACCTTCTCCATTTTAAAATAATTTTTTCTTTGATAAAATTATCAGAACATACAGAAAGTTAAAATATAAAGGAAAAGGATGCCTGGACGGTTAAGTCCAGTCAAACCTCACTATGGGGTGCGGCGCTCATCTCGCTTCAGGCCAAGGGAGCCAGCGTTTGTCCACAGACAGCTTTCTGGGTCATGTGCTTCTGGCACAATGGGACACCTTGACAAGTGCCAGAGTGCACGAAAACGCCGTTCACCTTCCCGCAACAGCGGTACTTATTTAAAGCCACCTTTCTGTAAGATGAAATATATTTGCCTTAGGCAGACTATTACCCTGTGTAAGGGGTTTGACTAATCACATTATAGTATTAATAGCTCAGTAGTAAATGTTCTTTATAAAAATTACTACTGGGCTTCATATTTTGCAAGTCTTAATGCAGTTGAAGATTTGTGGCATGACATCAATTTAAATAATATAATATCCCACAATTTCCCCAGCCTTTCTTGTTTCAAAGGTATCTCCTTACATGTCCAGTGATTAGCATAACCAGTCTAGAAATTAGTGACAAGAGTGACTGTTTTGTTCTGAGGACTAGATCTGGTATAACATTTAAAAGACAAACAAAAGTCTTGGTACATTAACAATAATAAAGGACAATACTGCCTTTATTTGTCCCAAATACAGAGCTCTATAAGATGTCCACCATGTATAGAAGGAGTCTGCTCTCTTTTTTTGCACATAGAATCATAGAATTGTAGAGTTTTAGTCCAACTTCCTGCAATGCAGGAATGTCAGCTAAAGCATCTATGGCAGATGACAATCTAACCTCTGCTTATAAACCTCCAATGAAGGAGTATCCACTTCTGAGGGAGTCCGTTCCACTGTTGAACAGCTCTTACTGTCAGAAACTTCTTCCTGATGTTTTGCTGGAAACTCCTTTTTTGTAACTTGAATCCATTGGTTCGAGACTTGCACTCCAGAGCAGGACAGAGCAAGCTTGCTCCATCTTCCATGTGACAGTCCATTAGATATTTGAAAATGGCTATCCTATCTCCTCTCAGTTTCCTCTTTTCCAGACTAAACAATTCCAAGCTTCAAGGTAAAGGTAAAAAGGGACCCCTCACCATTAGGTCCAGTCGTGACCGACTCTGGGGTTGCGGCGCTCATCTTGCGTTATTGGCCGAGGCAGCTGGCGTACAGCTTCCAGGTCATGTGGCCAGCATGACTAAGCCACTTCTGGCAAACCAGAGCAGCACACAGAAACGCCGTTTACCTTCCCGCTTGGAGCGGTACCTATTTATCTACTTGCACTTTGATGTGCTTTCGAACTGCTAGGTTGGCAGGAGCTGGGACCGAGCAATGGGAGCTCACCCCGTCACAGGGATTCAAACGGCAGAGAAGTGGATTACTAGTGATAATGGCTATATGCAAAGGTCTGTTAATGTGTCTGAACTTGGCCACCAAAAATTATTTCTACTAGTCACTAGCAATATAGTAAAAGTATTCCTGAACACATCCAATTGTCTTTCTGTCTTCACAGTTATCTGGCACAGTACTAGCAATAACTATTTCCAACCTTATAGGTCTTGTCTAATTTCAGAAACGTTGAATGCCATTGTATTGGCATAGTTATGCAACAGTGGACTCTGCCTGATATCTGCTGGTCCAACAGCTCCTACTACATCTTTCTTTTAAGCAGCTCTACATCCAGCTTGTGTCTTCAGGGCTCCTGTTTGACTACAGACCCAGCTCTTGTGCAGGTTCTGATGGAACATCTCAGCCCTGAAATTGGCATTGCACAAATGCACCATGCCACAGTTCCAGACCTTGCCTCAGTCAGAGCAGGGTCAATCCTGGTAAATCTTGGGCAGGAAGGTGGGTTACCTGAAAGGCAGGTGGAGACATCTTTTATGTATGGAGCTCCTGATTGCAGATGGTCCTTTTGCCTGATTTTTCAGGGATGCCTCTCCCCTCCATTGTCACAGCCAGCCTCATTCATGTTGTACAGGAGAGACTTCCAGGAAGCTGCTGGGGCAAAGGACAGTTAGCTTCTGCCAACCCCCCTTCCTTTACCATATGATTTTCTCTGAATCCAGCCCAACATCTTGTATATAATTATCTTCCTTTTAGAATTCATATTGGATTTTGAAAACATGTTTCACATTTCAGTGGCAACTGTTGAGTAAGGTCAGTTGCTTAAACTATCACTGTATATTTGAAATGATATCAATTGTAGTGGTGATTCTAAGGCAGAAAGTTCTTAATTTAAGATGTCACAGTCCCAGCAGGTTGATGGGACTCCTGTATGGAAGAAGTGATGTTATGCAGACTTCTACCATGCTTGCATGATGAGGCGCATAAGTGCAATGATCATATGTTCTGTGGGGTTGGGCCAATTGAGACTGAGGACTGTCCTGTTCACAGTGCCACTGCATGCCATTATTTGGCTGGTGCATTTTGGACTTTTCAAATGCAGCCCCATCCAGAATTTGTTACTGTTTGTTACTGTAGCATGAATGACTGTGGCTAGGGCTGCTTTCTTCAGGTAAGGGCACAGCTTGCTTACCAGCCAAAAGTGGTAAAAAGTGCTCTTGGCCACTTCCAGCACTTGGGCATGCAAGAAGTGACTCCAGATGCATCAGCACCCACAATATGAAAATCCAGTTCTTACAAGGGAATGCAACTCCAACAGGAGCAGGCTGCACGCCTTTTGAATGGATCTGCCCCCCCCCCATGGTTGCTTTGACTGGACTGGAAAAAATTATTTTCTTCATCCTCATCCAGTCTTTTGCTGATGTCAAACAAATGCAAAGAAATAAATTCAAAGCTAGCAGTTCAGTTGTGGGGGTTTTGTTTTTGCTGATTTCACCACTTTTCTTAGTTTGTAGCCTTAATATTTGAATGTAGCTTATCATTATTTAGAACAATTCAGTCATTGTATTTATCTGTCTTACTAAGCATAGGTTTTGATACATACAAAGTATATTTCTATTCTCTCTCTTGGTACACTATGCTGGATAATTAAAACATTTTTAGAGACCTTTGATCTGTCATTTCTATAACATAAAATATAACTTAATTTTATTCCTGACCATAATGGCTTTAACCTTGTGTACTAATTTGAATATGCTTGTGGAGGTAGAATCTTAAATGAGACACAAATGAAGGGAAAATTGCTAATGCTGGCACTGTATATCTAATGAGTACGGTGTAATAAACCATAACCTCTTCAACAGTTCTGTGGAAAACAGTGTGATTATTTTGGATGGATGGCTCTTTGTGTATGGCTCATTACCATCTGGCATAATCTGTATTGATATAGACTGTAATTGTGAACTATTTGACATGCTGCTTTTAATAAATGTGACTTGGCTGGTATGGGCTGGTATATAGGAAACTGTAACAAGGGAGTTGAAGGCTGCCTTTCAGATCTGAATCCCAGTCCAGATTCCTTGTCTGCTGGAAAAGACCACCTCCACAGATCCTCCTCCACAGAACAGATGGTCAGCTCTGGATTGTGTGTTTATATGTGTGTGTTTAGAGTTAGTTTTGCTCAAACAGGCGATTGGTGATGTTAGATTAGATATAGGTGACTGTGCCAGCTGTTCAGTAGTACCTCCATTCTATATCCTAACCTAGCTTCTGGGTTGAGAGACTCTACCCCCCGCCCTTCTATCCTGTTCCACCCTGTTGGATCAAATTAAGGAGCAACCAATTTGCAGATACTGTAGGTGCTTTGATATTAAGTTCTTGCTTTCTGAATCGGGACAAGTGTTTTCCTGTGGCAGTTAACTTCCTGATTGTAGAGCTGAAGGCTTCCCTGTTGACATCTTACTTAATCATTTGTTATTTGACTGTACTTGTTATATTACATTATCTCAAAGCAAGTTCTCCTTTAAATATATTAAATAAGTCAGTACTAGCTTCCCCTTAAAATAAGCAAAACACAACCTGATCCTGGTCCCAAATCAGCTGTATTCGAACTTTCAAAAGTTATCTGAATGGCTAGTTGCACCAAAGTATGGGTGGCAATGTGCATTTAATCTAAAGAGCATCCCATTCAAAACAGTATGGGTAGAAAGCAACTATGTTTGGATATGCATTCTGATCCATATCCAATTACATACTCAAGATTTATCATCTAGCAAATTATACACATGTAGAAACCTATTTACAGGCATTGATTCCCTTAGCTTGAATTGGAATGACTGGTCATGTTCATATGTAATGCTTGAACCCTGGATTTTTTAGCATTACGTTCATGAGCTGGAATAAGCCTGAGTAAAGCTTGAGCTTGTGCTTGGGCACTCCCACACACACAGAACCATTATTTACTTTTGCTTTCCTCCATCTGTTTGTCATTGCATCTGAACCATAAGTGGTTGTTTATAACACACTCTGGTTATTTTATTGATTACAATGATTCAAGATACAAATCCTTCCAAACCAGCTTACAAGTAGTAGAAAGCTATTTTAACAATATAATAACAACACAGCTATCTGTCAGGTATCTTTCCACAGTGCTGCTTCTTGTTAGGAAGAAGGCCTTGCAAAAAAGGGAAAGTTTAGCTGGAGGACATATTGAGGCAGTTTTTGCACTCTTCCATCACTCTCCTGGAATTCTTCCCACAAGGCAGTTGGTAGTAAATGACCCTGTGGAGCCTTGGGGGCTTGCAGCTGAAGCAGGCTCTGATTAGGGACTCTAGTTAGTTTATTTAACAAGCATCAGAAACCATGGTTTGAAGATGGCTTGTCTTGTAACAGACTGGAGTTCGTTACAAATGATGATCTCTGGTTCCCTTTTGATGACAAGTTGAGATGAGGGAGAAATGAAACTAAACGTTGCGGGAGTCTTCCTCCAGCTGCATGGGACAAGGGAGAGAAACCCTTTTAGACATACCTTCTGTTTTCTCCTACAGACATACACATCCTTCATATATACCACATCCCCTGGCAGTGCACTGAAGGAAATTCAGTTTAAAACAGTGGGCTGTAACCTTAACAGACACAAGACAAAAGGGAAAAAAAGGGACAGGGACACAAGAGGAAAATAAGTACGTTCACCAGTCCTTACATTATGATTACCCAGTGACCAGATGGAGTGGCTGCTTGTGGAGGCAATCCTAGAGGAGCCAAGCAGCAACAGGTCCCAGTGAGGTTGATGAGCAGAGGATAGGCTAACTGCCCCACTTCTGCAGATGCAGCTACAGTATGTGGAAATGCTTACCAGAGGGAAAGGGGGGGGCAAGCATCCCTTGACAATAAAACATAATAAATCTTATTTCTCACACACAATTGTGTGACATTAAAGTTTATTATTCCAAATAATGGGCCACAAACAATAAATTAAACACTAGGGACATGATCCAGACTCCCCTCTGTTCACAGCTCTGTATATGTGGCAGGAAGATTTCTGATACAGTGATAGCCAAGCTCAAGGAGTTGGATTGGAACACTAAATATGTTTGCCAAAACAACTTTGTATTTTTAATACTAAAAACTATAAAATATTAACGGTGGTTAGATTCCCAATTTCTGTTTAAAAATTATTTGAAAACTGTTAAATCTAAGGAGTTTAGATTCATATGTGTTGTGCCATTTAGTTACACTGTAATGTGGTTTCCAGAACATGCACTGACAAATCCACAACACTTGATCATTGTTATTATGAACGCCCATTGTTTGCAATGTAATACAATCCTGAGACAGGACAGTGCCCTTCAGATGCAAGGGTAGATTTAATATAGGATAAGGACGCTCATCTGTATACTTTCAACTGCAGCCATATCTCTACCCTTTCAAAATAATTAATAATAATAATAATAATTTGTGATTATAATAGTTAATAATAATTTAGTCTTAAACGAGTAATGTAAAAAAAGAAAAGAAAACGGATCTGACACATTTGGAAGTCGATAGGGAAAGCTGGATTTTTAAAAATTCTGTACAGCATTTCCAGTGTTTCTATTTCTTTTTTTACTCCTAATTCCCTTATTAGCTCTGTTCTGGCACATCTTATTTTTGGTGCTCTCAAAGCATAACTGTTAATTCAGTCTCACAGTTACATAATAGGCCTAGGCAAAATATATATTTTGTAAGGCTATTGCACATGCTACTAATGTTACAGAGCTGCAGAAATGTAACATGTAACTTGATGGTGATTGGTTTGGTAAACTATTCTCTAGGCAGGAGTCAACTCAGTTGTTACTGGTGCAGACCAGTGTCCACTTGTACAATGGGACTCTCCATTGTACAAGTGGAGGGAACCCCCAGGTTTGAGGGGGCAGAGGGGGAAGTCTTGTTGCGCAGCTGCCCTTCATTTCCTGCCCCCAAAAGTTAGTGCTACGTTGGATTCCACTGTCCTTTGCTTATATTACGTGAAAGCAGAGGGGAAATGGAAAGCTAGTACTGTAAAAGTGACAGGCAAAATGATTAATTTTGAAAAAGAATGAATGCTGGGGATATAAATCTGCCTTAAAAACTTTCGGTTGTATTGAAACTAGGCGTGACTAACTTAGGTACATTAATATCTACTCTGAGTAGAACTTTAGTGGATACAATTATTGTCCTGCTTCAAACCCAAGATTAGTGAAGGGTTGCTCCATGTGCACAGTGGAAAGGTAATGAAACTTTATATTCATATGCCATTCTCTCTAAATAGGTTTGAAGGCTCAGTGTTAGTATTTTAAGCTGGTTTTGAGAACTGATCATGATGAGATTGTCTACTTGTTTGTAAATCAGCTAATTAAAGTTTAAATCTGTTGCTTTAGCCACTAGATTTTGATCATTATTACTTCTAACAATGTTACACTTCCCTATAGTGTTTTTTCCCTACCATTTTGTAAACTGCAGTCTCTGTGACTTTTCTGTGCCCATAGGCAGTTAACATTGATTTATCCAGGAAAGAATAATTCAGTAAGCTAATAACCCTCACTGAACACAGGAATATTTACTTCCAAATAAACATGCACAGGATCAGGTTGTAAACCGTGGTTCAGATGACTGCAGTGCTTAAAAGCAGTATAAATACCATATTCCAGTCTTCTTTCTTATTTCAGAGGGCTGCTTTTGTAGTAAATAAATGTTCAACAAGTGATCCTTAGTGTGCTTTATCTATTATGGTTTACTTAAGTAAAAATGGGGCCATAGTTAATAATCTCTTGCAAGGTAGACAACCTCTTAATTACTATTATTTCACCACTCCCAAGATTTCTATAGAATATGTTTTCTCTCTTAACACATTAAACTGAATTCAGACTGCTTAAGAATCTCCAATTCTGGTATCCTGTATTAAAACTCAGATTCTTTGAGAAATGCCTAGAGCTATTTTATATATTCAAATGACAGATTGCTTTACCTTGTTTGTCATTTTAGTTAAAAATTAAGTAAGCCTTACGAGAAGATGTCCTCTAGCATTTTAAAAAAATGAATATACTAAATACATGAGCTGTATTTTTAATGCAGTAGGCTGAATAATACAGGTTCTGTTTGGAGAGCAAACAAGAGCACAGAAACCTAAGGAAAAATGGGAAGGAAGGCTCAGAAAGTATGACACTAATGTATTTGTGTAACCTTTTTGTGGCAAACTGTACAGGGAGGATTTTTGTTTCCTTCATTAACAGCTTATTAAAGGGGGAAAGGAACGCTAGGGACACTGGGAGCGGGGTGGGGAGTCAGAGAGGTGAGCTTGATCTCAGGATATTAATGTGTGCCTTCAGCTGGGGGAAATGAGCCATCACTTGAGTAAGCTGCAGCTTTATGTACTCGTCACTAGGGATCCCCATATGTCAGGGGTCCCCAAACTTTTTCAGCCGGGGGCCGGTCCACCGCCCCTCAGACCCTGTTCTGGGCCGGACTATATATTTTTTGGCGCAAGGACCCCTGCTGCGCCCCACCCCCTGGGTGGGCAGCAGAGAGAGAGAGTCCGGAGGGACAGAGACTCAATTTTCCATTTTCCAGAGTTGTTGAAAGGCGGCTCAGCCCCCCACCAGCGCACCTCTCCCTCGGGTGTGGGTTCAAGGAGGGAGATGCTGCCTTCACAGAAAGAAGACTGGGGGTGTGGGTTCAAGGAGGGAGATGCTGCCTTCACGGAAAGAAGACTGGAGGTGTGGGTTCAAGGAGGGAGATGCGGCCTTCATGGAGGGAAGATGGGGGTGTGGGTTCAAGGAGGGAGATGCTGCCTTCACGGAGGGAAGACTGGGCGTGTGGGGTCAGGGAGGGAGATGCTGGCACATTCATTCAAGGCAGTCCAAAGTGACACCATTAATTCTTTATAATACAGTATTGCTCTAAAAACAGATGGCAAAATACTATAACTTTACAGTACTGGTCTTTGGCGTCTGGAGAGGGGAAGGGGGAACTTTGTATCTGAAAGTTTAAAACTGAATTTGATCATCATAAAAAACATTGGAAGAGGCAAATGGCTTTAGCCACGTTTCATGGGGAGCCCTACCTGATTTCCGTTGAACTTACTGCAAAGTAAGTTAGCTCTTAGCCTGGCACTGAGAGGGGGGAGACCCAGCTGCCTTAAGAGATGAATGAAATAAACACCGGGATGAAAACACACACACACACACACACAAAGCGGGAGATTGATATTTTGGGGTCCTAGGGCAGATTAGGCAGGTCTCCTTAGTCAGTTGCTGCCCAGGGCTGCGGAGCCAGGAGGAGAAAAGTCAGCGGAGCTGCCTTTTGGACTGGGCTCTGGGCTCTGGGGCTGAGGAGCCGAGGCAGCTGAAGCAGCCGAGCGGAAGAAGCCCAGCGGAGGCAGGCGGGGCGAGCCAGGAGCTCCGTTCAGAGTCCCTTAAAGGCGCAGCGCCGCTTTTTCCCACCGCCTTCCTGAGCACCCCCTGGGCTCCTCTGCCTGCTCTTGCAAGCCCGAAAAGGCTCCTGTCCCGCTGCTGCCTCTCATAACGGCAGGCACAGGAGCCGCAGTTGGGGGAGGCAGCAAAGGGGCGGGAAGGAACGAGCAGCCCGGCTTCTGCCCAGCTTCGCTGCTTTAAAGCGAGCTGTGGAGGAGGGGAGGTTTCTCCTCCGGGCTGAGAGGCTGCGCTGCGTCTCTCTTCTTCTTCGAGGACTCTGCGCCGCACCTCCTTCTCCTTTCCCCAGCCCTGGGTTCCGCTCAGTCAAGCTTCGCCACCAGCGCACACACCGCAGGACCAGCAAGAGCTGTGCGCGCGCTGGTGGGCGAAGCTCGACTGAGCGGAACCCAGCGCAGTGGAAAGGAGAAGGAGGTGCGGCACTGAGTCCTCGGAGAAGGAGAGAGACGCGGTGCCACTAGCCTAGATGGGCCTGCGTGGAGCAGCGTGAGGAGGAGCGGCCACAGGCGGCGCCCAGGAGGAGCCTGTGCCATGCTTCCCTTCCGTGGCGCTGCTGCTGCGCTCAGGACAGGCGCAGGCTCCTGGCGGCGAGGAAGAGGTGACGCAGGGGGGTAAAATGGCTCTCGCTGGGATTTATTTTAAAGTGCATAATGGCCATGCCGATCCCCATACTTTTCGCGGGCCGGATTGGGAGGCCAATTGGGCCGCATCCGGCCCCCGGGCCGTAGTTTGGGGACGGCTGCCATATGTCCTGGGATCAGCAAGAGTCAGACCTCAGTTGTAGAGAGCAGAGGACACTCGTTGGTATTCATGGCAGGTATCTCAGCTCAATCTGCCCAGAGCAAGTCTGTTTAATGTTGATCAGCTGTCCATCTGATAAACTGAATTGATATGGACATTTTCTCCAAGGGCTGCCCTGACAATGACAGCAGAAGCATCAGGATGTCTTGTTAGTTGCCCTCCCTCCTCTTCCCCTGTTCCAGGATGTGTTAACCCTTCTTTAGACATAAGGTTATGACAGAATGTAATTTTCTGTCACATTCAATAGATGGCTTTTATTCCTGCCACACTCTGAAACAAAAAGGTTAAATTTAGCATATAAAAAGGTTTGTTACCCCATATACCCATTGCTATAATTCATCTATGTATGGTAATAGAATGTTGAAGTGCATAAAAACGGGTATTTTTAGACCATTTTTTTTAAAAGTGCTGCTTTGTTGTGGTTGTTTTTACTTGCAATTATCAACATGGTTTAGGGTTGTTAGTACACATTTGAAGAATGGGAGTATCCACATTTTGATTTCCTTTTAAACACTATTTTATATTGTTAAGTATTCCCTTAAATCTAGTAAGAATCCTCATGTCAGGGCCTTATTATACATGGCATCATATATGTATTTAAACAAATATTTTTTATCAGTCCTCTTATTTTGGAGAGGAAAGCAGCCGTGGCCCCTGTGCTTGTTTGTTGCTGAAAATTGCCACTTACCTGGCTGCTTTTTTGGACCTTAAGATTCCTGTTTTTAGCAAATGGGGGGGGGGCAAAAAACACAGCCAGGTAAAGGAGCTGCTTTTCAGTAGAAAATAAACACAAGGACCTGATCTGGTTCAGCACCAGCTGCTTTTTCTCCAAAATAAAATCAACCAGGTTAAACACATTTGTTCAATGAGTTAATGTCACGTGCAGTTTGCCCCTCAAGTGGGCCAGGCAAGATAGACTCAAAATGGTGTGCTCACAAAGTGCTGAATGCTATATTTGTATTGATAAGTACCCCATCTGCTATAGTTTTCAGCATTTCTCTTTTGTAGACAACCAGATTATACAGCTGTTTTGCAGCTAATTGAACTGTTTCCTGTCTTTGCTTTAAAGCCAACGAAGTCTGGCAGAGATTACTGAGTTGATTCACACAGCTTTCCTGGTACATCGTGGGATAGTAAACATTGGTGAACTGACATCATCGGATGGCCCGTTGAAGGACATGCAATTTGGAAATAAAATGGCTGTCTTAAGTGGTGATTTTCTTCTAGCAAATGCATGCTCAAGCCTTGCTGAGCTGAAAAATACTAAGGTAATATGGTTTTATTGCTTTAAAGAAGGTGTAGGCTTCATTTGTGTTTATTTCTCTGCTGCCTTTTGTGAGCTAATTTTGTTAGAAATCCATATTCCTTGAGGCATTAGATGTCATATAAAACTACTCGCTGCCCAAAGGTCTGAAATTTTATCAGATATGATATGTCAGCTATGTCAAATAAATTGTGCTATAAAATTAACACTATATTAACCATATTTACTCACCAAGAAACTACTAGTAAGATAGCAGACTTACGTCTATCATAAGTAGAAATAATGAATTAAAGCAAATTGAACATAGTTCAATGAACTTAACTGCTTCCCTTTTAAATATTAATAATATTGTTTGGAACAGGTTTCAAACTAGTTTTTGTTATAATTTCCCCCCCCTTTTTTTCTCATAAAACCTAGGATTCCACTGCACATAACCTTTTTCTATAGCAGTAGTAGAAGAGGTATTGTTTATTAAATTTGTATGCTACCCTTTATCAAAAGATCACAGGGTGATTCACAACACAAAAACACACTATACATAATAAAACAAAAACAAACCAATAACCCCCTTCCCACAAACACATTTAAAAGGCCATAGAATGTTTATTCAGGTGAAGGCCTGCTTATGGAGTAATGTTTTTACCTGGTGCCTAAAGATAAATAATGAAGGCGCCTGGGGAGCCTCCCAGGGAAAGCATTCCACAAACGGAGCCACCACCGAAATGACATGTTCTTGTGTTGACACCTTTCAGACCTTTTATGGAAGGGGGCACACAAACAAGGGCCTCAGATGATGATTTCAGGGTCCAGGTCAGTTCATATGGGGAGAGACTGTCCCTGTGGTATTGCTGTCCTGAGCCGTTTTAAGGCTTTATACGTCAAAACCAGCACTTTGAATTGGGCCTGGAAACTGGCAGCCAATGTAGTTGGACCAGGATCAGTGTAATATCTCAAACTGCCTTGTCCTGGTGAGCAAGCTAGCCACTGAATTCTGCACCAGCTGAAGTTTCCAAACCATCTTCAGAGGCAAAAATTATAAGTGTAATTTATCTAAGTATTCTAACCTAGAGGTTATCTAAGTATATGATAAAAGAATGATAAAATTAGATTACTTCATGCATTTCAGTTTGTTGGCTCTCATCCAGTCCATTACCGAGGCAAGACAATGGTCCATTACATTCACTGCTACACCTGCAGGTGTAAAGAAGTAGAGCTGTGTGTCATTAGCATATTGCTGACAATGTTCTCCAGAACTCCAGATGGCCACACTCAGCAGTTTCATGTAGATGTTAAACAGCATTGAATCCTGAGGAACCCCACATTGAAGGCTCCACAGGGCTGAAGAGCACTCCCCAAGCATCACTCACTGGAAATTACCATCCAAGCAGGAACCGAACCGCTACGAAGTAGTGCCACCCACTCCCAATTCAGACAACTGCTCTACAAAGGTACCATGGTTGATGGTATCAGAAGCTGCTAAGAGGCTGAGGTGGATAAACAGGGAAACGTTTCGACATACAGGCAATCAAAGCAGTTTCAGTGCCAAAACCCTGAATGAAATGGAACTAGAAAAGCAGTTTCCTCTAAGAGCACTTGGAACTGTTGTGAAAAGTCTAATCCATCCTTGGACATCTGTTATCATGGGAGAATGTGAATGAGTAGACTGTTCATACATACTATTCATGATAGGCATAGAATTTTTAGAGTGACAGTGATCACAGGAATGGCTGGTTGGACATCTTGGTTATGACCAGGTTCACACCCTGTTTTATGTGAGCATGTGCTCAAGAACAAAAAGTGGTATTGTCTGCCAAGTGTATTCTGTGTACATGCATGCTAAGATGCACAGAGAGCTATTGCATGAACTTGGTCTTTTATAAAATCTGCAATTAAAATCAAGGGGGGAAGTAGCCATAAATCATTCTCGGTCCTACTCAGATTGATGAAAAACATGGATTAAAATGCTGCTCATTATTCTGTCTTTAAGTACTTGAGCAAAAACATGTAATTATTTCAAGCTTGCTTTGAATCAGTTCTGTAGTAAATTGAAGCACAGTAGCCTAAAAACTGCTTGTATTCTCAAGCAATTAAGCGGCATGTCTGAAAGTTCTGCCAAAACATGTTAACACTTTCTCCCACTTTTGACACCTGAATACTTTAATACCTTCTATATACCATAAGTGGAATACAGGTAATTTATTTATCAACTCATTCTTTCTTGCATCTTAAAAAGCATGAACAGTTGGACTATAAGCTGTAAAAATCCTTGACACTTACACTGGCTTGACTTGGTATTATTTTGAAAGATGAGTTTTTTAGACTTGTGTATTTTGCATGAAGTCTATAAAGCCATGAAGTCCTCCCCCATTCCCACACCCACCACTTTGTGAAATACTCATTGCAGTAATCCCGTATTTCCCATTGGACCCGGTGGGGCTTTACTTCTGAGTAGACATGTGTTTTTAATGGTACATGTAAGGCAGGAAGTATTTTGCCTAATAATGGAGCCAATTGCTGTGATTTCAAAGCCAGGTGGGGCTAACTCTTAAACCACCTAAAATTTTCAGATGGCCATGAATTGGAAGGCACACAGCCCTTGACATCTGTCCACTTTGCCTTTCCAATTCTGATATGTAATCCATGAAGAACGTCTGCCTCAAGTTGGAAAGCAGGTAGAGCTGCTGCTGCTGCTGCTATTGCTATTTCTTCCTCTCTTACAAGCCCTTGGATTCAGCATGGGGGCTGGAAGGAAACCTGTAACTCAGCATGGAAAAGATGGCTGTTACTGTGCTGCTGAGCTGCATAGCTGGCATCAGTCTTTTCCCAGCTGCCCAGCTGATGGCTTGATCAGTTGAGCTGCAGGGAAAGATGGGCAGAACTCCCTGGGGCTTGGCAGGCTGTACAGAGAGTGGCCAAGGGTCATGTGTGGCCTGCAGGTTGCTCTACAGAGTGCTATTATTATACCCCAGACTCTGTGGAGAGCTTTTAATTTCTTGCATTCCTAGCATGTAGGACCATCTTCCAAGGCAGATTCATGGGAAGCCAGCTAGTGACCAGTTTTATATATTAGGATGTGCTAACAAGTGCAGTGAAACAAATAATTGTGTGTGACACATTACAAAGCGTACTGGTCATGAGAGACCACAGTGATTGAGGAAGAACATATTTGTTTCAGTGATTACAGTTGTGATATGCAATATATTTTACATCCAATATTTCTATTATTGTTTTGTACTGTCAATCCCAAACTAAATCTATCATGGTGTTATGGGCAATTGTCTGAGATTTTGTATGATGCGTTTATCTCTGTATTTCTATCAAGCCAGATAATTAAATGTGAAAATTTGCAGTCATAATGAAATGCAGAGCTGTTTTATAATTGCCAAGGGTAAAATTAGCAGAGTCAATTATTTTCCCCTTAGGCTTTTCCCTGTAGATATTAAAGGGCTGCATGATAATTGCCTTAGGTAACACTTTGATTTTTAAATAACATTAAATATAGGAATTGCTGCTAATCTTGTCACAAGTTACCTCTTTGCATTACTGCTGTAGAATATAACTACTATCAAAGGGCTGAACCTACGTTGAAATGTCGGTTATGAAACTGCAGATTGCATAAACTCCTTGCAAGGAAGACACATGGAAACATCAGTGTCTGTCTTGGTGATGAGGTCAATGTCATAGCTTTCTTAGTTCTTTGTTGGTGTGAACATGCCACTTTGCATAATAACGTGTGAGCAGTATTATTTAGCAAATGGATATTTCTGGAAAAATCATGTTTATTAAAAAAAAACTAAACGAAACTACTCTTTTTCTGCTGGAATCCTATTCTGTTATCTTTTTGTGTGTGCAGTATGTGTCAGTTGAAACGTCATTGTATACTGTATTTTTCGCTCCATAAGACACACTTATTTTCCTCCTTTAAAAGTAAGGGGAAATTCTGTGCGTCTTATGGAGCGAGTGCGTGGTCCCTGGAACCGGATTGCTCAGGGGCGAAAAGCAGATCGTGCTTATATATATATATATATATATATATAAATATATATATATATATATATATATATCTAAAGGCCAAGGAGGGAAAGAGGAAGCCGCTCAGCAGCTGATTACAAGAGATTGGACAGAGAGATAAAGGGATGCTAGCTCCCTTCTGGCCCGCCCCCTTGCCCAGGCCTCCATTGTTGAATGTTCTGCAGAGGGAGGCTGTTTGTTTTCCCAGTAACATGTGGCTGGATGATTGGATTATCTGGCTGATTAGATTATCAGAAGCTGCAGAACTGTGAGTTGAACAGGATTTTTTCCCTTTGCAAAGTAAACTCAACAACTTTGAGCTGATCCATTAAAAATGGGGCTTTTCCTCTTTGCAAAAGAAGCTGCACAACTGTGAGCTGATCCCCCCAAAATGGGGCTTTCAAGGTACAGTTTATTTGTGAAGAACTGTGGTACTATTTTTCAAATTTATATGAAAAAATTAAGGCAAGTTTTCTTGGAAGCCACACACATTGAACCTGGAGGCATGTAGGTGGCCTTGGCTCAAACAGACTATTGTATTGCAGGTGAGAAGAGTGCTGTTGTGCTCAGATTCTTTTGGGGAACTTAAAGTGGGCATATGGTTGGCCACTGAGACTACAGAGTGCTATACTAGATGGACCTTTCGCCTGATCCATAAGACTTTTTTATGTTCTTATTTTGAATGTTAAATCCTAATGACAAGGAAATGGATATGAATGCCAGCACTTGTAATTTCTTCTTTTGCCCCATTTGTCTCATGCCAGAAGGGAGCTTTGTGTGCAGATTTATGTGTGGCTTAGCCTATTTTCAACGTTATCTAAAATAAGTGATTTATTACATGAACTGCACGGAAACCTGCCATATGCATCAGAATGTATAATAAACGGTGCATATAGTTGTCTCAGCCATGTGTTCTTCTGAGGTGCCTTATTAAGTCTTTGGTTTATAAATACTGTGAAAAATAGATTGTATCATCATAAATCTTTAATTTAAGGGAATGAACTGTAAACATGAATGATCTTCATGATATTTGCTGATGCTTCAAGGACAACTTCCAATTAGTCTGTGCTAATTTATTAATTTTTAACTTCTGGACAAGTCCAGTGATATCACAGTGGCCGTGGCAAAGCTTCTTTCAGTAGTCATATGAATCAAAGATCAACATACCCATGACTAAACAAATAATGCTTCGGTCTCCCTTCCCTGGGGGGATGTCTGTATGAATCCATATTTTATTCTTAATCCATGTTATGGGCCGTTGGACCGCAATAAAGATTATTATTAAGATATTAATTTCTTATATGCATTTATTGCCTACATGATGTGGATAAAGCTTATGAAAGGGAGTATATTAGAGCTACTATGGCAAGTCCAGGTTACTTCTGGTTTGCAGTTTCTTGGTTTCTACTGGCTAATCATTTTAGCATTTTGTCCTGGAATTTGGTGCCAGTAGAACTAAATAGCAAATTTCATTTTGCTACTCTTTAAAAGCTATGGGCCATCTTCAATTTAATTGTTGAGCTAGCAGAAGCCGGCACACCTACTCCTACTAGTGCAATGGGAATCCCCCCCCCTGTCTTCTGCCCATGTGCCCCTGCATCACCCCCAAATCTGCTCTAAAGGGTCAAGAAAACCCACTGAACAGCCCGCGAGAGAGGAGAGGAATTTCTGCTTGCCCAACAACAAAATCTCCTTAGCGTTACTTTGAATACAGTATGTTATGCAACAGTATAGTTATGTCATATCTGAGCAGTAGTAAAGTAATTGTTGTGCTATTACACGCCAGCCTTTGACACAGGAGCCTTGTCAGATAATTACTAAGGACTTAACAGAGAATTAAAGAGGTTCATGTTGGGGTGGGGTTGGGGGGTGGGGAGAAGAACACAGTGTGAGTAAGAAATTCCTTCAGCTTTTCACCTCTATGGATTGTAGCGGCAGCTATATAAATTTAGGTTGGTCTGGATTTTTGAATATTACCCAACCCATGTCAACCTTTGATATCAAAGCGCTGGGTTGTCAGTGCAGGTGGAGACTCCAGCAAATGGAGAGTTTGGTATGTTGTGTGAAACGCTTGGGTTTGGCACATGTGGCTGTCAGCTGAAGCTATACACAAGGCAATATTGTTTCATTGAACATTAACTGTTTATAAATAACCAGTAGCACAGATGTACTACTTATATTGTGGCTGAATTTCCGTATGCTAGCTTATGTATTCCTTAAGGCATAAATATGCTGCTTACTAAATAAGCTATTTGTTTACATAAACATCAGATATTTATGCAAGCAGATCTTCCTTCTGCGCAGAATCTAATAAACTTTTTGGTTCCTTAAGCAAACTGATTTTGCTGAGCAATTCTGAGCTGAGTTTTGATTTAATTTCCCTTCCCATTATAGGAAGGGTTTACCTGTATCACGGCAAATAATGTACAATATGGGCTGACATTGGAGTACAAAGGTTGTAGCGGTTGCTTATGAGTATGTATGATTAGGACTGGGATCCAAACTCTTCATAGTTCTATTACAAACTAGCTCATAGTAGCTTGTTGTTGGTTATTGTACATGGTGCATTGTAGAGCAGGACTGAGGAACTGCCAACCTCAAGGCCAATTCTAGCCCCCTTCATGTTCACATTTGACCTATGGTGCCCCCTTGCTGCATCCCCTTCACTGTGCTGCAAGTCCCCAACCCTCTGCATTTCTGTGTTAGGCAGGAAGTAAGAGTAGCCTCTTTCCCTCTGCCTAGCCCAGAAGGGGAGAGAGAAAATGGGAGAGATAAAGAAAGAATGGGAAGAACAAAAAAGGAGAATGAAAGAAGGGGGATGAGAGAAAAGGCCCAGCTTAATCCACTGCTGTTGTGGAGCCCCTGCGGGATCACCCCAAGGAACTGAGACCCTAGTTATAAAAAGATTCTTCATCCCTGTTGTAGACTAACTGGCAAAGCTGAAAGCTGATCTCTGTCTGAATAAACTTCCAGTGAAAATGTTGGCAGTAGATGGGCTACTGCCCATTTTTAGGGCTTCCCTAAAAAAAAGAGAGGAAAGGCATCTGCCCTCCATGAAGGGTGTTATTTCTGTAACAAAACAAACTGAGGATAAATCTAGTAGAAGAGAACACAGATATGTTCTTTGTGGCCATAGTGAGTTTAAGGGTAATTTAGTTTTAACTGTGGAGTTGAACATGTTAAATATAAGGGATTGTTTGCTACATCCTTGACATTTTGCCACATCATAGCCCTGCCACTGACTTGAAGAATTGGCTGGGGTGTCAGTGATTGTAAACAAATCAAATTCAAAACATCTGTGTTAATTGATTTCTCTCTCATGTGCACATATTCTTTCGCATCCCAGGAAGTAGCTTTATTCTGTGGGAAAGGCCCCTGGAGGTTTTTAACGTAAGACTTTATTCCACCCCCACCCTTGTGACCCAGTTATTCACCTAACTGTAGAAAAGAGAGGGAGCTGTGGGAATAAATCTGGCATTATGTTTCCTTCTCCTGGCTGTTTCTGCCCCCAGGTGACGGGGCTGTTTGGATTAACTGTCATTTTGGCAGCAGCTGACATGCCAGATCCCTGTGCCATAGAAGGAAGGAAATGACTTGATGGGCCTGGACATTTGGGTGTCTCACTACAACATAGTTTGTTTGCCTGTGCATTGTTGATCAATAAGGATAAGCAAGTAGTTACAAAAAATCTTTTTGGAAAAGAAACACCCAAGGGATGGCAAAGAGAGAAAAAGGTAGGAAAAATTGAAGCACTATAATATAAAGCTCCAAATAGCAGCCATGCACAGAACAGCATAATTGAGGTGAGGAAGGGATGTTATGAAACAATACAGAGGGGCAGCCAAGTTGTACATCTTGAAGTAAAGGGCCGCATTAACAATGTGACCAAGAAAGATGCCATGCTGTCAGGAACTGAATGCAAGCAGGAATAGGTAAAGGTAAAAGACACCTGGACGGTTAAGTCCAGTCAAAGGCGACTATGGGGTGCCGCGCACATCTCCACTTTCAGGCCAGGGGAGCCAGCGTTTATCCGCAGACAGCTTTGTGTCCTGTGCAAAACACTGTGATGAGTGCCAGAGTGCACGGAAATGCTCGTTTACTTTCCCGCTGTAGCGGTACCTATTTATCTACTTGCACTGGTGTGCTTTCAAACTGCTAGGTTGGCAGAAGCTGGAACAGAGCAACAGGAGCTCACTCTGTTGCACGGACTTGAACTGCTGACCTTTCGATCAGCAAAGCCAAAGAGGCTCAGTGGTTTAAACCACAGTGCCACCCACTCCCTTCTGTAGGCAGATATATGGTGGAGCTGGTCCCTGTCTTAAGCACAGTCTTTATTCTTGGATATCTCTGCCTCCTACTGGCTGTGTTGTGAACATCACCAACAAGGGGGTGTTACATATACCAACCAGAGAAATAAGGTTCTGAGTCTAATACCAGTGCTAAGTGTGGTTCCTCCCCCCCCCCCCCACACACATTGCCTTCCACAACCTATTGAAGAGCTGTTTGGTCACTTTAATTCCAACAAGTTCCTCAACCAACTTCATGAGATGTAGCGATGTCACACACAGAGGAGCATAGGAAGCTGCCTTATACTAAATCAGAGAATTGGTTCATCTGGATCAGTATTGTCTACTCTGACTGGTGGTGGCTCTCCAGTGTTTCAGAAAGAGGTCTCTCCCTGCCTTACCTAGAGATGCCAGGGATTGAACCTGAAACCTCCTGCATGCAGGAGGGGTGGGGTGGGGGAGTAGCAAGTAACAAGAGTGCTTTTGCTTCTTCTTCAGTACGGCTTCATGCAGTGATAGTCTCACTATAGTGCTAAATGAGCTTTTTTCAGTGCATGTTGTTTAGTCGTTTAGTCGTGTCCGACTCTTCGTGACCCCATGGACCAGAGCACGCCAGGCACTCCTGTCTTGCACTGCCTCCTGCAGTTTGGTCAGACTCATGTTGGTAGCTTCGAGAACACTGTCCAACCATCTCATCCTCTGTCGTCCCCTTCTCCTTGTGCCCTTAATCTTTCCCAACATCAGGGTCTTTTCCAGGGAGTCTTCTCTTCTCATGAGGTGACCAAAGTATTGGAGCCTCAGCTTCAGGATCTGTCCTTCCAGTGAGCACTCAGGGCTGATTTCCTTAAGAATGGATAGGTTTGATCTTCAGTGCATGTTAGCAATCCTATATTAGTGCCTTCTTCCAGGGGCAAACTATAACTGCATACTGCTCCTGCAAGACACCATCATTTGTGAAGGCTCAGTTGGGCCAGCAATATGGAAGCATGTTCTCTTAGATGTAAATGGCCTACAAAGATGTAGAGGAGTGTTGTTGCTTTGTGTGTGTGTGTGTGTGTGTGCATGTACACACACACACACAATCCAGAAAGCCCATCAGCTCCATTGTTGGTCAGAGCAGTTTGCTTGCTTGCTTGTTTAAGGTTAAAAATAATTAAAGCTTGGGCTGTAAAAGTTGTCAGAGAAATGTCATTATCTGCTGAATAACAAGACATTACCATATATTTGTGACCATTTTGAAAACTAGCTGTCCTTATTTAGCCTTAGTGCCCTTATATTTGCTAAGAGAACGGATTGCTGTTATCTGTTAGCGGCGTGCTGAATTTTAATTCAAGCTAATATATTTCATCTGGGAATTAAGGCAAGTCATGTGTAACATTGAAATGTGACTTCTTCCATGTTGAAAGTACAGTGCTGTCAAATAAATATTAGATTTTAATTGGCCCCATATAAGGGATTTGGAGTTGTACTGTAGTTCGCTGTTATAATAGTGACATGGTTTGTTTTTCTGTTATGCATCACATTGTGAATCTTCTGCTTTTGAGATTGAATAATAACGTAATTGTATTATTTATTTATTAAATTCATACCCTGCCCTTCCCCCCAAATAATTATAGTTTGAATCAGCACAATGAGCTGAGCTCCCATTGCTCTGTCCCAGCTACTGCCAACCAAGCAGTTTGAAAGCACACCAGTGCAAGTAGATAAATAGGGACCGCTGCAACTGGAAGGTAAATAGTGTTTCCGTGCGCTCTGGTTTCCATCACGGGGTTCCGTTGCGCCAGAAGCGGTTTATTCATGCTGGCGACATGACCAGGAAAGCTGTCTGTGGACAAATGCCAGCTCCCTCAGCCTGAAAAGTGAGATAAGTGCCACACTCCATAGTCACCTTTGGACTTAACCATTCAGGGGTCCTTTATCTTTACCTAATGTTCTTAATACAAAAAACGTTTGCAATAACAGCATGCCAACTTTGACTTGAAGTTTATTTTTGTTTGACCTAGATGAATTTCAAGTAATCTTAAGATTCTGTCAATAAATGTAGTAGTGGCTAAATTTACCAGTTGCTGGAAACAACAAAAGGAGGAGTGTTGCTGTGCTGTGCTTAGGTCCTGCTTGTAGGTTTCCCATGGATATCCGGCTGGCCACTGTGAGAACAGGATGCAGGACTAGATGAGCTATTAGCGTGATCCAACAGAGCTATTCTAATATTCCTGTATTTAAATGGGAAGATAAGCAGTTCTCTCTGATAAATGGAATATTGTGGTGAAGCTGTAATTACCACAGTATGCTGGCACCTCCCCCCCCCCCCCCGTGTCAATAATAACAGGGTTTTATCAGCAGTTTCATTATACAGATATGATTCTGCTTGTATAAGACCACCCTCTGTCCTGAAAAAAGAATTTGGGGGCAAAATGTGAACATTGAAAGTACAGTCTAGAAAAAGTATTAGATGCTTGATCAGTTCTGTTTGCTGAACACAATTTCTTACCTCCTCCTCCTTGCTGCAGCCCCAGTGCCCCTTGAAAAGCTGCTTCTAAGTGATGAGGGATCCTCTGGAATAGTATTAGATACTGTGTGAAGGGGTGAGAAGGGGAAAATAATTGACAGAAATCAGAAACGACTCTGCCCTGTTGAATGAGCAAGTGACTTTTGCCTGTGCTAGGGCTTTGTTGGATTCAAGCCAGTATTCTGCGATGCTCATTGCTGAGAAGGATTTCAGATGCAGTTCTGTATAGTAATTATAGTTTCCCTTGAAACTATAGACCTGATAGAACCAAAGGTTAAGTTTCCAGACCCACTTAATTTTGTTTCTTCCTAGTTGTGCATTATTGTAGATTCCATCTTCATAACAATAGACATTCCTTAATGGGTGTTAATTGATCCCTTCTGGCCGATTTTCCTTTGGTATCTTTAAAATTTTGGACAGCATGAATTGCAATAAAAATGTTTGTCATTGTTTCAAAATACACCAGACTCACGAGATCACTGTTACCTTCATTGTCAACATAATATTATCATAATTTTATAGAAACTTGAATGGAACTTTCCTCCTATAAAAATGGGAATATGTTGTGAGAAAAGCAAAGTGAGTAATAAGTGTTGGGAATATACCTTGCCAGATGCTGTGTAACTCTCTGCCTGAAGACAACAACAACAACAACCCATCTACACATAGGCTGGTAACTTGCCCAGAATTAAACTCTTTGGATTTGGATCTCTTGTTCAGGGCTGAATTTAGGAACAGGAGACCCAGGTGACTGCCTGGGGCGTCTGTCATGGGCTGTCTACTCAACTATACACTCAGCAGCTGAAATGAATAGTGCAATCGGTTCATCTGCACTTGTAAAGCTGGCAACACTGACCTGTGTAGTTAGCATTGTGAACCTAAAAAAAATGTGCAGAATTTTACAGTTTCGGTATCCATTCAATAAAAAGCATGCGTAATTGTGATCAGATGTATGTGCAAATTTATTGTCATTCAAATCATGCCTCAGAAGTTTTGAAATGAGCTCCAAATATAATAAAAAAGTACTCAAAAGATGAACCAATTGTGGAGCAGTGGGAGAGAGATGCTCCTTGCCTAAGGCATCATTTGATCTAGGAATAGTCTTATTTCTGAAACCTGTGTGGATGTAGCTAATATACAGATTTAAATTAGTGGGTTGTCTGGCACAGTTCTGTTATCCCACTACTACTGGCAGGTCTCAGGCAGACATCCTTCTCAGCCCTACTACCTTAAATCTTTCACTTTGGGATGTGTTATAATGATGCACTGTAATATTGTTTACAACACTAAATAATAAGCCAGGAAAAAACAGTCAATCTTCAAGCCCAATACAAATAGGCTATCAAACCCATTTATATACAGTACATATCCTACCTTTTTCACAGAACCGGGACTCAAGGTAGCTTACAAAAATTTTAAAAATACAGGTAAAATACACATAACCAAGGACATAGAACAGAGTATGGTTGAAAAATGAAACAATGTAAAAATAGATCTATTAAAATTCAGATAAAAACAGCAACAGTACAGCATACCATCGTGAGTCCATTCCTTAAAAGCAGTCAGTTCCCCAAAACCTGCCACATTAAAACAGGTTTCACCTGCTGGTATAAGGACAACAAAGAAGGAGCAAGTCTAGCCGCTCTAGGAAAGGAGATTTTTTGTTGCTGCTTATTAAATTTGTTGTTGTTGCCTATTAAATTTGTACACTGACCTTCATCCAAAGATCCCAGGATAGTTCACAACAGAAAAATACAAAATGATAATCCAAAGTACATACAAAAACAAACCAATAACCCCCCACTCCCACAAACATTTAAAAAGGCATAGAATGTTATCAGCCAAACACCTGGTTGAAGAGAACCATTTTCACCTGGCACCTAAAGATGTAATGTAGGTGCCAGGCAAACCTCCCTGGAGAGAGCATTCCACAAACAAGCCACTGCAGAAAAGACCTGTTGTCTGGTCGCCACCCTCCAGACCTCTTGTGAAGAAGACACACAAAGAAAGGCCTCAGATGATGATCGCAAGGTCTGGGTTGGTTCATATGAGGAGAGGTGGTACCGTTGCCTTCACTGCCACTAGGTAGGCTCGATGATGAACCCTAACCTGTGTTCAGTTGCATTCAACCAGTTTTCCTCCACTTGCATTCAAGTCATCTTCCAGCTTGTTTCCTTGCCCTAAGCTCCAAAGTCTGGGATCTGCCACTGGGAAGACTACCTCCTTCATTCCCACCAAATGTGCCTGTGGGAATGAAAGAAGGGTGTCTCCTGAAGAGCTCAGAACGTGGTAGGTTTAGCGGGAAGGCGCTCCAATGAAAATTTCTGTTACTGTATATCTTATATCTTTCTTTGTGTGTGTGTGTGTGTGTGTGTGTGTGTGTGTGTGTGTGTGTGTGTAATATATATGGATGTTTTAAGAAGGTCTGTTATTGGTTTGGAGAAAGACAAAGGTTCATATGGAATAATATGGTCCATCAGCATGGACCTCAGCCTTTTAGGGCTTTATAGACCATAACCACCACTTTGAATAGCCAGTGGAGCTTTTTTAACAAGGGTGTTGTGTGCTCCCTATAACCAGCCCGGGTCAACAGTCTGCTTGCAGCTCTTTGGGTCAGTTAATGTTTCTGAGTAGTTTTCAAAGGTAGCTCCATATAGAGCATGTTACAGTGATCCAAATGGGATGTAATATGTCACTGTAGTCAGATCAGACATCTCCAGGAATGGCCACTGCAGAAATCTGGGCTCAGGGCTGAATCGAGGAGCATACCCATTATCCTATGTCTAAAGTAGACTCCAGTGCATGATAATGATTACAATGATGGTGATAAAAAGTGGCTCACTAAAATGAAAATGAATGTCCTATGCCAAACTTGTGCTAAAATGAGATATATGAATTATAGGCAAACGAATGACATCTCCATTTTTCTAAAGGGTTTACTTTTGTTAATCTAGTGTTAGCACTATGGATTAAGGATGTGTGTGAGAGAGACAGACAGGCAGACAGACATTTATATATATATATATTCGCTTCAATTGATTACTGAGGTTCTTGCTGGAATAAATTTCCCACCCTTTCAGCCTATAAAGGGAAGATAAATCTTCCCTAGAGAGCATTCTGCTGTCTTCTTAATGGTTTTTAATGGTGCTTTGGTATTCAGGAAAAAAGTAATAAATTTGTATGTGATTGTTTTTACTACTGCAGCAAATGCTTAAGTGCCAAACTAAACCTTCCTGAGAAGCAACTAATAGGAAAGATTAAGATGTCTTTGATCACCTGTTATCTGAAGGGACAGGAAGATCTGTAATGCATTTTCCTGCTTCATGGTGTAAGAAGTCTTAAAATATTTTCTTGAGTCAGGTTTTAAGGAAGGGGGACTATAATTAAGTAGATTCTTCATGTGCTGCTGTTCTGTACAGACTGAAACTGACAGAATGAAACTTGCAAAATCTTGTCGTCATTGAACTTCACATTCCCAGGTGCCTTTTATGTTAGTCTGGGATCCAAGCACTGTTAACTAATCTTGGACTTAATGTTCCATTTTGTTAATTGAACAAAAGAGGTAGAGGATGTCAGACCATGGGTTCATCTAGCTCAGTGTTCTCTGCTCTGAATGGAAGCAGTTCTCCAGAAGCCTGCCCCAGCCTTCCTTGGAGATTCCAGGGATAGGTCCTGAAACCTTTTGCATGGAGAGAACTGAGCTGTGACACTTTCCTAAACACTTCTGTTTAATGTATTGGGTGCTAATTGGCACTTCTACCTTAAACATTATTTATTGATGTGGGACCAAGCCTGCTAAACTTGTGACTCCATAAGCTGAATGCAGCTCTGTTGGTGAGACCTTCCAGGTGCCTGACAACCTCTCTTTTTGCAGCAAATAAAATAAAAAGATTTAATTTTTAAAAAAAACTTGGATTATCTGGTGAATCCCTAACCTCTCCTTGTGAGTTCTTGTAAATCTGATCAGTATTAAGCAAGCCTCAGTATGCAGGTTTAATCCCCAGCATCTCTAGGTTGGGCTAGGAAAGACCCCTGCATGAAACCCTGGAAAACAGCTACCAGTCCATGTAGACAATACTGAGCTTGATGAACCCAATTGTCTGCCTCAGTATAAGCAGCTTCCTATGTACCAAGTGAGCCTATTTACACAGAATCACAGAACTGTAGAGTTGAAAGGGACCCTGAGGGTCATCTAGTCCAATCCCCTGCAATGCAGAAATCCCAATTATTCATACATGACCATCCATCTTTTGCTTAAAAACCTCCAGGGAAGGAGTGCCCACCACCTCTCGTGGGAGTCTATTCCATTGTTGACACTACACACTTTTTATCTGCTGGTGGAAAACATTAGTCCAAGTTCGTTTCATTGACCTAGAGGAAAACTTGCACATTATGATAGGAAGTCATAATAGGGGGCAAAGCCCTTGAGTAGATGAAACTTCCTGGAAGATCATTAAAAATAAGACAGTATTTATTGCAACAGTTTAATACTAATCTTATAATTCACATGCTTACTAAATCTCTGATACATTACTGCCTTGAGATCTACTATATCAATATGGCAATGATACATATCAAGTTCTATATTTCCAAGAAGATGTAAGAACCGTGCCAGACAAGATTATAATTGTAAAGGTCCTCTTCAGGACCTTACTTAACAAATCAGCTAAAGTCTGGAGGTGAACAAAATAAATAATAAAGACTTCATTTTGTTTGTGATTGGAAACTTTTCAGGTGCATTTTCAAAATTCTAATTGGAGCCCTGTTTTTCAGCATTGGGGTCATGTAGTGCACAGTCGACAAATTGCAAGTTTCTGCACTAGGGGATACCTGCGTTTTTCTATTAAGTGCATTTATTCTTTATTTACAAAAATATTTTTAGTCTGGTCTTATAGAGGCAATTCCCTTTGGACAGGCAGCCAAGGAATAAAAAGTAGTGTGTGACAAAGCTTTAAGCCTGGGGTGGGGAACTTTTTGCAGCTCAAGGACCTCATTCTCTTCTGTGCAAGCTTCCAAGGGTCAAATGCCAGTGGTGCGTGGTATGTGGGAAGAGCAATGGATGTAAATGTATTTGTTTCAGTAGGCTTCTACACACACACACTCACACACCCCTCTTTGCCCTCCATCCAGAGAAGCAGTAGGTATTACCAGTGTTCAAGGATACATTCTAGTCAGGCAAAAACACTCGTGGTGGGTGTGAAGCTGGGCCAGTACAGGCTATAACTTGGGAGAGACCAGAGTTCAGAGAGGCTCAGGTGGCTGCAGTTACCCACCCTTGCTGAAGCGGTAGGTTAGGAGAGTAAAAGAAAACATATCCTTAAGAAACAAGGAAGCAAAGTTATTGGCAACTTGAGAAGGCAACTGAATGAGACTCTAAAAAGCAGCTTCACATTGTTGTCGTTGTGGTTGTCATCATCATCGTCATTGTCAAATTACTGGTATCTAATAGCATTTCCCCAAAACTCAGCAGGTTCTATCTTAATGGTGAATTGACTTTTAGGCATGGTCACAGGGAACTTAATTCTGCTTTTAAAACATTCTCTCTCTCTCTCTCTCTCTCTCTCTCTCTCTCTCTCTCTCTCTCTCTCTCTCATAGATTGTTAGTTGGAAATGTGAAGTGTGCCTTCAGCTAGCAAGTCTATCTGGAACTTGGGAGTCCAGCACAAGCAGTTTTCTTGTTCATCCCTTGTAACGTTTTTTCCTTTATTTCTCTTCAGTTAATTCCCCAGGACACTTTTGCCTCAATCCGCTGCTTTCTATAATGCTAACTTTTTTTCAGATCATTTAAGGAGTGCAAGTGCTCCATCATACCAGCATGTTGTCTCCCTCCTGTCCTGTTCAGGCTCTTAAAAGCTATTTATTCTTCAAGTACTTGCAGCCTTTAAGATGGCTACTCACAGTTTGGTAGGCTGCGTTCATTGCTTGATGTAACTATTTTGTCCAAACAGTTAGATGGGGTGTGTGAGAGAGGGGCTGGACAGGGAGAAGAAAATGGAAATTATTTGAGTCGCCCAGATGATCCCAACTGAGACAATAGCAAAAATAATTTACACAGCCCGAATCTCAGTGAGAAAAATACACATTAGCTATTGAAATATTGCAGATCTGTTTTTCCCCTTCTTCAGCTGTAAGATGCCTATTCTTGCATTCCAAAGCTATATTCTGCTAATGTTGCTCAGAGAATTTCTTCCCCACCCCATCTTTATAAACAGTTGTTACTAGATTGTCAATGCAACATAAATATGGTGTTATATTAGTCTAACTGTCCTGCTGTGATGGTAATATTCAGTCTATGTACTTGATTGATAATTCTGAGTCCCCCAAAATTTGCATAGTCCTTCAACAGTGGTTTTCAAATTGTGCTCCAAGAAACCCTGGATTTTTCTCATAATTTTTTTCTGGGGTGTGATCCTCAATGAGAAAATAAATGATGGACAGGCTCCATGAAAGAAAGCTTGCCTACCATTCCCAAACATTGTTTAATATTTGCAGCTACAGGGCAGTGTTGGGCATGTTCTGGACTGAGCTTTTCATGCAGAGCAACACTGAGGTCCAATTCACCTGGGCAGCACTCTGCACAAATGGTGCAGATCCTAAAAACCTAATGTGCAGAAATTTACCAAAATCACAACTCAGAGCAAGTGTTGTCTGAAGTTCAAAGATTGAAAATCCCTGCTGTATACCTAAGAAACAATGTCTTATACTGAGCCAGATCGTTGGCCCTTTTACCTTGGTATTGTCTACACACTGAATTGCAGTAGACTCTGCAGGATTAGAGACAGGAGTCTTTCCCAGACCTCCCTGAAGATGCCAGGGGTTGAATCCGAGACCTTTAGCTTTAGCTCCTCCCTGAAGTGGTTTGCCATGCCTGGGAATTAAACCCAGGCTACTATGGTGAAAACACAAAGCCATAACCACTAGACTACCTGGCACCTTAATCATGCTATGAATAATATTGAGAAGGTAGCCTTTTTCATATTTTATATAACCTTTATCTAGTAGGTATAAAGTTCTGATTAAGTAACTTACTATACTCTTGAATATTTCAGATTTCAGAAGCATCTTTCTAGCACTGGTGATGGTTGGGGAAAGTGGAGAGGGAAAGAAGTATATGACCTTGTATAGTACAGTAACCAAAAGTACGAGCTCTGGGTCCCCAGTTCAAATATCACTTCAGCCATAGACTCAGCAGGGCACAGTGCAGGCATAATATTATGTTGGCATTCCTTTGGGATTGGTTCAGAAGGTGCAGCTGGCGTGGCCCGCAGTTGAGTGCAACACATGGATGCACACATGCTATACCTGAGCTGAACTGGTTGTTGATCAGTGACCAGACCATGTTCAAGTTCTTCTGCCCCTGTGTAGACCTGTAAAAATCACTTTGATCATTTGGGGAAAATCTGCTTGTTGTCCTGCACCCTACAGTATATCATAGTGGGAAGGTTATGAAAGCAGGCATTTTCTGCAATTGCCCCATGCCAACTGTGGACCACTGTTCTGAATTGGAGTTAGGAGAGCATCAGATCTCTCTTTGGTGAAGGCTAGTGATTATATAATGCCTTGCTGAAACAGGAGTGAGAGACAGGTTGGAACGTGTGCATGAATGAAGGGTCTGTGAACATAGGGACCTATGGTCCACTCCTGATCCCTAAGCCAGGGTTAAGTGTTATAATTGCAGTAGGATGTTAGTGACCATTAAACAAGGCTGCTGAGAAGATAAAAACTTTAAAGGGTGATTGTTAAGGGGCAAAACACAATTGTATTTATGTGAAACCTTTTATAGACTCGTACTCTATGGATATATAAACAGTAGCTTTATTGCAAGAAAGATTCATTGCAGATGAAAAGAAGTGCTCTTAGGGTATAAGAAGTAATTGTACAGTTTAGTATATTGTATGCCTATGAATTTCATATAGTGTCGATGTTGGTGTTAAAATACTGTATGTTTACAGAAAAAAATTCTGATTCTTCATGAAATAATTACCATAGCTTGAAATTAGTGAAAACCTGCCACTTCCTTATATGTGTGTATAAGAAGTAAAGGATCTTTTGCTGAGTTGTGTCTTGTCTAGAATTTCAGAGAAGTTTGGATGTGTGTTTTGAGAGGGGGGATGAAGTTCTGGCTATTCACAGCTAGATGCATTGTTAAAGCTCATACTATCACTTTGACATTTAGAGGTAGGACTCAGTGTCTTTGTAAATTCTTCTTCTTCGTATTACTGCCATGTCTCTGGGCTCCAACAGTTTCACAAACCATAATATTTTTTAGTGAGTGATTGATCTGTATTATGTGTCCCAGCCATCAGAGAAATCTTGAGATGTTGCTTGTATAAACCGTAATACAATCTGACACTGAGCATTTGGTTACAGGCTTTCATAGACCTATTGGCGATACACAATCCTCCTGGATTTGGGCATAAGGTTTATCTGATACCTTCCCAAAAATGCCCCTCATTTTCTCTGTTCCCCACTTAAATAACTCAACACATCTGGGTTAACACTGTAGGATCATTGTCCTTTCAGTTCCCCTGCAGCTCATATTGCTACAATATTTCTTTAAGTATCTGATTACTGAACAGGCAAGGCTATTTTTTCCCCTCCCCAAACAAGGCTCTTTTAAAATAGGCCTTACAAATTAGTTCCTAGGCGTCTTCTTTTTTAAGAAAAGGATTTTATTGGTACTGTTTGCCTAAGTGTGTACATAGGTTTGTGCAAGAGGCTAAGAGTGCAATCTGTGCATGCTTACTTGGAAGTAAATCCCATTCTGTTCCATAATGCTAACTCCCAGACAAATGTACATAGGATTGCCGTCTAAATATAGTAAGGCTGGTGGAGGTTTGCAAATAAAACAATAAGAAGGATCACCAAAAATGTTAAGGAGTTTATTTGTGTTGCTTTTGGGGGCTTTATTGTTGGCCATGCTGTCTTCAGTTACAAGAATGATAAAAAGTGAAACTAAATCTTTTTAATTCAATAACAAATGGGCTAAATTTTAGGAAATGGAGATGGGGAATCTGATACAGCTCTATATACATAGGAAATTAATCACCGAAGAGAGTAAACCTGTGAGCAGGCAGGATAGCCTTAAGGTGTGCCCACTTGATACGACTGCATTGAATATATTACAGTAAATTCTGGTATATTGTTCCAGTTAAGGGAGTTCCAGTAGTTCCAGTGAGACTATGGCTGGTTTTTAAATGTTGGATTTGATTCAGCTTTTTAATGTGAACAACTGAGAACCCTAAAGATAATAGTTTTCTAAATATCATGTGAACAGCTGCATGTTGGTGAAAGTTTCAATACATGTGTTGCTGTTGACCCTCAGGGCAGACACTTAATACAACTACAGTGTGTTTCCAATGTATGAAAATGAATCATATATAACTGCTTATGGACTCTTTGACTTTTTTGCAGTGGGTATAATTTTTTGAGTTTGTAACGTTTTCCAGAGGATCTTGCAATGTGTACATAACTGGCAGCTTATTTAATTTATACATTAAAAAATATATTATTTTGCTTTTGTTTACATTAACTTGAAATGCAGTGGGAAGAGGAAATGCTAAGCACAAGGCTCCGACTTAGAGGTTATCTTTTATTAATGTTTCCTTTGCTCTTTCAGTTCGGTGCACTCTAACATATCTGTAATTAATCAACCCACTTAAAACAATTATTTCTTTTTTTTCTTTCAGGTGGTAGAGATCATGTCAAGTGCCATTGGTGAATTAATACAAGGGATATATTATGAAAATTCAAACTTGGAAAATGTAAGTTCCTATAATTACAAAACTCAAAGTGTGTGCATAAATCACTCTTTCCCTCCCACTTTAAAAAAGGTGGTGTGTGAGTCTGGCAGAACAAACTGAATTAAATTAGAAACTCCTCATGATATTTCAGTTATTGGGTTGTACCATTTCAGGTAGTAGGTAGGTGAATCAAATGTTTGAAATCTTTTCCAAATGTAATTTTATATCATCTCCTGTTGAATTTTCTCTGACATGTTATATGTATTTTGTGGGGAGAACTGCAAATTCAATTCTCCCACTTACAGCCTGAAAAAAAAAATCGCCACGGCTTGTAGATAAGCTCACAGAAGTCACTAGCCTGCAAAATGTATGAGTAGCCTGCTAAGAGCCTAGTAGCTTCTGGGTCTATGCTGACTGCAAATGAAGGCCCCCACCCCCAATTCTGCAGCCAGCATGGAAATGCAGACCGCTAGCCTGTTAACACACTGCTAAAAAGGAAAAACTATCTGTCAAGCAGACTGGCAGAGGAAAGAGCGAGCAATCCATCCTTCCTCTGCCAGCTTGCTTCATTTTCATGCTGGTCACAGAGGGACTTTTCTTCCTCCACGGCTAGCATGGAAACCAAGTAGACTGCCATGGAAGGGTTGGGGAGATCCGTCCCTCCTCCACCTGCCCACTTGCCTGCATGGAATTACTGGCCACCTCATGGCTACTGGAAGACTTTTGAAATGCAAGGCTAGCCCTGCCTGGAAACAGCTGCATCAAGTGTGGCTTCAGGTTGTCCCTATTTCTTTTTAGTCATCAGTGTTTCTTTGTCATAGTGGCCAAGCTCCCAAATAGCCCTGGCTGCTTTTTCACCTGGTTTCGGATTCTTCTGAAGGCCCAATATGACGATAGTTTCAGTCATGCTCCAGTCCCCTTGCAAGAAAGACAAAGGAGGAGGACGATGGGGTCGTAGAGTGCTTCTAATGACAGAGTTCAAGAAGCAATGAGCATGTGATCCTTAAGAGAAGGCACATCTAAACTGAAGTACATCCCTAAATAACATTGTAGCAAGGAAACAATTTACTCCCATTTCATTTACCTCCCTCCCTTGGGTATACTGCTCTTTAAGGTGCATTCTGCAATGGACAGACAGGTCCCTCTTTTAATTTAAAAATAGTTTTCTCTGGAATTTGAGTAAAATAAAAGGATTAAGGCACTCCGGGATGTGTTTTATGGACCCATTTACTCTAGCCCCTTTTCATCACAAACATCAAAGGCATGTATTAATAGACCAATAAAATATGTCCTGTCATGTTCAACAAGCAGTAAGACATCTGCTAAGTGAGACATCAATCACATGCAAGATGCTTGCAGGGTAACTGTGTTGTTGCTGCTGAAGACTCATAATTTTATTGGCTTCTTTCCTACACAGATGGGAAAATAAAGATTGTTGAATCATCTCACTTATAGCTGAAACAGTGAGTGATCCAAATGGCAATTTTTTAAGTCTGTGCATTGTTCTGATTTAGATTTAACTGACGTTTGTAGTGCCAAGTGGTATATGTGACACACTGCAGTTTATCAGAATTAAAATGTAGAAATATAGCAGGCCATGCTTTTCATTTTGAAGTCCTCGAAGAATTGTTGTACCTTTTTCTCTGTAGCCTTGAAGTGAATAATATACTTGCATATGAGTCCTAGTAGTTGCATTCCACTGGGATAAATTAAGCTAGTTGGGTTGGGATTATGAAGGCACATGAAATTGGGATACATAAATATTTAAAGTTATCTCCAGCTGACAGTAACTAACTGTTGTGAATTGTTGGCAAGTATTGCAAGCCATGATTAAGGATCATGAGTAAGCTGTGGGTTTTAATCAGGGATATCCAAGTGATCTTAGCAGCATACCTAGATTCATTTTAAGTAGGCTTAGCAGCAGTAACACATCACAAAACTAAGTAAAGGTTTTAAATAGAAATTGAGAAATAGAGGCAGGAGGAGCCACTCCACCCTTCCCTGCTCCCAGGTCCTAAACAAGGGGAGGGACACCTTATCTGGCCATTGGGCCAGATGCTTATCTCTCCAGTTCCTGGCAAATTTGACAAGTGGGTGAGGCCATCCACCTGTCAATCAACTGACATCACACATTGAAGTTCCAATTGCTGCGTCTTCAAAGCAGGTGCAGAGAGGTGTGGAAACACTTTTGCTGCTTGCAAACATTTTTCAACAGACCCCATGCTCCTGTGGCTCAAGTGTGTGTTTGTGTGTGTGAGAGAGAGAAAGAGAAAGAGAGAGAGAGAAAGCATTTTATAAAAGGGAAAAGTCCTGTGTGTAGGCATTGCTTTCAAAGGGCAGCTTTTTTCTTCCCATCCCAGTTGGATGCTTTCGAATATCCTATACATCCCTGTTTGAGGCTCATATGGGATGTCATTTAGAGAAGCAATAATATTTTCTAAGCTGCAATATACTTAACGTGGATTCTGGGGAAAGTCAGTCATGCTCTCCATTTCTAAAAGCATTTTGTAGAAAGAAGTTCCAATGGAATTCATTTCTAAATAATGTGCTTAGGGTCCATATAGTACTCTGTAAGAGGTCTCTGCAGATTATGAGTAGGTTTTGCATAGGCCAGCGCAGGAAACCAGCACCATCCATTATAAATTATTCCACTCACACCGCTTCCTCATGTGTGGTCCCACAGCTGGGTGTGTACATGCATGGATTAAGCAATCATTCAGACTGCCTAATCACATTGGTCTTTTACAACCAGCTATCACTTTGCGAAGAGGAAGGGTGCTGATCGCATAGATCAGCATCTTCTCTCAAGTTGTTTGCCCCACCTGTCTAAATCTCTCTTGCAACAAACACTGGTGTAAGATTTCACTGAGAGAAAGTGGCTTCTAGCTCTTGTATGTGTGCACATGCACAGGTCTCTGTTGACAGAACCTTTTCATTGCCTCCCCAGGCTGGGGTGTGTGAGTGTTCCATACCCAGCAATTGCATTTTGGATGAATAGCCTTTTACTCCAGTAGGCTATTTTTAAAACTCAAGCATACAGACGTTGTTATAACTGCGGTTCCCAAATCTGTTGCTATTTTTTAATTTCACAAGCCTCACCAAAAGAATTAAGATGAAACACAGCGAAACATTAACATTTTAGGTATTTTATGTAAAAAAGAATGATTTGTGTTGTGTATTATCATTGCTACTTATCATCTGAAAAATCAAGTCATATAAACTTGTGGCACAATCTTAAAACTGCCTTTGTTAGCAAAGGATGCTCAGGATAGAGTGTCCCAACTGCTGTACCAGTATTGCCCTTGTGCTGGCATTCCAGACAGATGCACTGGTGGTGCAGGTGTTTAGGACGGAGGGTACCAACATCTTGAAACCAATTTCTTTAGACCAATTGTGGCATCATGTGAAAATATACATTCCACTAGAGAGAGGGGCTGCTTAGGCAGGAGCCCCATTGAAATGATTTGTTCTGAACAAAGCTGTGCTTGGTAGATTTGCACCCATTGTTCTTTGTATTTTGGAAACCACAGTCTTTCAATAAAACTGCGGATTGTTCATATTGAGTCTGCTGACCTTGCTTAGGTTGCCCAAATAAGTCATATCGTAGATATAAATGTAGAAATTGAAAATAAATGTGTACCTCACTTGAGAACCAGTGAGCTCCCTTCAACCCATCCCTGTCAAATTCCTTTGTAGATTTTTTAAAAACTAATTTATTGCTTCTTATCTCTGCATTAATGAGGGCTGGGATTTAGTGGAATTTAAGTGGAATAATACTAAATCACATTTCTGAGCTGGCTATCATGTTAATTGTCCATCATGCTTTTAGCTTTTTTTTTATTAATCTGAGGAAGTTTGGTCCCAAATGCAGTCACCAGTTCTTCAACATTTCATCTTTGGAGCTTATTTTGAATAGAATGACAGTGGCCAAATAATTGGACTTGTTGTTTGGGTGCCTTTTCTTATCTCTGCTTGTCATTCTGGAAATCCAGGAAATTTGCAAAAACAAATGTTTCAGTAAACACAACTGTCAGATGAGGCATAGCTGAAGTTTTCATCTTGATTTTGTCATCACATATATAGCTATAAATATGTGGTTTCTCTTGCCTTCTTCTCTTCCCCCCTCTCCCCCCCCTCCTTCATGCAAGTTAATGGTGTATTTGAAAGCAATGAATTTTGATACAATGTTCAGTAAGTTGGCTTTGCAGAATTGTACTACTTTTCCCATCAGTCTCATATTATCTCCTCCCTTGCAACCCAGCACTCCTTGGCAATAGCCACAAGGGAGGAAGATTAGAGCTGAATGGAGGGATTTTATTTCATTTATTACCAATTTCATGACAGATAATACCTTGCTAGAAAATTATGGTGTCATGCAGATTTAGTTCTTACTTGTTTCTAAGTAATTTAATTGAAGAAATTGACAGGAACAGGATTGTTTAGATGACATAGGTCTTTTTCTACAATCTCTTTTTTTGTTTGGATTTTTTAAATCTACCTTCTGGTTCAACCTCAAGGCAATGACAAAATGCATCCTAGGTTTTAGTAATCTTGTAGCCATTTATCCATGTTACAGCCTTAAATTCCTTATCCTCTTCAAGGTGGCTAAGAGACAAGGAAGACAAGTCACGAAAGGACAATGGTGCTATCTTATGTATAGTTCCTCTCCCCACAAAAAAGGAGAATTCTGGGTTAGCAAGTCACAAAATGGATGTGGGTGGCTGCCGTGGGGAGCGTGGCATAATGCAAAATTAGAAAGAAAACCACTCCTGACTAATTTATGCTTATGCTATGCTGGGAAGACAGCTTTGGTCTGCTGGTCCTGATTATGGAGATCTCTTTCTCCCATGTGCACCCCCCCCCCCGAAAGACATGCATACACTAGTACTGCTGCTGTCTAATGACAACAGGAGCATTCCTTAGTACCTGGAAAATAGACAAGGCAGCAACACTACTCTCATTACACAGCAATTGCTTTGAATGTATCTGCACATTTTGCCCCATAACTTTCTTTCTAGCAGGGCTAGAGACTTGCTTTTTAAAGAAGCTGGTGGGCCAATGAAAGTAAGGCAGCCTAATTTCTGTGTCTTGAAGCTCCAGCAATTGCTTCTCCTCTGGAAAACAAAGGATTGCAAGAGGAGAAACAGTCACTGAGAAGAGAGGTGCTTAATCCTTCCTCCGCTCACCACTTCTGCTCTAACTCCCTCCCCCCCCCCAGCTGCTTTTTCACAGTCATAGTTCCAGAGTCACTTTTGCAAATCTTTTGCTTTTAATTTTTATGTTGCTGTTGGGTAAAACGTTAAATCTCATTACATAAAATTAGATTAGCAGGTTGGTAATTAGTTGCTAGTGGTTAAAATATGATGACTTTATAATTCAAATATACAAATATATAAAGAAATCTCATTTGGTTTGTGGGTTAAATGGAATCATTTGTGAAAGAAAAGATATTCAGTTAATAATGGGCACCAATAGCATGTGCATAGATAATATAGAAGCTAAAATTTGTTCAAACCTTTTGGTTTCTATAATTTCCATCAACTTGTTAAGATGGAAAATGACTGCAGAATGTACTGCTTCACCTCCATATGAAGGTCTCATGTAGAGTAGGTGGTTTCACTGTTGTGTTTAATAATACCTCGATTTGGAGCATATTCTACTTACTTTTTTTTGCATTTCTAGGGAAATGGTCTCACAGATGACATTGGGATATCAACGTGGAAGGAGCAAGTTTTCCTAGCCCATAGTGCCTTGCTGGCAAAAAGCTGCCAAGCTGCAATGGAATTGGCAAAACATGATGCAAGGATCCAGAATATGGCATATAAGTATGGAGAGCACATGTCTATGAGTCATAAGGTATGCCCTCCCTTTTACTGCAGTAGCTGAAAAGCTGATATAATGAACAAGAACCATATGTATCTTTTCTTTCTGTTGTAGCTTTGTAATCAACAGGTGCAGGTTTTGGTTGCTGCTGTCATATATATGTATTATTTATACATTTACATATATATATAAAAATATGTAAATTGTAGGCATAAAAGCTACTCACTTAACCAGCCCCATCAGTGGACATCCACATCCACAATAGGGCTTCCCCCCAATTCTGCGGCTGCATGCTCTACCTTCTGAAATTGGCTTGGGAGAGGGGTGGCAAGAAGAACAGCATGCAGGGAGAAGAGGGGGCTCAGAATAATTAAGAAATTGTTGCATAACACCCAAACTAATTACAGTCTCAGTTAAAGGTAGCACTGAAGTGGAAAGTATTCCACACTTGCCCAAGCACCTATACAGGTGGGGCAAGGCACAAGTCAGCAGGGAAGTTCCACAGTTCTGGGGCCATCACACAGAAATCCCTATTTCTTGTGTGTGTCAGCCAGCTGAACTGATTTTAATGGTGCACACTGAAGGAACCTGAAGCGCTAATTCTGCTATTGAATGCAAGTTCTGTTGATTTCACTGGGATTTAAGCATGCCCGAGTTTTGCACCAGTAGTGGGTCATTTTGGATTCTTAATGGTTGGGTTACCAGAGTCAGGGAGCAGTCTTAAACCCCTAACTCTGGTATCTGCAAGTATCTGTACTTCTTTCTCCCTTATTATCAAATAATTTCTGTTAGTTCCTATTCAGAAAGTAAAGTACTGAATTTCATACTTGTGGTGGTTTGGCACACTCTGACAGAGGTCCCACAGGACAGGACATTTGTATGCACATGCAAACACACAGAATCTTCCAATATGCTTAAAAAAACTGTACTGTAGTTGGAGACTCTGGTAATATTAATTGGATTTGAACCAGCGGGGCAGGAATAGCCTGATAAATCCTTAATAGTGTGTGCTGGTTGAAGGATTTTTGTATGGCCAAGCATGCAAAAAATATATAAGACTCTGCATACACATGGGATGTCAGTCACTGATGAAAGGATTAGCTATGAAGAACTACTTTTATTTTACAAACTATTTTGATCCTCCTTCTTACAGCTAAATGTTGACATTCAGCCATTTTTGAATGAAAGTTCTAAGGATTCTGTGGCCTTCAGTTTAAATTCTGCTCCTGTAGTCTTGCATCAAGATCTCATTGGAAGAGAAGCCTGGATTAAGCAGATTGAAGAGGTAGGCAAATAGCACTGTTCATATATATCAGTCTTATTTAGTCATCATTTGCTTAGCACAAGAGGAATGAGTCTCTAGCTCATGTGAATCCCTCTTTTCTGCTGGAGCCACAAGAAGTTCAAAAGCTTTAGCTTGTGGTTGTGTTTAACCACAAGTTGTTGCTTTGCCCAGACTAACAAACTTGTTAGCATTAAACTATGGTTTGTTTGGAAAGAGTCCCAACCCATAGTCATATCATAGTTTGTTAGTTCAGACAAAATGTCAAATCATTGTTAAGCACAGTGGGAAGCAAAAGCTTTCAAACTTTTACACAGCCATGCCTAGGAGAGGTGGAGAACACATACATTTTTCTTGTTCCTGTCACACTAAACTGTGTTTTTAGTAGGTACATCATCGGATTTTGCCATTCAGTGCTACAAGTGAATGTGGCATATGTGTGTGTGTATTCACCCAACATATGGGTACCAAACCAACATGCATAAAATGAAAATATTATTCTGCTTCTGTGTATTTACAACTTAAATTCAATAAAAATAAAGTGTTGGTACCAATAAATGAAGATTAGAATAAAAAATACTATGACACTCATGGTAACAAGCTTATCAAAATTCATAATATTAGACACCGCTGAGCCTGACACTGCTCTGCTTTGTATTCTGTAGGGATTTTATTAAAATATGCAAACATTATCTGTCACTAAAACAAATAACAGTTTTAGTTTTTTAACAACTAATTACTTCTAAGCACAGAGCAAAGAGAAGGCAGAGGGAAGGAACTGCTCATGCATATATGATTACAACTCAAAACACAGCTGGATGGACTAATTTTAGGCCTACTAGCTTTGATATGCTCTCTGATGTTGTGATTGTTATCCCTTCTCAAGCTGCTATCTCGATACAAATCCATATCTATTCTAATGAATACATTCTTTGGTCAGTATATGCTTTATTGAATTCAGTGCAGCTTACTCCCAACTTAGCAGGGTTATGACTGCAGACTTAGTTCCTTATAATATTTCCACGCAGTCATCACAGAGAAGCCCTTTTCTCACAGGCACAGGAAACAGTTCACTCAGTACAGGCACCCCCAGCCTGGTGCCCTCCAGACGTTGTGGACTGTAAGTTCCCTCAGCACAGCAAGCATATCCAATGGCCAAAATGGTCTAAAAAAACTGAAGAGTACCTGGTTGAGAAAAGCTGAACTAGAATAACAGTTGATTGAACCAGTTCACTGGTGCACTGGGTGTGCTCTCTGCAACTGCCTTTGATAGCCCATCTGTGTGTCTTATTTTAGATGAAATATGTTTGTTTTCCATTGTTTAGTTTGAAATCTGCAGTCTCAGAATTATAATCTCATAGACAATCAGACAAATTTTGAAGCCTGCGGTCTCAGAATTATAATACCTTAGACCAGGCATCCCCAAACTGCGGCCCTCCAGATGTTCTGGCCTACAACTCCCATGATCCCTAGCTAAGAGGACCAGTGGTCAGGGATGATGGGAATTGTAGTCCAAAAGATCTGGAGTTCCGAAGTTTGGGGATGCCTGCCTTAGACAATGAAACAGATTTTAACTTTTATCATTGTGTTGTTTCAGGCTCAAGTTAAAGGAAACCTAATAGACTATACAAAGGTAAGAAAATGCTTAAAAACCATGCCTTGTTTTTAGAAGTTCCATCCCTATCTCTCTCTCTCTCTCTTGATAAAATAGCTTTAGTCAAGTCTGTGCATGTGTATGCAGTGTTTAGTTGGCCTGGTAACATCTTATGCATGATGGAGTAGATCTCATCATTTCCTTTATTTTATTTGTTAATTATTTTCATCCTGCTTTTCAGCCCCAAAAAATGGTCTTGCATAGTAGCCCACTGCAATTAAGATACAATAAATGCTGGTATATACATGCATACAAAATATGATGCTAGTGTTGCCAATAAGTCATTGTATTCTAAAATACTACCTGCCCCCCGCCCCAGTATTCCATTATTTCAAAATACCCATTTCAGCTACTACAGTTAGAAGTCATTTGCTCACAAGTAGTTGATCAGTCTGTTAATATTCCAGTCCTGTATTCTGGAGTATGGCTATCACATGCAGACAAATTATTGATCCAGTATGATGATTATAGATGGCTTGTTCCAGAGAGGGGGAAAGTCCTTTCCCTCAGTACTCAGTGACTAAAGAAGCATCAGAAGAGGACCATTGGGGTTAGATGCATGAGAATTTGGATCAGTGCTAGAAATTCCTCCTTTGAAGAAGAGAATGTCCACCGCAGCAGCTCCTGTTGATACTTTCTCCTGATATGACATCAGAAGGGACAGCACAGCTGCATATAGTCATATTTAAGGAAATGGCTAATAATTCTTGTGTGCATGCTTGTGTTACATTTGCTAAAAGTCCTAACTAGAGTCCAGATCTCTCAGACTCTCTCATATATCTCTCCTTCCCTCATTTAAAATTTAGCACTGTAGTTAGCACATTCCTCACACCACAATGTAGCCCTCCCACTCAAAAAAAGCCTCCTAGCAACAACAAAAATCACCACTGTATGCCTAGGGTGTATGTCGCAAATGTCTATTTTGTATTGGCAAGGCATTGTTTGGGCACTAGAATAACAATCAATCTCTCTGTTTTGACTTGCTTGGAAAAGGCAAAGCAAGATTATTCTTCACAGAGCACTGCAACCTAGTTTTGTGTGTCTTGACTGGTTACATGCCGCTAATCTCATACATGATGCTATAATTTATTGTAAAGCTAAAAACGAGTTCCTTGCATAATGCAAATCAGGAAAGCATTTGTGCAGGTGACTACTGAAGGCAGATATTTTGATAATAACAAACATCAATAGCCTTTTTGATATCTAAAAAGCCTATTCCAAAACTATTCTGTTGAGGAGTCAGATCTTTATATTCCTTATTATAGTTATCTGCATCTGAGCTGCCAGATGATAAACACTATAATAGGTGCAGCCAATGTAGCAGATGGCTTATCTAAGCATCCTCCTGAAAGGCCTTTTGGGTATCACAGCATGATGTACATCAGTATAACCCTCTGTATATGGAACAATGTTTTTGAAAAATAAATGTATTGCTGTGAGAGTTTTATATGAAGAGATTAATATACTTTTCTGATTGGCAGTCATATATTTTTAACAAAAAAACTAGTCTTAAACTTCCTTCTTTAGCATTTAAATATTCTAGTTTTGCATCTTGTGAGCAATGTGAAGATAGTGGGTATAATTTGCTCAGGAAGTTATAAACTTTGCATTATAATACAAAAGTTAGTTTGCTTGAAGACTCATCAGGTTTGAATATCAGTGCAGTTCTATGTGTTGCCATGAAGAACTGCATCATAGTATATCCAAAAAATAAAAATAAAATTAATGACTGTCCAGCTGCCATTTAAAAAGAGGAAAGTTGAATGTGTAGAGCCGCAAACACCAATCTGATCTATAGCAACTAATTATGAAACATTCCAACAGTAGTGAGGGGAAGTAAACCTCTTGGCTACAAAATTTATTGGCTCTATCTCAAGGTAACATTTTGGTAGTCTAAATATCAGCACTTAGCGAGGTAGACGGTTCCTCACAGGAGAAAACAAATTTAGAAAACCCAGTACATAACATGGCAAACACTTAATGCATTAGTTAGTTCCTTGACCACAGATCAATTTAAGTTTTCTTCTTTTCTCTTTTTAGCAAGTTATGAAGGTAAATATAGGATGCCTTGTAAGAAAAGGACAGCCAGTTTTATGTATAGAAAGTGAAAAGCAGGTTGTGAGTGAGACAGGGAATTCCCAGTAGGAGCAGGGAGACTGACTGGGATGCTTGGACTGTGGGGTTTTATGTATGGAGTGTGAAGTGGTGGGATGGGACGCTGGTGCTGTGGATGGCTGGAATGCAGTGAGTGCATTTGATAGATTGTTCCTGTATGGGGCTTGCTTTGCTGAGTTTCATAGGTGCCAAGGTTGGAATATATTTGCCCTGGTGATTCAGGTATGGTAATGGGAAAATGCTTTGGAGCGCTAAATGAAATAGTGATGATGAGTGAAAGTTGTGGTGGGGTGGGGAGGAATAGATTTGCAAAGCAAGGAGAGCTAGCTGTTCATCTTTGCTGTCCTTTTCACAATTTGGGTAAATACTACAGGAGCCCCTGCTTGAAGTATCCTCTGTGGTGGAACCTAAAGATAATCAGAAGGCCTTCCTCAGCAGGGCTCTGAAATTCTCTTCAAAACCTTTTAAACACTTAAGAGTCACTGCCCCCACCTTACAAGTTTGAAAAAAATGACATTAAGAAATGGAAAAGATCTTCTATGCAGCACCCCCAGAATAGTTATTGACCATGCAGAGTTGCAGAAAGGCTACTTGAAATGAGGAATTGGGCCTCAGAGCAGGAGTGAGGAATCTCTTTTTCTGTGAGGGTTGCATTTCCTTGTGGGTAATCTGTGTGCGGCTAACAGTAGTGGGCAATATGAGCTTGTGGTGGGTGAGGTCAATGCAAGCAGTATATGGAGCACCTCTTTGCTCTCTCTGGCAAACCATTTTCTCACTTTCCTCTTTAGGCAAGCATCTTGAGTTTGATTTTAGACATGACTTAGTGGACAGCTGTTATTATACTTTTATGCTGCTATGTTGGTCTAGTTGATTTTAGTTTTTTCTTGTATTCCACTGCCTTATGTCAGCAATCTTGGGTTATTTAAAAATGAGGCAGGATATAAATAAATAGATAAAAGTACAACATATCTCAGTTCAAGGACATTTAGAGAGAGCCATTACGGAACAGAATATCTCAAGTTTCTAAGGAACATTGAGTTACAAGATCTGTAGCTGGCCCTTAGCTTCCCTTCTGAATTTGATTTCTAAAGGATTCATCTGTGATGATTGCCTACCACCTATTTAAAAGCAATCTCTCTAACCTGTCCAGCATTTGAGGGAATAATTCATGTCCTTTTACCTTCAGCAAAACATCATCAGCTTGCTGCAAAATTTGAGCACCTGCTAATATCAGAAATGTGCAAAAAAAAAACACATTTACAGTATTAAGTTTCTGTTCTTACCTTGCTCCACTTACTTTGTTCCACTCATCCTGTATAGTGTGGTTGGCTCTAAAAGAGTTAATGTTGCACTGTACATGCATATCATAAAAACCTATTTTCCCCTGAAGTATACTGCTAAGTAATGTGGGAAATAATTTTTTTATGAATGGGGACATGAGCACTAAAGTACCATGGCTTGCTAAGAATCGAGTTCATCCTCAAATATACATAATTAATTCACTTAAGTTACATGTTTAGATAAGAACAACCATTCATTATATATAAGTGTAATTGCCTACATAAAATAGATGGATCTTGCAGCTATCTTCTAGTTCTCAAGTAACTTTCATGTCATTTAGAGTAATTTTTTTACTAAAGTATATTACTTAAATATTGCAAAATTATACAGCAGCACCTTAGAGACCTTAAAATTAAATCAGCAGCACCTTAGAGACCAACTAAGTTTGTCATTGGTATGAGCTTTTGCGTGTGTGCATGCACACTTCTTCAGATACCTTCTTCACACTTCTTCAGATGCACACTTCTTCAGATATTGCAGGAACCTTTTCTTTCCTGCCTTTTAATTTTATATATACGCTTCAACAGGAATGTGAGTTTAATGTTTCTAAGAGCTTCCATATGTAAGGATCATATTATCAGTTATAGTTTCATAGACCCAGTTCACACGTATTGCTAAGCCAAACCATGACTAAGCATGAACAAGCAAACATGTGGATTCTCACAATGAAGATTACAGCTGCTCCCTGGTCCTTCTGTTGCTGTGCTACCCAAGACTAAACCATGGTTTGACTTAAAGTTATGTCTGAACTAGGTCTTGTGATATTTATCTTGCTGCAGGCAAAGCACAAGCTATAGCCAATGTTTCTTCTTTGCTTTATTGCTCATGCTTTGTCTGGGGGAGAAAAAGCACACGCCTGGCTTCAGACATAACACTGAACCAAACCATGGCTTACTTTCCAAGCAGCACAGCCGTAGCAGGACTAGGGGAAGAGCACAACAGCCAAAATCTTTGCTTAGGAAACCCACACTTCTACTTGTACATTGTAAGTCATTGTTTGGCTTAGCATTATGCGCAAAATTTGGCATTTCCCATGGGGTGCATTTAAAGTTGGAGGAGTTAAGTAGCAGAGAGCCCTGGCAGGATAATTGAGTAATCTTCTTCTTCTAACCTGTCCCAGTAGTCACTTCAGGGTAACTGGTGTGTAAACAAACTTAGAAGCATTGCCTGTTTTGCAAAAGCTCCAGTAGTTAAGGGACACATGGCCTCACTAACAGAGGTGTGATGCATTCTCCATTTGCACATATTCTGTACATTTAATACCTAGTACATAGGGCATAAATATGTTACTTTAGGCATAGGCAAACTCCGGTCCTCCAGATGTTTGGGACTACAATTCCCATCATCCCTAGCTAACAGGACCAGTGGTCAGGGATGATGGGAATTGTAGTCCCAAACATCTGGAGGGCCAGAGTTTGCCTATGCCTGTGTTACTTGATACTCTGATAATTCCTGATGCACAGCAGTACACCAGTGTATTTTAGACTACTGAGTTAGGACTGGGTGGGAGATGCAGGCTTGAATACCTACTAAGCCATGAAGTTCACTGACCGACCTTGGGCCATTATTGTCTTTCAGCCTGACTCATTTAACTGCTGTGAGAATAAAATAGGGGAGTGGAACCATGTATGCCACTATGAGCTCTTTGGAGAAAGACATGATATAAAACGTAATAAATAAATATCCCCTCCATTGTATCTTGACAGGTTAGGGAAGCAACCTATCACATCAGTGCAAGATGATGGTGCATTTCTCCATTAATGAGGCAGAGGGTTCATACAGGGCATGATTCAGATGAAATTAAGCATTTTATATTCAGTTATTTCAACAAGAAAGGCAAGCACATTCTTAACACTTTCCAGTTGAATCAGTGGGATTAAAACGTATCTAACTTTTGGCTTTGTCATACTTGTAAACAAATCCAGAAATAGGTTGTTTTTTCCTTTTCTGTTATGCAATGCTAGAGTGATGAAATGATGATTGTTGAAAGCAAATGTTTTCTAATGCACACAGTGCCCATTGATCTAAATTAGACCAGCTAGAAGCCCATCTGACTCCCCTGTGAAAGAAGATTGCACAATAACAGGTTTTGGTGGGTCATCCCTATAGGCTGAACTCTTCAGCCAGTTTGCCTCTTGGTACTCCAAAGGAAACAGGTTGTGGATTGCAACCATCATGGGGATTATATTTTGAAATTATACTCCAGATTAAAATTACAATCTCTAAACAGAACAATATACACTGTGCTGTAGTCTGCACAACATGAAAGTAAATGCACATATTAATCTACTTATTTGTGATGAAATTGAGTTAGAATGCATATTAATGAATTTATTATAAATACAAGTTTATTTGTTGGGCTTTTTCCCATTAGAGAAGAATTGTACACATGACTAGTTGAGAGCCTTCTGCTGCACTTACATTAGTCTTTGAAAGATGCATCTTGAATTATCAATAAATGAAAGAACAATTAAATTGATTAGGGTTGTTTCATTGAATGATGGATTCCATATTTTTTGTCAGTCATTTAATGACACTGTTCTTTGAAGCTCAGGTCATGAAAATACAGAATCCATAATGTTTTCTTAGCATTCTGCATATAGTTATTTCTGTCAAAACTGATGATATTGTGCATGTGTTTTCTCACAGTTGCAAGATGCAATCAAGGCTGGCAAAGGTGTGACTTCAGCTATTGACCTATGTCGTTACCATGGAAACAGAGCGCTGGAGGCTCTGGAGTGCTTCCCTCCCTCAGAGGCCAGATCTGCTTTAGAAAACATTGTTTATGCTGTGACAAGATTTTCATGATCTACAATTGGGAAAAGGAGCCACTTTTTGTTTGCAGTAATGAGCAGAACAGATAATAGTGGAGAGCGTCAAGATCTGCCATTGCTCCGCATCTAAATGTGTCAGCAGCTTTAAAAAATGTGTTTCTGTTCCACTCACCACATTCCCAAACTAACATATACCCTTCGGAACTGCTACAAACAAAATTAGGGAAAAAAGGTCAAACAGTTTTCACTTGTCATGCCAGAAGCACACTTGAGGCTGCACTGGTAGCAATAATTAATGAGACTCGCTTCTGTGACCTCAGCAAATGGACAGGAAATAAGTCCTTATTGATTGGACATAGCCAGGGATGGCGCCAGTGTGGTGGCCTGTGGTTTTCCTGCACTAGAGAAGACAGAGGGGGGCCCTGAAGCTGCAGGTGTCGGGAGAAATGCTTTCTAAATCTGCCAGAGAGGGCTGTTTAAAACCAGAATTAATGTACCAATTTATCAACATGAAGGGCAGCTCGATGAATTAGCAGGGGAAAGGAGGGAATCTTTTATCTGACTACATGCCGCTATGTCTCCTCACACTGTTTCGTTATGTATTTACATATAAAATTACCCTTTGCCTAATGCATTGTGTGTTTGAAAGAGTTGCTGAGAGCGCGCATCAGGTATGGTAAGAGCTTTGTAATATTTATGTGGTTCTGCAGAAAAGAATAATTTTGAATGTGCTGTTTGTATAGTCTTCAATTTGGTTCAGTGGGTGGGGTTTTAAATTTCCGAGGTTATATATTTGCCTTTTGTATAATATGCCACTTATTTCAGCAAACACAGGTACTACATTTTCCTTGATTTACTGAACATTTTGTTTTAATTCACACCAAATAAATGCTTCTTCCTACAACTCTGTGTCAATTCTATGCCATAAAGGAGTAAAGGATAGTTCTTCTCCCTCCCCCTACCCCCTTCTGTACAGGATTTCATTCCCTGAATAGATGTATATTACATGAGAAGTTTTTTAACCTTACTGTGTCAGATGTTAAAGTCCAATTACAGAGAGAATACAAGGTATATCAGAAGCCTGCAATCTGACACTGTCTCTATTTTGTTCATAGGAGATGATTTTTGTGGTTTGCATGCTTGCAATCTGAGAACATCGTTGACAAGAAGGCTGAGTTTACATAAATGATCCAGATTGAGGCTCTGCTACCTTTCTTCCTTCTGTGGTGTAATTACAGCCCAATCTGGAGACAGCTAGCACAGCAAACAGATTTCATTACATTGCTCTCTCTCAAACACTAAGTGGAGTTATTTCAGTTAACTTCTTCACACACACACTAAAGTGAAGTGTCACAAACCTTCTATATAATGGGCCAGTATGTGATTCTCAGAGGACTTAAAAAAAAACTTAACATGATTTATGTATTTTGATACCTTAAATTTTAGCATTACAAAAACATTGCTGGCTTACTGTAATTCAGTTTTGTAATTAGATGAAAACGTTGATCAAACCAGTTGAATTCTCAAGCCATTATGTTCTTGATATACTCTTGAACAACATTCAGTCTGGAGAAAGAGGACATCCAGGGTTATAAATGTATTTTCCATTTCAAAGAGAATGTTGTTGTTGAAACTATGTGAGAACCAGGGCTTCAAGCTGGCTTGTTTCAAATAACTCATACTTAGGGTGGGGTTCACCTAACAAACCCTGTCAATGGAACCCCTGCGTAACGGCTTCTACAATGGAAATTCTCCCCTCTTCCACCCACACCCAAAATTGGCTGGGGGGCAGGTCAGGAGAACCCCCAGAACAACACATGGGAAGAAGGCAATTGTTCCTTCTGGCAAGCTGAAATGCATGCACAGATGGAACGTTTGTAATAGCAATGTTGAATTCCACCCTTAATGTTAACCATTTGGCAGTTCAGGCGAAATGACAAACTTGTCTCCTTCCAACCGCATGAGGAGGAAGAGAAGGAAAACAGAGATGCAGCACTTAAGCCTAAAGCTTACCTATGCTCATTGGCATCATGCTAGACTATTGCTTAGGTTAGGGATGAGGAACCTCAAAGGCCAAGTTACAACACAACTCTAGAAAATTACTGAGTCCTGCTCTTGACAACTAACATCACCAGTATTAATGATCTTATTAGTGAAAAAATGAGCTGTAACCCAATACATATGCAATAAACTATTTCTAAAGGGTACAGCTCAAGAACTCTTGGGACTAAGTGGTTGTCATGGCACTGCCCAGCAAGACCTTGAGGGGAGAGAGGGAGGAGGCTAGGCAGGAATAGCTGGGAGGAGAAGGTCAGGAAATGGCAGAAGGAGAAGGGGAGGGGTGGCAGGAAGCAGCCACAGAGTGAAGGGGCTCGCTGATGCTGAGCTGGAGCCCCAGCACTGCTCCACCAGCTCGGGAACAGAGGGGGAAGCTACGCAGGTCCTGTCAGCAAGGGAGAGGCGGGAGTTGAAACATAGAACACAGAGGCGGAGTTAGGGCTTCCTAAGCTTTTATGTTGGAGAAAAAGCCGTCAAAAGTTACTTCCTGGATCTGAGTCTGACAGTGCAGATGGCTGTATGATGTCTACTGCTTTTGTACATATGTAAATAAAGACTAAAATATGTATAGCTTGGAGTGATCAGAACCATTTCTTGTGGAGAGCACCCCACCACTCTTACAGTGGTGCAGCCTTACTTATATAAGGGCTGAATTGTGGCATCTACCTGAGCATTTCTGGCAAGTGTCTTTAGACATCATTTTAGCTTGCATGACACCTTTTAAAAACAATCAGCCAATATATTTCTGAAGTCTAAAGGTTTGCTCTGAATTTGGACCCCAAACCTCACATATGCAAGTACAATTGTATCTGATGGTGAATTCTGTGTAAACACAGTTGTCTTAGAACTTCATGGTGGATGAGGTGCATGATTTTCCACTAATGATTTCATTGTACCTAATTAATTGTTCCCCTTGATTCTGGTGCAGCCAAATTCCACAACACACTCTTAAGCAATATATTTACTAGATGGGCAAAGGATGCTTCATCCTAGCAAGCAAACCTTTTACATCAACAAGTGGCTTATTAAACAAGTTACAAAATGATAAGGCAGTTACAGGAGATATACCTGTTGGGTCATGCAGAAGTTTATGAGGGATTAAGTTCATGTGTGTGCATTAGCAGGATATTTCACTGAAGCATTGAACAAAAACATTGCCACCTGAACTATGCAAGACTGCAAATACCAATACATTGAAATATACTGGGGTTTTTTTGCTATAGCTTGTTACTATTGTTTTTTAAAGTTTAGGATTGCCATTTAAGCCACTATGGTAAAATTGCATGTGATATGTATTTTTACAAACTGTTCCAGTCAAAGCTGTTTTGACTTCTGACACAAAATGATATGTGACTCTAAATAACTGAAGACTATGAAATGGCCTTGACAAGAGGTGTATATGTACAAAATATATTGCATTTCTTAATTTGGAGCTACCTGACTTGGTACGGTAATTCTTGGTACCTTTAAGTATGTTTTTAACCTAACATTTCTCAGTATAAAGTATGACAGTAAAAAGTGAAAGGCTTGATCCTTTAGCAGTTGGTCCTATTAAGTGATTAGAAAAATATTCTAGTTCTTTGGTAGGTAATCATAGGATTTTTAGAAGTGCTTTTCTGTTACATTAAAGGCACAGAAATCACAACCCCCCCCCCATTCACCACTAGAACTCAAGATAGCCTCTTTCAAGAAACATGATCAGGAGGTTCAGGTGGTACTGTCAGGATTGCTGAGTGACTTTACACAAACCACTCAATCTCCTGGCCTGTACTTTTCAATCTGTAATATTAAGATAAATTATAATTTATGTGTAGAGATATAGAGAAAACCTGATTTATTAACACAGAATGTTTTGTGAGCTACAGAGGTAACATGCAGTTTTTTACTGCTTGTAAATAAAATATACATTCTTGGTTACCACAAGTGCTATTTTTTTAGAAACAGAGGTGCTGCAGCTCACCATGAAAGCCTCCCTTGTTTTCTTAGAATGGCAATGACACCTACCTGAAAAGTACCGGAACTGAGTTCCGGTGAGTTCCTGCTGAAGAAAAGCCCTGGTAACCACTGCAAAGCGACTTTCTCCAATCCAAGAATGTGTTGGTGAGTGAGAACAACTGCCACAAACCTTCAAACTATTTATTCCAGCATTTGTAATATGTCAGTGTTTTCAACTTCTGTGTGAGCTTGTTTCCCTCACAGACAGAGATAACTTCTACCATCTTATCTTATATAGGGAACTGTAGACTTCACATCCTCTGTTACCACTGATAAATGGAGAGGATCCTGGTGTCTTATTGCACAGAGAAGAGTAGATAGGCACAAGGACTTTATGACTCCAATAGTAACACATCACATGTATGAAGTTTCTTTGCTGATCCTCAAGGATATCAACATTATTAATGTACAGTACCTCTACAGCAGAAAGAAAGATGGCACAGGTAGTCCAAAAAGCTTTCATTACTTAAAAAAATCTGCAGACATTTTATTCTACTGAAAATCTCCACGTATTGTCCATAGCATTTTCCTCGATTCAATTTTTTTTTCTGTAGGTGTGTTTGTATAGTAGTTGACTTTGTGGTCAAACCTAGCACAGTTAATGAAGCATAAAAATACCTGACATCTAAATGAAGCAAGTTTTACAAACCAGCCGAATCAGACCCACCTCCTTCAGTTTTTTGAAAAGTTTGTGTTGCTCATAGCATACCCAGGTTTTATAGTACATTTTCCTTCAAATTATCTTGCTCAACTACTGTCTAAAATCACTGAAACCCCTTTTCATTAGTCAGAAGAGTACTTTGGCTCCCCCATGTGTAAGAGATTCTTACACTTCTATGATGCTCTGAATCCTTCATTTAATAATGGATTGAATCAGTGTCTTTAAAAAATGCCTGTGATGGAAGAGAGTTGATTCCTCTCATCCATAAAATAAAATGAATGCATGTTTTAAACTTGTAATATTTTCTTTTAAATCAGAAGGTATAAAAGTTCAGTGACAAATGGTAAAAACACATTATTATCATTTAAAGTGTGCATGATAGAATTATTGGCCTTTGATTAAATATTCTGTGAAACCTTCCAACTATTTTTTAAAAAAGTTTTTCATAATACAGTTTAGGGCAGCCTTTACCAACCTGGTGCTCTCCAGGTGCTTTAAACTTACAGCAGTGTGCTGGCTGGGCCTGATGGGAGTTGCAGCCCAAAACATTGGGAGGACATCAGGTTAGTGAAGGTAAATTTAGAGGCTCTATTGTTTTTCAAATGAATATTTTATTTCCTAACAACCTTTTGGCAACAATATTATTAAAAATATAATGGTGTTAAGAAAACGTTTTTGCAGTGCAGTATTAACTTGATGATAGGAAAGTTATTTGCCTAACCAAAAATATGGAATAGAAAAATGTGAGTCAGACCCAAAGATGCTAAAATAATCCTTTACATCCTTAATATAGAGAAACCAGTGCTCTCCTGGCTTATTTGCTAGTCACCTGACAGTTCCCTATCATTTGCCTATCACTTTCATTTATGTACACCCAACTGAGCTTGGGCAAAGAGAGCTGTCAATGCTAGCTCATTACTCCCCCAAAGCTACTCCTGGCTTGTCAGTTGCATTTGGTACCCACTACCTATTTTAAAAACAACAACAACAACAAAACAAGGCCATGTTATAGGTCACGTGTTTACCGCTTTTATAGGGAGTTTTGTAGGGTATGCAGTATCTTAGAAAATGTATTAGTGGTTCCTCAGTGGACACACCTTTCTGAATTTCACTCACTTTTTAGTGATTACTGCACTACTAAGCATGACTGGAGGAGAACACTGAATGCACCCTAAAACATGCCCACAGTTCCTGCAGTAGCACAAGACCTGCCAACTAGTCAATGTGTGTCCATGTGCACTAGAAGAGACCACATAATGTTAATACAATACACAAAGATTTCATGGCAAATATGTAGGACAAGTTCTTGGAAAGCAAGTAGACAAGAAGAGATTCACTCTGGGCAGAAAGCTTGAAAACTACTGGTTTACTTAATGGACTTCAACTTTTCTAAACATAGGATTCTCTTTTAACTTAAATTTGCAATATTGGGCTCACTGAATTACCTTTTATATACAAGTTGTTCTCTCTCTCTCTCTCTCTCTCTCTCTCTCTCTCTCTCTCTCTCTCTCTCTCTCTCTCTCTCTCTCTCTCTCTCTCTCTGCTCTATCTCCTTGCTGCCTGTATTAAATGACAGCAAGTTGCCTACCTCTGATCTAAATTATTTGGAATTTATTTTGTGGTGTGGATTTTAGTACACAGATATATCTATCATGCAACACAAAGTTAGACCAGTGGTTTTCAACCTTTTCAGACCTGCGACTCACCTTTAGCACAAACAAGACTCTGAGGAGCACTTCTTTTTAAAAACAATTTATTTGTATGTTTGTAATGCTTCTGTTGTGACCACTTAAATCACGTTGTGGCCCAGTAGGGGCTTCTGACCCACCAAGCAGAAGCCAGCACAAGTTGGAACTTTTTGCCTCTCCTCCAGTGCACTCCCCAAATCTGCTCTGGAGGGTGTGGGGAACCCCCAGAACAGCATTGGGGGGCAGAGGGGAGATTGTTCAGGAAAGCAGAAATGTTTGTGCTGACAGAACAAACTCCTTTGCACTACAATTAAGAAAACCCCAATAAACTGAATCACCTCTACTTTTCACCTAGCTCCAGGATTCCATTGTTTTTTTATTTTGAGAGACAGAGAATTTTACTTGTGGGAGTTTCTGTACAGCTCTCATTTTACAAAATGAATGCAAAATGAACTATGATTTCAGTGAAAAATCTCCCAACTTCAAAATTGTTTGAAAAACTCTTCATTGCTTTTGCTCATCAGACACCATTTTCTCTCCACACATCCACACCCACTATTTATAACCTAGTTCAACAATGAACAGTGGAAGGTGTGCATTTCATATGTAAATCGGCAGCAATAATTTTGTAAAATTACTTTGTTGTTTGCATCATTATGATCAACAGCAGCATAACAAAGTGCTTGAAACAAAGTATGTTACCGAAATGTGGTTTTGTCTTGATAGATCTACTCTCCACGTTTTAGCTTAATAAAACAGTTCATTCATAGATGACAGAAATATATGGGCTGTGTTCACCGCTTTCAGAATGCAGTTTAAACTTGTTGCATTAGCATCCCAATCCTAAATGTTTATGCCTGATGTTTCAGCATCTCTGCCTGAAATGGTGGGTCAGCCAGTATATGATTATGTAAGATCAGCTGCCCAACCTGCACTGCACATCTGGCATGAATACATGATGAGAAACACAATCATGTCATATGAAGTAATTGTGAACTCAGCTATCTGTGAATACTTTAGTAGCCAAAACAACACCATCTACATACAGTATCAGCAGGCTTACAGAAATACCAAGATAAAAAAATTCCTTCAGTAGCACCTTTTTTATTTTGCTTCGACTCAGACCAACACGGCTACCTACCTGTAACTAGAAATACCAAGATTTGCAGAAGCACCATTTTTTTTAAAACAAAACAAAACCCAACAACCTTTAGGGAATTAAAAAGGAATAGGAAATAGAATGGGGTGTCCTGGATAAGGGTCAGACTAACTGGATCTCTGAACAGGCTACACCTGCAGGAACTAGAATAAAGGGGGCTGGATCAAATAAGAATATCCTGGTATGTGAAGGGAGATTTAAAGGATGTTGTATTTGGATTTGATAAACCAGTGGGGTTTTTTTCCCTTCTTTTACTCCTGGAGGCAAAGGTGAATGGTAGAACTTGTTGGCCACAGCAGTGATTGGCTGGCAGAAAAGATTTAACAGAATAGACTCCTGAATTACAGGAAATTTAGGAATCTGCCTGTTGGTGATGTAGGATTGCTGGGTTACAGCTTTGGATTCTGGCCTGCAGAAAAAATACTGGTAGGGCTCTGCCCCACCTTGAACCTAATGACTAGCCTCCTATGATAGAGGCAAATGGGGGTATGTGAAAGATGATCTGTTGTCACAATACCAAATCACACTCATTCTGACATTTATGCACCAATATCCAGGCTATAAGCCTAGCAATAATATGCTACTCAATCCCACATTAAATGAAGGGGAAATGGAAATATAAGTACAGTACTAATCTTATGGGGTAGTTTTTGCATGTATTTACTGCAATAAGTTTATTAAATCTGTGCAGACTGCATTTTTTTGATTGCATTGGTACCAGTCTCAGGCTTTCAAATTAAATAAACTGCTACTTCTAAAGGTCCTTGGGACCATTGCTTGTTCCAGACCATAAATCTTGCATTTCCCTCCGTGAATTTTAATTACAACTAGAAGAAAAGCAGACACCCCCCCCCCAATTAAGTGGGAGCTGTTTCTTAAAAGCATCAAATAGTAACTTCTGAATCAAAGGCATGAAAATGGAAACTGAAAACACTTCAAAGCACACCCAAATGTTTTTGTTTTGTATATGAACAAGTGTGCAAAACTTACTATGCATAGTCTATTTGAAATTGCAGTGCTTTTTATTCCATTTCCAATCAGAATTGGTAGAGGAACGGTATACTTGCATTCCAGGATGGGTAGCTGAGGCCTGCAGGGTCCCTTCTGGGCTTGGGTCCCCTAATGGGAACAGTGCCTGAGGCCAACACTCTAGAGTAAGAAATGAGGTGGAGTTCAAATTGGCAAATGTTTTCTCATTTTTGAAGCAGAGTCTGGTTTGCAAACTTTTGCTTTACTTTAAAAATGTGTTTTTGCTAAACATAATGTAAAGCATTTCAGGTAAGCAAATAAGACAGCAGAACTAAGACCCAAATCATTTAACTCTTTAATTACATATTTGATTAACAGTGCAAAGGCAGGTGGGATTCCTTTACCTTGAATAGCTCTCATGTGGAAGGCAGCATTCCTGCCGGTGGTTTGTTACACAGGGGTGAGAGAAACTGCAACAGCAGCTGGAATTCTGCCAATAATTAATTTCTGCAAATTAGGATGTTAGTATTTTAAGGCAAAATCAGATCAAGACATACCTGAGTTTACATTGTGCTTGCTGTTTGGTGTTTTCCAAACATATGCAAACCAGTTTGCCTGGTCATATTCAGCCAATTTGACTATTCAGCCATCATGCATACGAGAGATGTTAGCAGATTTTTCTTCCATATGTTAGTCCAAACTAATGTGAATGTGCCTATAGCACAGTTGCTTCTGAAACCATCTAAGTCACCCGATTCCTATCCTGAGAAAGTTCACGCACAAGGACCAGCCCTACATCTTCTATTGTGAAAACAGATACATTAATAATTTTGTTGGCATTTTTCTGTTTTTATGAATGTGCCCCTCAAATTCTCTTTCCCCCACCCCAACCCCTTATTGTCTGCTTGTATCAACGGTGTTTCTGAAAAATTTTACACATCACTTGGGAAGACAAGCGAACTAATATCAGTGTACTGGAAGAAGCAAAGATCACCAGTGTTGAAACAATGATTCTTCAACATCAACTTTGTTGGACTGGTCATGTTGTGCGGGTGCCTGATTATCTTCTTCCACAGCAACTACTCTATTCTGAACTTAAAAATGGAAAGTGTAATGCTGGTGGTCAACAAAAGAGATTTAAAGACTGTCTCAAGGCAAATCTTTAAAAATGTAATATAAAAACTGACAACTGGGAAACACTTGCCTTCAAGCGCTCCAGTTGGAGAACAGCCTTTACCAAAGGTGTCATGGGTTTTGAAGACACTCGAACAGAGGACGCAAGGGAGAAACATGCTAAGAGGAAGGCACGCTTGGCAAATCCACACCATGATCAACTCCTGCCCGGAAACTAATGTCCCCACTGTGGAAGGACTTGTGGATCCAGAATTGGCCTCCAAAGTCACTTACGGACTCATTTTTATAAAACTGTTTATGGAAGACAATCTTACACAGCTACAAGTGATCGCCAAAGAAGAATTTGTCATAAATTGTGTTTCGTTTGTTTAGTTTGGATATTTCCATTTTCGAAAGGAAACCTTGGGTGATATTCAACGAAGTTACTTGGAATAGACCCCCTGAAATTAATGAACATTACTAAATTAACTTCATTAATTTCAGTGAATCTCCTCTTAGTTAAAATGCTCATGAAGCATGCTGGCATCCCCTCAGTCCTAAGCAGTCTGCGTTTTAGCCAATATACTATATTTTGTGATTTTGAACAACCCCAGAAGCGATGTAGGGAAGTGCGACAGGTTAGGTCACAGTGGACCTTGGGGGCGCTGCAACTATGATGAAGAATAGAAGTTGAGAGGCAGGGTGCTGCTGAAATTTGAGACCCCAGAGACAGCCCCCAGGCAGTCTAGAAAGAATTCACCTTTTCTGTCCCTTTCAATGTGCATTTCTCCAATCACTCTTGAGAAACTTCTTTCAAAGTCAAAGGCGACTGCGATGGAGTTTTTATTTTGGCAAGTTGTCCAGTTAAGTATGGGTTCAACGTGTACATCTTGCAGTGGCGGCAGCAGGTGCTGGGCCTGTTAATTCCAGGGTCGCTGCTCCTCTGGTTCGTTCCATGACCAACTAGAGGGCCATATATAATATATACGCTAATTATCTATACTGTATATGTCGCCCAGAATGGTCCTGTATTAGACGACAAATAAATTGAACAATTAATTCAGATGCCTCTCCTCTCGCAGCCCGGAAATTCCACCTTCGGTATCGCCGGCAAACCTCACGAGGGCAATGTGGGCGTTTTATTAACCGTTGCCTTTTGTGGAGTGGCCGTTAGTGTGGAAACTAGCGGCGGGAGGGCGGGCAAAGGGAAGGAGCGCGAGAGTGACCCGACTGCAACTAACTGCTCCTTCCACCAGGCACAGCCACGGGGGAAAGGGGGCGGGGCTGAGAAGCGCGCGGGGGGAGGAGGGGTATGCGTAGTACGCGTGTGGAACGAAGAGGGCCGCCGCCTTCTCTGTCTCGCGCGCGAGCTGTGGTGCCCCGACTTAATCAGTCCGCCTTCCCCCACCTCCTCTTCCTCCCCGCCCCCACCCGCATGCACATTCTCTGTCCCGGGTGGCCGCAGCAGCAGCTCCTCGGGGCTCAGTGTCCTTGTGCGGAAATGACACACGGTCCCGTCACGTCACGCGAGAGCGCAGCGCGCGGACCCCCTCTCTCTCTCTCGCACACGGACACACACACACGCACATACACAAAGAGCTAAGTGGGAGGGGAAGACACGGGAGCCAGCCACGACCGCTCTTATAAAACACCCACCCAAGACCAAGGGGGGCCCTCACCCTCTTTTCCCCACAGTGCCTAAGAAGGACCCAGGTAAGCCCCTTCCCAACTTTCTCTAGATAGGAAAACCAGTTCCCCCCAATCTCCCCCCCTCCCAGGTGTGTGTGTGCGCGCGCGTGTGTTGGCCAACTCCCTCCCCACAGTTCTACTTCGGCCTCGGAGAAGGAACACGGTCCTTCCTCAGCCTCCCCGCCCCCCTCCCCCTCGGAGCCTATACTGTATCTGTGTTCCTCGCGCGGGAGAACGGCCAGGCAACGCGGGCGCCTCCATCTCCAGTGGGGGAGGGGGAGTTGGATGTTATATTCTGCCCCCCGTTTCCAGCTGCCACATAGACCAGCTCTCGAGAACGGCGGCGGCGGCGAAGGCGCGGGGACAGGGGGGGTGGGGGGTGGAAGCATTCCGGAAGCTGCAGTCGCAAGCCGCCCGCGGGGCACGCTACCAAAAAGAGGGTTGGCCCAAGAAGCGCTTCGGTGAGCGGGTAGCCTCGCAAGCCGGCTCTCCCCTTTCCCCAGCTGCTTCTCGACGCGGCGCACACACACCGCCAGCTCCTGTTGCCTGGAAACCTTGCTCCCTGCTCGGCAACGGAATCGGCTTCCGCGACGAGCCGTGAGGCCTATCCTCCCAGTGCCCGCTGCCGCCTGCCCTTCCCTCAGTGGAATCTGGGCTCCGCTCCGCGCTAAAGCTGGCGAAGCAAAGGGAGGCGGGGGTGGTGGGGGGCGATGAGTGAATCGGCCTCCCCCCCCCCGCCTTCTTCCATTCTATCTGGGGAAGGGGGTGCCCACGTGACCCCGCGACTCCAGAGCGCTGCCTCGCGCATTTCAAAGCCGGGAGGGGAGTTGTGAGTTCCCGCGCGCCTGGTGCGATCCTGGTCTTATTGGCCAGTTTCCAGGCATGGCTTCTGCAGGAATGGCAACACCTTCCTCCTGCCGCTGCCCTGGGTTGTTAGGGAGGAGCTCGTAGTTCTCTTCTTCAGGCAACATCCAAATACAAAGTCCTTCTTGCAAGCAGAATACTCATCCTGCTCTTGGGGGAAAGTTCTGGAGTGTCGAGAGGAAGGCGCCCAGCAACAGCCCTGTCCTCCTGCTTTCATCTAAGGGGCAGGGGAGCAAGCTACGCTTGCCAGCCACATATTTGTTCTCTCTGGGTGGAGTCATAGTAGGGAATGGTCGTCCTTGGCTGATGCTACCCAGAGAGAAAGTGTGTGCAAGGAAGTGGCTTACAGCTACAGTATAGTTACAGGTAGGTAGCCGTGTTGGTCTGAGTCGAAGCAAAATAAAAAAATTCCTTCAGTAGCACCTTGAAGACCAACTAAGTTTATATTTTGGTATGAGCTTTCGTGTGCATGCACACTTCTTCAGATACACTAGAAACAGAAGTGTCAGACCCTATATATATACAGAGGGTGGTGGGGGTGGGTGGGAATGGGAGATGGGCTGATGGGAGTGGTAAACCTGTAGATGGGTGTTAATGGCTGCTGATGGCAGCAATTAGTCCTGGGCTGAGGTGCTAAAGAAAGCTTGATCATGCATAATGAGATAAGAATCCGATATCTCTATTCATCCCAGGTGCTTCCATGGTTTTAAGCTTGGTAATGATTTCCAATTCAGCAACTTCCCTTTCCAGTCTGTTCCTGAAATTTCTCTGTAATAAAACAGCTGCTTTGAGATCTTGTATAGAATGTCCTGGGAGATTGAAGTGTTCTCCTACTGGTTTTTCAGTCTTATGGTTCCTGATGTCAGATTTATGTCCATTTATCCTTTGGCGTAGGGTTTGGCCTGTTTGTCCAATATAGAGAGCTGAAGGGCAGCTCTCTATATTCTAACATTGTGTATGCCATCTTCTAACATTGTGTATGCCATCAAATGCCAACGGTGCCCTTCAGCTCTCTATATTGGACAAACAGGCCAAACCCTACGCCAAAGGATAAATGGACATAAATCTGACATCAGGAACCATAAGACTGAAAAACCAGTAGGAGAACACTTCAATCTCCCAGGACATTCTATACAAGATCTCAAAGCAGCTGTTTTATTACAGAGAAATTGCAGGAACAGACTGGAAAGGGAAGTTGCTGAATTGGAAATCATTACCAAGCTTAAAACCATGGAAGCACCTGGGATGAATAGAGATATCGGATTCTTATCTCATTATGCATGATCAAGCTTTCTTTAGCACCTCAGCCCAGGACTAATTGCTGCCATCAGCAGCCATTAACACCCATCTACAGGTTTACCACTCCCATCAGCCCATCTCCCATTCCCACCCACCCCCACCACCCTCTGTATATATATAGGGTCTGACACTTCTGTTTCTAGTGTATCTGAAGAAGTGTGCATGCACACGAAAGCTCATACCAAAATATAAACTTAGTTGGTCTTTAAGGTGCTACTGAAGGAATTTTTTTATTTAGCTACAGTATAGGCTGGCCAGGCAGTGGTCACAGGTAGAGACAGGGCTCTTTGGAGCACTGCTGTGTGGATTGGGTTTGTTGCATCACATCACCATGCTGCTCAGAGAAAGAGAACATGCAGGGAAGCAAAGTAGGAGTGGTTGCTGCTTACAGGAGTAGTTACCACAGGGGTGTCAAACTCAAATTCATCGGGGGCCGCATCAGCAGTTTGGTCACCCTCAAAGGGCCAGTTGTATCTGTAGGACTATGTGTCCACTCTTTATTATCATAAATTATTGTCACTGCATTCAATTATTACTGTTTTTTGTAATAATGTAAGTAATAACTAGCTCTGAAAGCAGAAACATAGTCAGAATAATGGCAAGTAGATATTCAAATGTACAATTATTGTACAATTTATTGAAACATGATTTTTGGTAACTGCACTGGGTGGTGGAGGCTCGCTAGGGTTTCATGCAGGACCTTTGCAGAGCTACTAGTACCTGGAGATGCTGGGGTCCTTCTGCATGCAGGACAGATGTTCTGCCAGTGAGCCACCACCCTTCACCAAAGGGACTGGCTGAGGTTGACTCACTGAAGCTGCTCTCCTGGTTCCAGGGTTTAAGGGCTAGAAGTATAAAGCAGCATCCTATGTTTCTGAGGAGAGGGAGAGGGAGAGGGAGGGGAGGGGAGGAGGAAGAAGGAAGGAAGGAAGGAAGGAAGGAAGGAAGGAAGGAAGGAAGGAAGGAAGGAAGGAAGGAAGGAAGGAAGAAAACAGGGAGTGGGAGGGAGAGAGGAAGCAAGGAAAGAGGGGAGAGAAAGAAGAGTAGGAAATAAGGAAGGGAATAAAGAAGGAAAGAAAAAGAAAGAGGGAGAGAAGACGGAAAGGGAGAAAGATGGAAGGAAGTAGAGGGAAAGAAAGAATAAGAATGAGGGAGAGGAAGAAAGTTGGGAAGGACGGAAGGAAGAAAGGAAGGAAGGAAGGAAGGAAGGAAGGAAGGAAGGAAGGAAGGAAGAAAGAAAGAAAGAAAGAAAGAAAAGAGGGAGCAGGAGGGAGAGAGGAAGGAAAGAGGTGAGAGAAAGAAGAGTAGGAAAGAAGGAATAAAGAAGGAAAGAAAAAGAAAGAGGGAGAGAAGACAGAGATAAAGAAGGAAGGAAGGAGAGGGAAAGAAAGAATAAGAACGAGAGAGAGGAAGAAAGAAAGGGAAGGGGGGGGTCGCCGCCTTGATTCAGCGCCAGAAAAGAGTGCGAAGGGACCCAGGGGCAAAAAGCATTTCCCCGGCCCCAGCTGTTTGTCGGCGCTTTGTTGGCGCGGCGCTTCAGCAGCAAGGTCCCACTGCTGGGTCCCGCTGGCTGGGGCGCTCGGCGGGCCACATGACGAGGTCTGGCGGGCCGGATTTGGCCCCCGGGCCTTGTGTTTGACACCCGTGAGTTACCATCTCTGTCTTTTTGCCTTCATCTTCTGGGCAGCACATCAGAGAGGGTTTGGTTTAATATCAGTTGCCACTACAGTACCTGGTCAATCCTGTTGGGCTCACCCACCAGCAACTATCTGATGGTGTCAGTCTTAATGTTGTTACAACCATATCGTAAATCCAAATTAACACACACTTTACAATGTTGAGCTCACATACTTCGTATTTTGCTGATCATTTATAAAGCAAAAGATGCTACTGTCCTGTAAGTTAGGGCAACCTAATTCCCATATATAATGTAAAGCTAGGCTAGGATTTGCAAAAACTGCATGAGTTTGTGGCAGTGGTGTATCTTCAATGCTTTCCTAAATCAGTATTTTACTGAAGAAGTGTGCATGTACATGAAAGCTCATACCTATGACAAACTTAGTTGGTCTCTAAGGTGCTACTGGAAGGAATTTTTTTTATTTTCAGTATTTTACTATCTGCTAGATCACATTGCCTCTTATTTTGCTACGTATTAAAAAGGAAAACCTTTTCCCGCAAAGTATCTAAACTCTTACAAATAATTTGGGCAGTTACTGTTGCATTGTAATCCTGCAGTAAGGCAACAATGTGACAGTGCTGACAATTGTCTTTGGCAGGCAGAAGTCAGGGAAGGATCCATGGCCATTTTAAGGCTACACCTCACATAGTTAGATTATAATGGTAAGTTGGTTTGTGCAATTACTCTTATTGGATATAGAGGCACCCAACTGACTGTGAGTCTCATATATCGTGATAATAAAATATAGATTACAAAATCTCATATTTTTGTCTAGTTTCCTAGCATGATATTCAGATTGAATGTGTATTTAAATGGTAAACATACATTACAGTATATAATCTCGTTGATCTTTAAATATCCAGGTCAGAACTGTTCTTGCAGTTAAAAAAAAGGACACATGTAAAGGTTGTCTATGTAGAAGTACACCCCCACCTTGACAAATCTGCTACTACAGCCACAATTTATTGTGTGATATGGAGGTTAGAAAACAAGGAATTGAATTTCTCAATAAATCTCAGTAATAGATTTGGACCGGTCTCTGTTTGCCCTAGTAGAATTTGTCCTTCTGAGTGGCCAGACACTAATGCAGAACTGCATATGCTTTTACTGTGTAAACAAGACGGCCCTCTGGAGGGAATTTCAACTTAATGTGGGGCGTGAGATCCATTGAATTCAGTGGGGCAACCTTCTGAGCAGCCGTGAATAGGATCAAGCTGAAAGCCACCTAACTTTATAAGACAGTAGTGGGACTATGATGCTGACCTGGCCTCACTCTGGAACAGATAGGTGGCGAGGTTGTGAAAACATGCTAGCAGGAGCACTAGATTGGTTCTGCCAACACATCTGTACTAGCATGACCTCATTGCTGTTGTGCTGCTGCCCCTCTCCATCCTGGTATGCAGCAGCGACTTAGCCAGAGGGAGGCTAGGTGAGTGGTGCTGCTTCTCTATGCCACCCACTAATACCGTAAGAGGAAAGAGTGGGGTAATAACCTAAGTACGGTAGGTAGTAACTGCCACAAGTGCACCATGGATATAGCACAGTTCTAAACCCTACTTGCATATCTCACCTGCACTCCCACTTTTAAGTCAGAATACTGTATAAAGAAAGAAGCCAGGATGGGGTTGACTGGTCACAGTCTGGATCTCACTGCTTCTTGTGCCTGTTCTGTTGGAACACAAAAAAGCCAACTTAAGAGGGGAAAGGAAGAAAGAGACTGGCCATATATATGAGCTCACATGAACATCACACATTCCCATTGGGTTACTTCTATGAATAGAAAAATAAAAAGGTCTCTGTTTCTGTTGGGAAAGAAAGTGTAGATCAGGTTTTTGGACCACTGGGCACTGAGACCATGCTGTGGGAAACAGTACCGAAATAGCTGCCATGGGAGCATGGTATAGTATGGCTGGTGGGGTGTAGCATAACACACAATTGGAGAATACAGTCCTTGCTGTTACCCACCCACCACCACACCACCTCAGGCGTACCATGTGGCCAGTTATGTCCTGCTGGTCCTTACTGTGGAGATAACACAATACTTCAAACACACATGGATGCTGTCACTATCTCTTCATGTTTATGAATAGAAGGCCTCGCAGTTAGGGGTTTATGATGTCACAGGGAAAATCTGATATTGCCAGTTGGCTGTTGAGCAGACATTTTTTATTTCAAGATCTACCTTTTGAGATACAGGTAGGTAGCCGTGTTGGTCTGGGTCGAAGTAAAATAAAAAAATTCCTTCAGTAGCACCTTAAAGACCAACACAAAAGCTCATACCAAAATAAAAACTTAGTTGGTCTTTAAGGTGCTACTGAAGGAATTTTTTTATTTTACCTTTTGAGAGAGAAACAATTCAGGAGACAAGTGTATTAATCAAAGTGACATTAATCCTAATGTGTTTCTTGCAATTACCTCTTCATTGGGGTACTTGCATCTGTTGCAATTAAAATGAGTAGCTCTAAAAGGAGCCTACAGTGTTGGGGTTAGAAGGCTAGTGACTCTTTCCAGAGTTAGTCACATAAATAATTGAAATAGGTATGAGCTAGTCCTTTTTCTGACATTTCCCTAATGAAGAGCTAATTGCTCAAAATGAGTTGGAATTTAAACCACTTGCATTAAATGGTCTCCAGCAGCTATTTGATGTTTTGTTAGTTTCTGCTGTTGGTGTTAACCCATTTGGTGTGCTCTTCAAAGAAAACAGCTACTTTAGAAGCCAACATTGTTCATAGAATCCAATAACAATCTAATGACTCTGATTTGATTTTTTTAATTAAAAGTGTGCCATAAATTGCCTTAATAAAGAATGTTTTATTTTGTTCATCAATTTAGTAATTATTATTAGTAATTACTTTAATTACTTACTTTGCTAAGTTATTGCCATTATATTTAAAGCTTCATTTCATACTTACACTTATGACATGTCTCTTCTAAGCTGTATAGGCTTTTTACTTATTTCTTTATCTCTTTTATTTTAGAGTACGGAATATGAATTCAGATGAATTATTTGATGATGAAGAAAATGCTGAAGGTAATGTTATGCCTTTTAATCTACTTTCTCATTAGATTAAAATGCTTTTGAATATAGTCCATACCAAAATTACATTTTTATAACAAATACTGTAACAAATGAAATAATCTTATCACACCTTGCTTTCCACTAATTTCCTTCTGCCTGTTTTTGTCCACTTCTCTGGCTTGTTCTTTAACCTTTAATTCCGGTGAAGCTCTTACATTCCGAATGCAGTGAAACTAGGGTTACTGTGTTTAATAACAAGAGAAGGTGGGGTGACCTTTAAGCTATAGTAGAGGTGGGGAACTGGATCTGCCACACCAACCCTCACGGCCACACTGACAAGTTGGTGGGCGTCAATCACTTTATGTCATCATGGTGTTGATGAAGCAATTTCCCCATTTCAAACCCTGTAGGCTAAGGAAGGTTTTCCCTGTGTAGCTTGCTATAAGTTCCATTTAGTGCTTACAGCAACCCTTGTTTTGGGCAAAGACCAGCTGCACTATGGAGTTACCAGTGAGGAACTCCTTAATGCAGGCAGTCCCTGAAAACAATAATCCCAGCCTCATGTGGCAAGAAATAATCAGGAGAGCACCTTAGAGGTTCCCAAATGTTCCTTTGCAGCCATGTCTTTACCTGCCCCACCTCTGATGTCATATATGAGTCAAGTGTGGGACAGATCAATGTAGTTTGGAGGAAATGGCCTCATGTGTCAAATTAGGACCCCACTGGGACTAATTTGACCCATGGACCAGAGGTAGCCCATTGCTGAGCTTTAGATTGTTGAATTCCATTATCTTTGGTAGGATGGCACAATGACTCATCCCAGCAGGAGACCATTTTGATTACCTCATGAAAAATGGGGCAGAATGGGATGAAACTCCAGAATAGCTACCTATATATAATTTAGATCCAGTCAATGACCAGTTGGTACTATTTTTCTCTTTCATCAGTTATTATCAAAAATATTATGAAAGTAGAAACAGACAAAGAAGATGAAGTCCTAGACTGCTCCGTAATATCAAGACCTGAAAAAAACACGCTGGATGGTTTAGTGACTTCTCTGCAAGACACCAATAAACGAAAACGGACCTTGTTTGGTTGTGATAGTTCAGGAAGCCACCAAGAAATTCTACCAAGTCTGAAAAAAAGAGGCCTTACACAAGAGGTGATTCCTTTACATATGGATATTAACCACATCTTGCTTAGACTTGTAGTTAACCATTTCAGATTGACAAGCAGTTAAATGAATTTAGTCAAACCAGTTAATCTTTGTTCCAAAATATTAAATACTCATTTGGGTGTTTTATTTTTGGGAAATTGTAGGCTGCCACAAAGCAAAGAAGCACACTATTTAGCCAAAAACCAACAAACAAAGAGAAAACATGCACCCTAGAGATCAATAGATTTTCTGAGGAACAAGGTGGCGGCAGCTGTTTTTTAAAGAGCAAAATTCAACAGATGTGTGAAGTCAGCTGAGGACATGATGAAATTGACATTGCATGTAAAAACTCATGGCTTATTAAACCAGTTATTTAAGATGTCGCAACCAATTTCATTTTTCCCCCCTTGCTACTGATGAATATGGTTTCTTGTCTGGATTTCATCTAAAATAGTCTACATAAACATTTGCACTTCAGTCCAGCAAGGTTAAGCCAGAACCCAAACAGCTATTTCTGAGCTTTTCCCCAGGTGATATTTTGTACTTTCATTGATTCCCTCCGTTTGTAGCCCCTTCTGTTCCCCAAGAATCTGCTCTGGAGAGTTGGAGAGCCTTCTAGAACAGTGTGGCAGGGAGCCCGGGGGGGGGGGGGCGATTGAGGGAAAATTGGCTCCCCTTCCACCAGAAACCTTATGTGAACTAAAATAACTCTTCCATTCCATAGATGGCACACTTAGGGTTTAAGTTATTTCTATTTTGCCTTTTAGGGCCAAGCCCTCACAAGGTGGCTTTACAAAGTAAGATTATAACTCAAAGCTGAGGTTTTCATGTTTTTAAGATGGAGTACTCAATTCTTGCCTAATTGCCTTGATAGTATTTGAATATGTATATTTTACCTTTTACTAATTAATATTTCTACAGCAAGCTGTGAAAAAATATTTCTGATTTTTAAAGTGTAAATTCTTTCATTTTTTAAATTCTAGTATTGAAATTTATGTTGCTGTTGCTGCTGCAAAGCAAAATATGTTTGCGAAATATCCATCTTATAATGAATTAATGAAGACACCCAAATAATGTGAACTACTGGTATAAAATAGTGCCTGAAATGTTTTCTTTTGTGATCTCTTCCAAATGTCAACACTTTATAGGCTACAGCTCTTTTGGCATTGCTTCCATTTGCATTATCAGAAAATATTGTAGATTATTTAGTACACACATTCTCTTACAACAGTTTTTTTCCTTCAGATGTGCCTAGTGGAAAGTGAGCAGGCTGTGAAAGGTTCTCAATCTGGGCATCACAAGGTTCTCAGTCTGGGCGTTGTTAGTTGAATACTTAACTATGCCTTTCACAGACTGAAGGTTTTAGATGTAGCAGAGGATCTCTTTGGCAGAAGGGGTAGTCAGTTCCCTTGATTTCACACTCCCCCTGCAGTCTTCCACTGTTCCAGAAAGGGGGCATAAGAGTCTACAGAGGGAATGAGGAATCAGTGAAAGATGACCCTCCCTCCTGTTGACAGGAACAAACTTGGAATCCAGACCAGTGAATCTGATGTAGGGGGTCCTTATGCATACATGTGCTGCAATATTTTCAGAACTCTGATGTAAGTAAAGGCTATTGATTTGAGTATTTTAGCAGCTCCTAGACATGAAAGTTTGGGTCCTAATATATACACAGGGAAAGTTTCCCATCCCCTCCAACTCCTCCATCCCCTTTCCAACCCATCGTATAGGTGGAAGCAACTAACATAGCCTGGATCCAACCCTATGACAGCATTGTGTTAAATTAATTTAGTGTTTACAATTAAGTAAATCATGTTTTATATTCATTAAGGATAAATAAGTAACTAATCTGAGTACTAATGTTACATTTGTTCGTTGAAAGGGCCTTCTTTCGAACTTGATGCACAGAGATGGATCACCTACTCAGGAAGATGTGGAACAGCTAAACAAGAGCAAGAATCCTAGCATAACGTGGCTCAGTGAAGAAGAAGCCGTTAATAACACAATCATGCCATCATATAAGAAACCTCTGTATGGAATCTCACACAAAATTACAGAGAAGAAAAATCTGCCAGGAACGGAGCAGTTCACTTCCTATGAGTTGTTTGAAAAGGTTAATCCTAGCAGTCCTTCCACTCTTCGGACATTGAATGAGCAACGTAAAAGAGATACGAGTACTATCACACCTGTTGCTTCAGAGTCCGACCCAAATATATATTCTTTGATACAAAAAATGTTTTACACACTTAATACCTTGAATTCCAACATGACTCAGCTTCACAGCAAAGTAGACTTGTTATCACTAGAAGTCAGTCGAATTAAAAAGCATGTCAGCCCCACAGATGCTGTAGCAGAATTCAGGCCACCACCTGAGTACCAGCTGACTGCCTCAGAACTCAAACAGATCATGGATCAGAGTACATCAGGTGGAGATTTGGCTTGCCGACTACTGGTACAGCTTTTTCCAGAGCTCTTCAGTGAGGATGAGTTAAGCAGGACCTGTAGTACCTGTGGCTATCTTAACAAAAAGAAACTTGAGTCACTTCATCTACAGCTCATCCGAAATTATGTAGAAGTCTGTTATCCTTCTGTGAAGAATCCTGCAGTTTGGCAGGCAGAGTGTTTGCCTCAGGTCAATGACTTTTTCAGTAGCTTTTGGGCACAGAGAGACATGGAAAATAGTCAGCCAGACATACAGTCCTCCAGTTTTTATGAGACTGATCAAGTTATTGATGATAAGGAGGAGGATGAAGCTCTGCCCATGGACAGGAGTAGTTCCATTGCCTCTGAATGGGTATTTGATGCTCAGGATATAAATGAATTTTTAGATGAAGCTTCCTCTCCTGGAGAGTTTTGTGTCTTTTTATTACATAGATTGTTTCCAGAACTCTTTGATCACAGAAAGTTGGCCGAGAGATACAGTTGTTATGGAGAATGTGGGAAACAAGAGCTTGACCCACAGCGACTTCAGGTAATTCGCAGGTACACAGAGATTTATTTTCCTGCTATGCAGGAGAGAAAGGCCTGGTTGCAGCATTGTGTTCAGCGAATAAATGATGAACTTGAAAGCATGTATATGGATGACAGTGAGAGTGAACAGATGAGAGAGGATTGCTATGATTCTTCTAGTTTGCCTGATGATGTGTCTATTATAAAAGTGGAAGATAATTTTGAATATGAAAGGCCAGGCAGAAGGTCAAAAAAGATTTGGCTTGTGCCTATAGACTTTGATAAGCTTGATATCCCTTCTCCTGATTTTGATGTCCCTATTCCAGACTACCTGTTAAGCAAGGAACAGCTTAAGAACATATATGAGAGCAGTTTGTCAATTGGCAATTTTGCTTCTCGGTTGCTAGTTCATTTATTCCCTGAACTGTTTACCCATGAAAACTTAAGGAAGCAATATAATTGTAGTGGATCACTGGGTAAGAAGCAACTTGATCCTGTTAGGATTAAATTAATTCGACATTATGTGCAAATGCTATATCCGAGAGCTAAGAATGATCGAGTATGGACATTGGAATTTGTTGGAAAACTCGATGAGCGATGTCGTCGAAGAGATACAGAGCAAAGACGCACATACCAACTGCAGCGAAAGGTCCATGTGCCAGGACCTGAAAGGAGAGAATTTTTGACCTATGCAATAAACCCGGAAAGATTTAAAGAAGAATTCGAAGGACCGCCATTGCCTCCGGAAAGAAGCAACAAAGATTTTTGCAAGATACCACTTGAGGAACTTGTTGTTCCTCCTCCAGACTTTCCTGTGCCTTCTCTGTATCTGCTGTCTGACAAGGAAGTAAGAGAAATAGTACAGCAGAGCCTTTCAGTTGGTAACTTTGCTGCCAGACTTCTTGTAAGACTTTTTCCAGAGCTGTTTACTTCAGATAACCTCAGACTGCAATACAACCATTCAGGGGCTTGTAACAAAAAGCAGCTCGATCCTGTCAGACTGAGACTAATCCGTCATTATGTTGAAGCTGTTTATCCTGTTGAGAAAATGGATGAAGTGTGGCATTATGAATGTATACCAAGCATTGATGAAAGATGCAGGCGTCCCAATAGAAAAAAGTGTGATATACTGAAAAAAGCCAAGAAAGCAAAGAAGTGATGGGATCTTTTTAGTTTCCAAAGATGTTGACCACTAAGTTATTTAGAAGCGGACTAAGACATCAGTCAGACTGCTTTAGACTAATACTCAGAATATTTACTCAGCATTAGAGCAACTGATAAGAAAAATGTTGCTCTAACACATACGGGAATGGGCAATACAGTGGGGATGGGGAAAAGGGGTGTAGGACAATCCAGTGGGAATGTCACTTAGAAGAACCTATTGAAATGAATGCATATTGTGGGAAAAGATGTAACTCCATTTCAGGATGCCTGTATGTAGACTGATAGTGCCCTTACTACCTACCTGAACACAGCAAAGAATCATACATTATTACAGATATTCCAGCAGAATCTCATTTAAATATAATCATCAGTGAAAATAAATTATATAGTTTTTAAAATTTTAATTGATTTTTAATTTTAGCAGTGAGTAGTCTCGTGCTCTTTAAAACAGTTTCTGTAGGTACCTTTAATCAGTCATTTGGAAACTAATTTTTTAATTTTTCAAAGCTGTAGTTTTTGAAGTGCCATACTCTTTGAAAAAGAGTAGAGAATCAAGACAGTTTCTGTACTAATTACAGCTACTCCTTGTATTAGTTTGAATATTGGGAGAGTGAAGTACTACAAAATCAATGAACAGAAAAATTACAATTTTCTTTAAAGGTTTCCCATTTTGTTGCTGAATGGTTGTAAAAGTTAAGATTATGATCATGGCATTATTTAACATGTGTTAAGATCATAGTACCAATACTTCAGTTGTTAGTCATCTAAGTTATTCCATTGTCTTCAGTGTGACTTCTTGGTATAAAAGCTACTGGTATAAGCATAGGTTGTGAAATAGAATCTTGCCCTGTATCAGTAGAATATGGTGCTATTACCTGTTATTCTCACTACTTATATTTAAAAAATACTTGAATTGAGGAATGTACAAAAACATTTAAGCCCATATTATTTTTGTTAGCAAAATGATTGCAGCCTTTGAAAAGTTCAAAATATTAAATATTATATGTATCTATATATTTGATTGTTTGGACTTCTATATAGCTAGGGCCCTCTTCATTGTATGTTGATTTTATATTTATAACTTCAAGTACAGTGTCACCCAGAGGATTTCAATATCATGGAGACTGTGAACTTTTCCTTAATCATTGTAACTAATAATTAACTTGAAACTCCTTTCTTTGTTTTTGAATTTACTGGAGTTTAGGTAAACACTAGTGGATTGTATGCTTCTATTCAGTATGCCCAAACACCAGTGAAAACACTTTCTCCCTTTTCCTGGAGGGCTACATCACACCAAGGCTTTTGTTTTCCTCTTTCTTTGGCAGTCGTAACAGGGATAAATAAAATCATCAGGGTTTTCTTATCTAGAGGCACTGGGTAGGTTGGATCCAGATGAAGTTAACCACTTTAGTCCCATTTGCTTAAATAAATGGGACTTTTGGTCCATGGGGTTATTAAGAGTCGGACACGACTAAACGACCAAACAACAACACCACCACCACCACCACCACCATGGGTGACTTCCTCTGGATCAAACCCACTGGATTTCTAAAATGCTCATGGAGCTTTCCAGCATTTAGTTCAACTAATCCCTGTCTGTGGATCTGCTGTCTCCTTGAATAGGGCAGACTGCATACATAATAACTCCATGTGCACATTGGTTATGCAATGAGCTCTGGACTCAGATGTTTGTCTGATGCAGTGACAATGATCATTTAATACCAGTTATTTCTGGTTTAGCACATTCATTTGATACCTTTGTGCGATTATTTAGATTGTTATATATCCAAATAAAAATGTATACTGTAGCAACTGAATTAAATTTGATACACTAAAGCAGCTTTTAAGAATATATTTCTCCCACAATTACGAACCCTTTTCTTTATTTCTTTTGAATGCCAAGAACTGGCTAGGCCCTGTTGAAACAGTTTACTAGTTGACAATAGTCACTTTTTTCTTAGGAGTTAGCAACATCCAAAAATAACACAACTATAATCCATGAATATACTACCTGCATCCTAATTAGAGTCAAGCCAACCTTTTACCCAAGGCAAACTGATACGTCTATATTTCTCTGTATAATAATATCTATTTAGCAAGCTGAAGGGTTTGGGTATTATGGTAGTTGTGCTACCCAATAATGCCAACTTCTTTGGACAACATAAAGCAGCCTTCCATAATCTGGTGCTCTTCCAGTGTTTTGGACTACAACTTCTGCAAGTCCCAGCCAGCATGATCAAGGGTTATAGAAGTTGTTATCCAAAACATGGAGGGTACTAGGTTAGGGAAGGCTTACAAAAAGAACCATGAAAATAGTGTGTTGTTAGAAAAAATTACTTATTTGTTAACTCAAAAATATACACACTAAAAACAAAAAAAACTGTGTATCTCTGAACTATTAGGGATGTCACTACTATAAATCCTACAGGGTTACTGGGATGGGGAGACAACCCAATCCAGCAGCACCAAAGCTGTACAGGTGCTGTTTTTACTCCCTTCTTTTGTCTAAATTGGTTGGTTCCCCCCCCCCTCCTATTGGTCCCAGATTGGTCCCCTCGGCTGTTATACTACTCTCTATATTCTGGCCCTAGTGGATCCAATTTAGCCCCCATCATACCCAATTTTGGCAGACCTCCCTCTTTTTCCTGTGGCCTTGGAATTCCCTCCCAAAAGCTATAGATCTGTGCCCCTGTCCATGTTTAGAAAACAGGTCTACTTCCTCTCTATAAAACCAATCATTTTGAAAACCAAGAACTTACTAGTCCTTATAAATCTTTAAAGGACACAAAGAATGCATTTACACTGTTTCATATATTTTGAAGGACTTTATTAAGCTAGTTTTAACACTAGAATTTCTTATTCACATGGGAACAAATGACATTTGAAGGCAGACACAATTCTGTATTAACAAAAATAACAATCTTGGGGGGAGGAAGCATTTTTAGGGTGACATACAATACTTACCTTTAAAGTGGCATCATGTGCTTTGATTTCCTATATCACATGAGTGTTTGAGATAAGGCGACCATTATATTTTCACATGATTTTCTCTTTATCCTCTAGCACTTCCTCATCTGGTTGCTAAGGGCTCATCAAGACTTACTTTTGTGCCGTATTTTTAGGCACAGGTCCACACTTTAAAGCACTGCTTCTTTTTCTTTTCCCAAGTGCTTTCCATGCAAAGACGCACTCTTTCCTGCTGAATCAGAGCAAACAACAATCCGCAGCTAACCCAAACTGCCATTCATTCCAATTAGGCATTAAAGAGTGGTTTTTCATGGGGAAAGTGCTGCCGCCAACAACAAAAAATGCTCGGAAACTGCTTGTAAAGTGTGAACCTGTTTCTAGAAAGCATGGGCAAAAGGTAAGTGTGGGTGAGCCCATAATCTACAGTGGATATGAAAACAAACTGAATTCTACAGGTGTTTTACTAAGCTGCATGTCCAAATTAATGCATGGGACACAATAAGTTGCCTGCAAACAGAATCTCTGTACTTTGTGATACAAAGCTAATGCCCATTAAAATTTGTAGACCTATGCTGTCTGATCCAGGGACTCGGCTGTGTTCCAGTGTGCATGTAGACTTCTGTATACATCTGCAGAGGAAATCACTTTGTATGTAGGGGGCTCTGCATCCAGAACCACTACTTGGGTTGAAGTGATGGAGCAATCTACATGTTTAAGATGTCCATACTCTCACTGGAACAAGCATGGGGCTTTCATGTGCAGTGTACATGACTATGGCTTTATAACACAGTGCACTGCTAAGCCAATCCCTATAGACCCTGGAGTTCCTGAGACAAATCATTCCATGGAAGCACTAGGCCTACCTGATCTTACCCATGTCCCCTATGAGTAAGGGAACTCTGCTCTAGTAAACATAGCAGCCAGCATACTAAAATACATTTCACAAAAGGTACCACCAGACAATATGTAAAAGGAAAGCAACCATAAACCATCAGCACCACAGCTCAGTGATTACACATGGAAATGGAAAGCTGTATTGTTAATCTACCAGGTTGGGCTTATTTTTTTAAAAAAAAAGAAAAGAAAAACCAGGTTCCTGACTGACTGGCTACTGTTATCACACCACACAATGAGTAAAGAAAAACCAGGCTTTCTTCCCACTCAAGTTGTTTAGTTTTGGGCTTCTGGGTCATGTCATTTAAACAAAAGCAGAGAATATTTAAAATTAGCCTTCCCTTTTATTCCTTTGTTCTATCTTTTCATAGAAACATTGCTTTCTCCCTCAGTATGGAACAAAAGCAGCAAACTAAAAAGTCACGGGCAAAGTGATGTTCATAGTAAGGAAGGTGGCATCATGCCATCGCATACCCATTTAAATATTATTTTCTTTAAAAAAGAATGCAGGAATTTTGTTTAACCAAAATTCATATATTGTATAACCAACAGTTGTTCACAAGGAAACCTCTGCCACATGCAAATCCTAGTTCACTTAAATACATCCTGCTTGGGCACCTTTAAGTTCCTCCAGCGCCTTAACACCACTCTGTATTTTTCATCGTTGACCTTGTCGGAGGCCTTCTTTAAGACAACTCTCATTACTACGGCACTTTCTGTTTCTTTGTCCTCTCCAATTATCAGGTCCAGTGTATCACCGACTTTTACCTGAAGATTTGGGGTGGGGTGGGGGAGACAAACACAGCATGTTTTATTTTGCCTCCAGAAATAAGTTTTGAGTAACTTGCTTGGCATTTTGATCCCTGCACTTTTCATTCGGGACCTTGGAGAAAAGCAGCCAACAGAGCTGCAGAGCATTGGCTATGATGGAAGTGCTGCAGCTTCATCTCTCTACTGTCTTGTGAGCTTCTGCAGTGAGGACAATATGGAGATTTTCAAGCGACCATGGCTCAAGAGTCTTGTGGCATCTCAAAGAGGACTGCTGGGGGTGGGGTGGATAGGCAGAGAATGTATCAGTTGCTGGGAAATGAAGTGGGAAGAACCCAGGTCCTGCCTTTGGTATGGGCTTCCTATCGGCATCTGGTGGACCACTGACAACAGGATACTTCACTAGATGTGCCTTTGGCCTGATGCAGCAGGGCTTTATGTCCTTAATCTACGGTGGCACAAGTTGTTGTAGTTCCACAAAAGCTGATGGCATCATTGAAGTATTAGAGTGCAATCTTAACCCCCAATCTGTGCTGCAAGAGGAAGTGAGGAACAGGCAGATGTAATCCCTCGGCTTCAATAGGCTCTGCCACCATTATTTTTATTAAATTGATTTGTTACCCGCTGCCCGCCCTAAGGTTCCTGGGTGGCTTGCGACCATTTAAAATAGAGCAAAAAGGAACCCAAATCCAAAACAAATTACAATCATAATAATAGGGAGGGGGTTGTCTTTGAAATATACATCTCAAGTGTTAAAGTCCAGGAAAAAGAGGTGCGTCTACAGCATACGATGAAAACTGTATAATGAACTCTGTGGGGATTTCCACAACTTAGGGAATGCCCCAAAGAATGCTCTTTCCCAGGCCACCAATCCTTAGCTTCTGAGGGCTGTGGAATTACCAAGCAGGCCCTCTCTACCGATGTCAACACTGAAGAGGGTCTGTAGAGGAGGCAGCCTTTCAGGCATTTGAGGCCTGAGTCCCTGAGGCACCCACCCAAATTGTGAGGGGTTAGGAAGCTACTGCCAATAGTTACTGGCAAAAGGCCCCAGAAGAGGGCTTTGGGAAATGAAGTTGGGTCAGCAATGGATCCACTGGAATTGGGACCCATTTGGGCCTATCTACTGCACCAGTCTGAATCTGATCTAATAAAATGGAGGGCAGAGTTTTCACAATGGCTCTTCATCTTTGACTGTAGTACTATAAACAAGGCAAGACAGGGTGCAATCCACAAACTACTGAAATTATCCACTCAACTAGGATAGGCATGGACGTTCCTATTTTTGATGTTTTAAACTTCCTAGTAACTATGTGAAGATGCAGCAGGTGGCAACCATTATCCTAGGTGCTGATTCTGCCAACAAGTGTGCCCTTTATGAGGATCTATTCTTCTAGTAATATAAATATGTGTGGAATGAGAAAATGTGGATAAGCATTTGCCAGTTAAAGATAATTTGAGTTTTTGACATATAACCTCTTGTCATTTTAAGACATAAACTATTTTCTGGAAAACCTTACCGCTCTGCTCTTCTTCCATAGTTTCTCTCCATTCAGCCTGAGTTCACCATTATAGAACGCATCTTCCACTTTGCTTTGAAATGAAAAGAATCCTTAATTTTTCTTACATATACATTAACCACTGCTAGTATTCCCATTTAAAAAAAGCCACCAAGAATACACATAGCTAGTAAAACACCTTCAGCTACTTCTGCACATATATTTTCTAACATGGTAGATTTAGAAGCACAATGTCTGTCCAAAAGGCAAGAACAGGGCCTTAGGTAGAATCAATGTTGTAATTCTTAAGTCTAATAAAGCTTTCATATATTAAACCAAAGTTAAATACTGGGTACATCATACTGCCAGCAAAGCTTAAGGTTTGAAGGCAAGGTCACTGGACTGCAAGTTAGGAATTTTTGAAGTGCAGACTCCTCGGTAAGTTTTAAAGTGAGATTTCTTTTGTTATTAAAATTGCATTTGCTAATTCAAAGGGTCCTGTTTATTATTTTAACTGGGCAGTCTACCCTGGTAGGAATTTCTGAAAGCATTTCTTAATGGTAGAAGTGACAAATTTCCACTGTCTTTATTCCTGATGAAAAAGGCAGGTGATAATCTACAACTAGCTTGCTTTAGTAGTAAGGAACATAAAAGAAAACCATTGGCTATCTCTTTTGATCTATTTTATTTACAAATTATTATACTTACTTTCTTGCAATGTCTAGACCAGCTTTCATTATTACATCATATCGAAAAGACTGTACTGCTTTTTCAAGATCTTTGTAATCTTTCACTATAGTAGAATCATCCTCAAACTCATCTTCTGAATCACTTATCTCTTTGTTTTCATCTTCCTCCTCAGACTCCTCTGGCACAGTTTGTTTTGCGTTCTTCCGAGAACTTTTGTTGCTTTTGAGACATACAGAAATCCTCAGTGCACTTTTGGGCAATGGTGTTAAAAATACTTGGTGTTTTAAAGGAGAAACACATAAATGTTTTGGGGCAATTGCCGTTACTTGCTGCTGGCTTGCAGAATAAAGAAGCCTCTTCCAGGGTGTGCAGAGTTTATAAGGAGAGTTCTCCAAGAGACCAAGCCAAACATTTAGATTTCTAAAAGCGCCAAGCGGCAATCTGCAACCCGTCATGGCATACCCTGGAACAAAAGATTTAACAGTCAGTTTGGCCATGAATTGGCTCTTCTTATTGGAGGCAGTGGTCACCTTTGCCAAACAATGGGGAAATGTCCACTCCCCTATAACTAGACTACCTGCAAGATACCAAGCACTTAAGGGCAAAGGGCCTTTTCTGCATCGTATCTCTGGAACCCATTGCCACCTACACTCCAACAGACACTGTCACTTCAGATGTTCTGCAAAGCCGTAAAGACTCACTTGTTCTCAACTGCTGTTTCCAAAGTTGGTTTACAGTTCTCCAGATTATTGTGTTTATAATAAGAAACAGGGCCTTTTTCATGACAGCACTCACCAGATCCTTACCTCTTCTTTTGCTGCCCATCAAATACATTTTGTGCTGGCACCCATGGCACCTTTATCAATATGTGAGTATCAACCCCTCATTTTTTATTTTAAAAAGCACTTTCAAGTAGTAAGGGGATGGGGCTTGGTACTGTTGTATTGTTATTTCTGATGGTCTTATGTGTACAGTTGTATTTCATTGCATTTTACTACAAGCTGCCTTGAGAGGAGTTTTGCCTTTAAAAGCAGCCCAAGAATACTGTAGTATAAATTAATAATTAAAACTCAAAAAGTTGGCAGAAGGTGTTCCCTCCTCCACCAAAAATCTGTATTTTTCTCCACCACCATACACACTTTTTTCTCCTTCACCTCATAAACCCTTGGTGTCCAGTTGTGTGGAAGAGATGAACCATACAACTTCATTTTCGCTGGAAAAGGTGTGAACCACAAACACACAAAAGAGAATAGTGCCATACTCTTCCTTCACAGATTCTTCTACAATAGTTACTACTTCTTAGATCTGTACAACCAAAACCATTTGTGCATAAACACATCATTAAATAGGGGGGGGGGAATCTACCCCTAGTCCATGTCTAATCACCAGATTGTTGAACAAGTTCCGATGGGGAAGGGAACTGGAGTTAAACCTCGGAGGGTTTTTTGTTTTTTGTTTTTTTTAAAAAAAAGAGTTTCCCCCTATGACATTCATAAAATATCATATATTGCTTCTACACTTCAATCCTATTAGTGAAACTTTCCCGGTGGACAATTGGTGCTGCAGCCAGATTCCTAGGTGATCATTTAAAATCAAGCCCCGGTAAGTTCAGTAGGTAAGCAACCTTACGATTGCAGACACCTCCAGCCCTATTCTACCCCTCTTGTTTACTCGGAAATAAATATTAACGGTGCCGCATTTTTCAGCGGGGGTTTCCTTCCAGGAAAGTGTGCACAGGACTGCAGCCTTCGCCTAACGGAGCCTTCACTCCCAAGTAAACGGACGCGTGGGGTTCTTGCAACCCGCCCCTTTGGGGCGGTACAAATAAAAAATAGCCTTCGACAGCAACACAGAACTAGGTGAGACTTAAGGCTTCCCAGTGCATAGGGGGTTTGCACGGTGGAGCTTCGGATCCTCCTCCCGACCCCGGCCTCTCTTAGCCCACAGCAAGCCACCCCCCCCCAAAAAAAGCGGCTCTCTACCAGCTCGCGCACGCCACGCTACCTGCCTCCGCCGGGCGCCCGCAGCCCCGGCCCTGCCGCTGCTCGTCGGTGCTCGGCCCGTGCCCGTCCTTTCCTCCGCTTCCTCTCAGCTCGGTGGCGAAGGAGCAGCGGAGGCGGAGCCACGCTCGGTCGGACGCAGCCGGCGCCCCCTGCTGGCCAGGAGCGCCTCGGAGGACTCGGCCGCGGGGTTGTGCCGCCGCGCACAACTCCAGTCGAAGCGCTTCCCTGCGAGCCAGTTGAGGAGCTTCGTGGCCGGGGAGCTGCCCCCCCCCCCCGCATAACAACAACAACAAAAACAACAACAAAAACGGCTCGCAAGGGAGTCTGGCTGACCGGGGTCCCGATTACGCGAGGGCTGCAGGCAGCGGGTCTAAGGAGCACAGCAGCTCCATGTGTAAACCGGCAGCCAAGGAAGGTTGCTGGTTTTCGGCCATTTTGCAACCGCTTCTAACAAGGAGCCTGACTTAGTTGCAATAGGCTGCATCTCTCAGCAAGAGGTTGCTGAGCAGAGGCTTTGTGGCCTCCTCAGCACTGTGCATTGAAATCAGTGGCATGCCCCCTTTCAATAGTCACGGCTTGCCCACCCACCCAAGGATCCTGGGAACACTGCAGTTTGTGCCCAGAGTAGAGGTGACAGCAAATCCCCCCTCTTAGAGCTACAGTTCTCATAGTTCCTATGGAAGAGGGATTGATTGGGAAGCCGCTCTGAAACCTGTAGCTCTGTGGCGAGGGATGGGGGTCTCCTGACAGCTTTCTGCCCCGCTAATAAGCTACACTTCCTAGGATTCTTTGGGGGAAGTGGCTGTTGTAAATTGGTACAAATTACTGCTTTAAATGCAGAGGCGTAGCTTGGGGGGGGGAGGGAGCACTGGGTGCCACACTGCAGGGGGTGGCACTTACTGCAGGGCCTGCTGCGCGCCCAAGCCACATGTCTCTCCACACAGTGGCTTGGGCACCTGCAAGCTCTGTGCTGCCCGAAACAGCAGCATGGGGCTTGCATCTGCCTGCCACCTCTCCAAGGCTGAGCTATGCTGCTGTTTAAATGTATAGTGCAGATGGAGCCTGTATGTGTACAGTATGATGTTTCTGTAGGTGAGTGTTGTGCCTCCTCTTCCCACCTACTTAGTTATTTCCTTAATCCTCTGAATAGTAGATACCTGCACATGGAGAAATTCAGGACAGTGAGCAAAAAGACCAGGTTGGGTTTCTTTAGGAGTAGTTTCAATACCACCTGTTTTAAGGGCAGCAGATCCCACTCCATTGAGTAAAGCTGCCCCCCACACACACACCCTAGACCCCCACAGTCAGCTCTCCTTCCCCCTCACTCAGTTTTCAGCATACAGGAGGGCAGGAGTCAAGAGAAGGAGAAGCAGATCCCATCACTGCAAGATTCCTGCCCACATAATCAGACCACATCCATATAAATCAATCCTACATAGTGTGGGAAGGCATTGCATTGGACACCTTAACTGGAATTGCAGCAATAGTGGCATTCAAGACACTACAGAGCTGATTACAGGTAGGTAGCCGTGTTGGTCTGCCGTTGTTGGTTGCAACAAAATAAAAAAATTCCTTCCAGTAGCACTCAGTAGAGATGAGTTATGTTATCCTCAAAGTACCCTGCAAATTGTTCACAGCATGCTGCCCAGTGTTCAAGGGCAGCATCTCCTGAAACAACTCTGCTGAACGGCTCTTTGAGGATGAAGTGGGGGTGGCAAAAGAGTTCCCTCTCTCTCTTTTTGCCTTCACTGCTGCTTGGTAGGCAGAATTATATAATGACTTAACAAGCATTTGGTTGGCTTTGGAGTGTATTTTCTGCCACCTGTGCTCCAGCCATCTCCCAGTCTGCTTCATGATCTGTAGCTCTTCTGTAAACCAAAGAGTAGTGCGGACTCTGAAGCACTGGAGAGGAACTTGGAGAGTGATATTGTCTACACTGCTCCTCATCTCACTATCCCATAGCGAGACCAGGGCATCTGCAAAAAAAAAAAGCTGAAGAAAAATTCTACCACTTTTAAAACTTTTTTTAATAAAAACATTTTTACAGTCATATAGGCTAATGTCAGGTTCCAAGTATTTAAAAAAATTTCTGAGCAGGACATTGTGAAATTGGCCGCACAACTACCTGGCTTCATCCTGATCCACAACGTAATGACAAAAATAAGCTTACATAAATTGAATTCCCTGTTTATTAAAACTGTTCACATTAAAATTAAATTAGGAGCAATAATTTCCCCACCGTGACTCATAAATGATTTTTATTGCCTATTTCATTATCTGGCAGTGGAGATTTAGTAGATTTTTAACATTCGTTGTTATAGTCAAATAGCTTTCAGAATGAATTTTTGTTTAATTATTTCTCTACTTGCCTGTGGGCACCAATCTGTGCATTCCACATCATTCTTAGATCCTTTGAAATAAATAAAACCAGACACGTATACATATACACACAGAGGAACATGCTTCAGAATTTCAGGTCCTGCCTAAAAACCAAGAGGTAGCCTATATGGGGAGGGAGTTCCGTAAATATGGAGCCAAAAGGACCTGGTGCCCCACTGCCACTGCTTAATGGAGGTTTAAATACTGTAAAATTAGATGGGATGTGAAGAGAGATTTTTCTTTTTCTCCAAATGATGTGATAGTTATGGCCTTGGATAGCTTTAAAACCAGATTATGCATATCTAAGGAGAGTGGGGCTGGTGGTGTTTCCAGGGCTACTGGTGTGGGAGGTGTGCATACCTCCTATTTTCCCATCATTTTCGGATTTTCCAATGAGTGTGCATTTTTCCTCTTCCACCCTGGGCTGAGAGAGTACTCGATACAATGGACATTCCACCAGTAGTATGCCTCACAGCTAAACTGGTGAAATTAGAATATGATTGCTCTGTCCATTTTCTTGAAAAATGATGAACACATTACAGTATTGATTTTCCTTACTCATATGCCTTCATTTGAATAAAGTTTCCCTCCCACATTGCTTTTAGGGAAAAAATCATATACCGGTACATTAAGTATTCTATGTGTGGGGAGAAATGCTAAACTATTTCAGAAGTGCTGCAGAAAATCTTTCTGGTATGCCTTGCCTTTGATTGTTGCCCTGGGGGCTTATCTAGCTCACATTAAGCAGGTGGCAAATGCAGTGAAAAAGGAAATAGCAATCAAATTAAGTGCTAGTTATTTTTAATATCCTTATTAACCATGACAGTTATGCATTCCACCAGCAAATGTTAATTAGTTTGAATTATTTGCTTACTTTTGTATTCTCGTGTGTTTTGTTTCTGATTAATTGCTTTACTACTTGAAAGAAGATGTTCTTTTACCTAATTAATAGTGCCTAATTCTGTAGATATATGCTAGACTAATATGGTTAGTTTTCAGTGGGGGGATGTAGGTTTCCCCACATTTGTGTGCTCAAGAAATATTATTTGGATTGCAGTGCATTACATAATCTCCAGGGAATTAGGCTGACTGATCACAGGGAGGGTTATTCCTAAGCAAGCATGCATAGTCTATGGCTTGCAAATGTGTGTTAATTTCAAGTGAAAGTATATTTTATCATAGTTTAAAAGTCATATTTATTCAGCATATCGCAGAATTCATTCAGTATGTTCACAGAGGCATCTATCAAATAGATCAGCAGCTCTCAAACCTTGCTGGAGGTCACAGCGAACCACTTACATTCTAACATTGTAAGAACACATTCGTTTTTCTTTTTGATTAAACATATAGTAGTAAAAATAATATCCCCCCCTTCATCATCAAACCAGTGATGTGTTATAAAAGCCATCGACCTTTGACCAGGCTCCAGAGAATGACCTCTTTATCTGGTAAATATGTTTTTGGGGGGAATTAGTAGACATAATACAGTGCTGTATTATGAAAATCAGGTACCCCAGACAAAGGAAGCTTATATGTTTGCCTGATGAATAATTCAGCCCTGGTTAAAATGGCTTCAGTCTCTGTCATCAGAAATAAATCCAGCCCAGGGCCAAGTAAGATATCCTCAACTGTTCTGCCAACCTTTCTAGGACCAGCTGAATTCATCTTGTAGACCACAACAGTTGAGAACCTGTGAAAGGAATGATTAGTGGGGTGGGAGGGAGGATGGGAGTGGGGTGGGTCTTTGTTTGAAATTCAGCACTGGGGTGGAGAAGCATATCCTCCAACATTTCTCTGATTAAAATAGGGACGTCCCGTTCCATAATGATAATTTTACTATTTATACCCCACACATCTTACTGGGTTTCCCCAGCCACTCTGGGCATCCTCCAACATATATAACAACATAAAAACATTAAACATTAAAAAAAACACCTTCCCTATACAGGATTGCCTTCAGACGGCTCAGGGGTCAGATAATTCCATACCCTCCAACATTTATCCAATGAAAATAGGAACATCCTAAGGAAAAGTGAGAGGGCACAAGGAGAAGGGGACGTCAGAGGACAAGATGGTTGGACAGTGTTCTCGAAGCTACGAACATGAGTTTGACCAAACTGCGGGAGGCAGTGCAAGACAGGAGTGCCTGGCGTGCTATGGTCCATGGGGTCACGAAGAGTCGGACACGACTAAACGACTAAACAACAACAAAAGGAAAAGTGGGACATTCCGGGATCAAATCAGAAACCAGGACGGCTTCTCTAAATCAGGAACATCCCTGGAAAATAGAGACACTTGGAGGGTCTGGACTTTGGACAAGGGTTCTCTCCTGAAAAGGGAAGGCATAGTTAGACTCAGACTATCTGAGTCAGGCCAAAGGCCTATGTAATCCAACATCCTGTTCTCATAATGGTTCTCAAACGGTGTCCACACTGGTGGGGCAGGAGAGCATGGCAAGGAAGTGTTGGACAGTGTCTTGCAGTAAATAAAAATGACCACGCAGAGTCAAAAGTCCAAAAGGAAAAACTTTTACTAAAAGACAAAGGCTTGTTACAAAAAAATTCAGACACGAGCTACAAATGAAAGTGAGTGAGAGAGAAAGAGCAGCTTCCTGAGCGCAGGAATTTCTCTTTCCTGGCTCAGCGTGACCTTGAGATAGTCAAAACAATATATGCCTCAGAAGTGAACCTTCTAGAATCTTCCAGCACTTTCCAGTTTCTGCCCTCAAAAGACTTTAGTCGTGACAGGAAGTGTGGCGGGAAGAGAACAAGGGAGGCGTTCGTGGTGAGTTCCGGCACCTCTTTTTCTAGAAAAATGGCGCTGCTTAAGGTACAGATGTAAGAAGCTCATTTATAATGCTATTCTTATGTAGCTGCATAGTTTTATACTTCCTGCATGTTTCATTATCATATTATAAAGTAATTGTGTTCTGTGTTACAAATCAGGGAGTTGTTTGCTAGGAGTTGTTTCTTTTTGTTTTCCAATGTATTTCTTTTTTTTAAATTTCTTTTTTAAAAAATACCAGTGTGGTAAATTTTTATTCTGAAAGTGTGGCTCAGAGAAAAAAAGTTTGAGAACCACTGCATTAACCTATTATAGCTTGCAAAAGCATTTTACTGGGTACAGAAAAAGGCTTTCTCTGTGGTGGCACCTGCCTGTGCAACAACCTCCTCTCAGAAATTTGGCAGGCACAAACTATTGGGTGCCTTTTAAAAAATGCATTTGCTCAGGCCCTTAATGTCAGTCTCTAGCATTTCTGGATGCTGCCATTGGTTTTTTTTGTCTTTTTCTTTTACTGATTTAGTGTTGCTTAGTAGCATATTAGTGGTTTTTATAAATATAAATAAATATAAATACTAGCAAACTGGTAAGACATTTTTAAACTTTTAAAAATATGTTTTTAAAGGCAAGAGGAACAATCCAGAATTTTAGAAAAATCTGAAAAGTTTCTTGTAGATTCTTAATCTATTGTAGTGCTATTGAATAGCCAAAAAAATGCATTATGGGGGGGTGGGGCGGAGAGAGATTCAGCTCTACACACAAAGTGGGGAGACAGCGGCATGCATTTTGAATGTTTCAAGAAATGTATTTTTATAGAGGAAAATATATATACTCCTTGGTGTTGTTGTTGTTGGGTTTTTTTTTAAAAAAAAAGCTTCAAAATGTCCATCTGGCTTTGTAAAATCTGTTTTGGAAAAACTTCATGCTAAAGCATATGAAAGCTTCCCCTGACAACAATTTTTTTTTTCAAAACAACAGTTCTGCGTGGCTGTCTTTTCTTTTTGGGAAAGCTATTGGAAATACTGGTAAAAATTATTAAAATAAAATGTTATTAAAATAAAAAGTTTTGGAAAGTTAAACAAAGATTAACTGTATTAACTGAAGGGCAAAATCTTCAGTGTGAAGTTTGGTGAAAATCTGTATAGTGAGCTAAGTGTGAAGTTTGGTGAAAATCTGTATAGTGAGCTAAGGGGAAATTGGTCCTTCTCAGCATGCAAAGTTGAGTCCTGCCTTCCCCTTCCCCATCCCCTAGTATCCATAAATTTCAACAACAGGTAATGATTCAAAAGGAAATGCTTTTATTCCTTCAAACCTACAGTAACTAAAACATAATAGTCTTGGTACAAAGCTGCTGTTTCATCTTAGCCTATACTCAGCCATACACAGTCATCAGTCACACAACACACAAAGGATCTTAACCATCCGGCTTCAGACAATGGACCCTCTCCATTAGGCCCTGAATACAAGCCCACTGAGGTAACAGGAGACCCACCAGTGATCAAGTTGCTGAGGTCCCCTTCAAACCTGGAGCCAGTCTTCAAGTTACAAGGCTCATCCTCCCCACAAGGTCACAAATCTCGCTTCCATACCTTGCCTGGTCCTCCATTTTGTGGCTAGGAGCCACATTTAAGCAGTCTCACTAAGATGAGAAGTGTGTGAGAGATTATTTAGAGCAGAAATTTAAAAAAGATTCAACTTGAAGCTGTGTGTGTGTTCTACCCATTTTTGTTTTGTAATAAACAAAATCTGCCCTTATTCCCTTATGAGGTATACAGGAGCCCTCATAGAGTCCTTTGTAGGTTTTCCATCGGTAGGAGAAAATGACAGAGGCCAACCAGAGAATATTGAGAAGCAAAGCAGCTAGTAAGCCTGATCTTTATTCAACCGTTGCAAGAGGGTGCTCCCCTCACAGGCAGGAGAAAGGTGTGCCCGCCCTTATATAGGCATTTTGAAATTCCCTGCCTGGAGCTCAAGACCACCCCTCCATACATCACAGAAGGGGTGTAGCCCAAGACCACCCCTCAGATACAGTTCACACAGCATCATTGATACATCATCTTTACATCACTGACATGTCAGCAAAGGGGAGGGGTAGACAGGGGTTACACTAGTTAAACCTTGGCAAACATGTCCAGACAAGTCCTAGGTTCAAGATTAGCATAGGCAGGCATGTCAGGGCATGACCTAGGTATAAGATTTCATAGGCAAACACCTCTGAAGTCCCACCACCCAGAGTACAGTGGTGCCTCGCTTAACGAATGCCCTGCTTAACGAAATTTCCGCTTAACGAAAGGATTTTTCGAGCGGAGGTTGCCTCGCTAAACGAATTCGTTTTATGAAAAATTCGGCTAGCGAATCGCGGTTTCCCTTAGGAATGCATTGAAATTCAATTAATGCGTTCCTATGGGCAAAAAAAATTCAAAAATATTTCAATGCATTCCTATGGGATTCGCTAGACGAATTTTTTCATTATAAGAAAAGACCCGTGGAACGAATTAAATTCGTCTAGCGAGGCACCACTGTACAAGAGAACTTCCTTTGCATGTCTGGACCCCTTGGCAAGTCTGGTGATGGGATTAAGCTTTCCTTGGCCAGCAATCAGCTCAGCAATTGTCACTTCTGGGCACTTCCTGGAGTCCCTTTTGCAAGGGCAAGATAGCGTTGGAATGGAGGAAACTGGAAAGGAGTTGATTTTATATTATTTTAAAGCTAGGTAACTTCCCTGAGCTGTCAAGTCAAAAGGATACATTTATGCACAATAGGGATGTGGGTGGTGCTGTGGGTTAAACCACAGAGCCTAGGGCTTGCCAATCGGAAGGTCGGCGGTTCAAATCCTCGCGACGCGGTGAGCTCCCGTTGCTCGGTCCCAGCTCCTGCCAAACTAGCAGTTCGAAAGCACGTCAAAGTGCAAGTAGATAAATAGGTACCGCTACAGCGGGAAGGTAAACGGCGTTTCCGTGTGCTGCTCTGGTTCGTTGGAAGCGGCTTTGTCTGCTGTTCGCTTGTGTGCCTTTAGTGGTGAGAGATGTTGGGGTTGGCCTAGGATATGGTTGTTCATTTGTGGTTGGCTGTGGTGGTCTTTGTTTCGTGTGTGAGTGGGGTGGGAGGGTGTTTTGGGTCAGGTTAGTCATATTGATTTGTATGCTGTTGGTGTTTCCCTTTTCTTCCCAATGTCTCAACAAATGAAGCTGACTTGTAAAAATGTTATGAGAGACATTGCACATATCTTTGTAAACCAAGAAAACCTTTAATATTTTTTTAAAAAATAAAGGAAATAAAAGGGGAAACCATTTTACAAAAGAAAAAAAGAAGCGGCTTTGTCATGCTGGCCACATGACCTGGAAGCTGTACGCCGGCTCCCTCGGCCAATAAAGCGAGATGAGCGCTGCAACCCCAGAGTCGGTCATGACTGGCCCTAATGGTCAGGGGTCGCTTTACCTTTATGCACAATATTTGTAACATTTAACAACTTTAAAGATGTGCCCCCCCCAATGTCCATAGGTTTAATTATAACCGATCAGACAACAAGGTTCGTTCTTTTCTCTCTTTTGCATATATGCCTCACTTTTGATAAATAAAATGTCAGGCACCTATTTTGGCCACCAGATAGCAGCACCTCACCACAAAGAGTCAGACTCTGTTAGAATGATAAATTCCATGAACTTGCACAATGAAAGTGCTACAAGTCCAGCCGGAACTTGCCGGAACTCAGTCCCAGCACCTCTCAGCTGTGCACCATTGCCATTATAAGAAAACAAGAGAGGCATTCATAGGGAGTTCCGCCACCTTATATATATATATATATATATATATATATATATATATATATCACTAGACAGGTCAATAACGCACCCACTCTTCTTCAAGAATCAGTCCTAATTCTGCCTCAAAAGAAGCTGGGACTTCTAAAACAGTGCTGGGGAACTAGTGACCCTCCAGATGTTTTTGGACTCCCAACTCTTATCAGGCCCAACTGTGTCTTGGGCAGTGTTGAAGGATGATGGGAGCCAGATCCAACAGCATCTGGAAGGCCAAAGGTTCCCCAGCCCTACTGCTGAACTCTTTTGCCTCAGATATTTTTTGCGAAGGTGTGGGCACTAATCTTGCCCTAGGGTTAGTTGGGGAAACCGTGTGAACCATGCTTATTCTTTCTTGTTTTCAGCTGCTGCAAAATGCCTACACAAGGCCTTTCAAATGAGGGATTGTTCTTGACTGTAGCTGCCTCCCTTGAGCACAGGAACAAGTTCTCCCTGGCCCAATGTACTGACCTGCCAGAGAGAAACGGCTAAGTGGTACATGGCCACTTGGGGACAGAGACGGGAAGAACTGCACTAGTATGTGTACAAACTACCGGTATGCTGTGGTGACATAGTTAAAGTCAGACTGAACTGGTGAACAGTTCTCAGCTAAAAGGCTGCATTTCCTTCTGGGAAACCTTTCAGGAGCTATTTGTGGGTGAGGCCAGAGGCAAAAGTGGATGAAGCAATTTTCCTACCAATTTTCCTACACACACACACCCCTCCAGGCAAGCAAGAGGAATTATCAGCCAGGCCGAAGCACTTAAAATCAGAGCTGCTGAGGGGTGTGTTGCTAGGAATAATGTGCAGCTCAGAGAGAGTCCATCCAAAGACCAGGTAGAAAGACCTAAATGGTTGCATTCAACCCCCGAGCTTGAGATGTGGACACTGGCAATGAGAGTAATCTTGGATTCAGCTACTGTATATTGATTTCTAATTTTACTGAATTATTTTAATTTGTGATTATATTGACCTGAATATAGACTGAGATTTTAGAGTATTCTATTTAGTGAGCTATTTCAGAAATGTGGTAGCCCTTACCAATAGCTGGTTTCAGTTACATGTAACAAATGCTCTGAGATCAGAGCCACTCTTAAAACATACTAGGCGCAATACAGACTAGCAGCAATCTTTATTTTTTTATTTTTTTTCAGATGTTAGTTTTCCTTCAGAAGCTGATGTTAATGGATCTAGTAAGCATGTTTTGCCTTGAGTGAAATCCCATTAGAATTAAAACTTATAGGATGAGAAGAATAGCATGTTGCAAATCCTGATAAGCATGTATATTAGGGAATAAGACCCATTCAACCCAGTTGGATTTAGTTAAAAGTGAATTTGCATAGGACTGCACTGTGCATACATTTCAGGTTGCATATGTAGGAATCATAGGCTTTTTAAAATCCCCTCTTTTTTATCCCAGTGCACCCTAAACACAGAAAAAGAACATCAGAAGACTAGCTAAGGGGAAATTGGCAACACCAGTGTACATTTTCAGAGTACAGATGAATGTTTGGCTATTTAGAGTGCTAAGCAAAATAGTAGCAACACATTATAATTACATCATGGTGGTTACTGACACCAAAATCTAAATATGGCATATGGGGTTGGATGGCTAAAAATGTCCCTCTATTTTTAGGAAAAATACACCTTTGGCATGGTGGGCATGGTATATCTCGCCACAAAATATGTGATGCAAAGTGCATGCTCAACATCAGCCAAGTCACAGCTGTTTTGCAGTATGTAAGTGCAGCAAAAAAAATTCACTGACCAAGAATGTGCTTGAAGACTGGTCATTGCAGAGCCAATGCCCTGCCTTACAAATCTTACTTGCAGGGAAGTATTTCCATACATTGCTTTCATTACAAAAATCATGCTTTGCAGAAACCCACAAGAGAAAGCAAGACACACAAAAGGAAAATAGTATTCTTGGATACACTGAAACATTGGATACACTGGATACATTGTGAAAGCACATCTCCACAATTAGCCTGAAACCATGTCAAGAAGGCCTTTTCAGATTACAGTATTCTTGGGGGGAAATCTTCAACCATTACTCAAGTGTTGAAGGGCAGCCAAACACCTACCCTCAAAGTAGTGCAGTTGTTAACATAGAGCCTCTCCAGGCATCCTTTTTATTGCATATCCATGATGATGAGCACTCTTGATGCTATGGGGATAGTCACATGCAATCCTGCCTTCAATACTGTTTGTGCCTGGAAACGTTTTGAGGTGGTCACACTGTTTCATTTCCAATCAGTGCATATCCCATAACTTCCTGCCGCTAAAATCCTAGAACTTTTTGTAGCACAAATGTTTTCATTTATTTTTGTTTGCTATAGCCCCAGTGGACAGCAATAATGTGGTGGCATCACAATAAAATTCTAGTCTGGATAGGATCTCAGCAATTGCATGGTTCTTTTCTCAAGCAAAGAACTCCTCTTGCAGTTTGTTTGTTTGTTTGTTTGTTTGTTTGTTTGTTTGTTTGTCTGGCAAATTGTGGTGGGAAGAATTGAGGGTATAATGTTGGTCACTCACAGCTAGCAGTTTGCTGCTTATTTGAGTTACTCCTGTTGATAGTGCCTCTGATTGGTAGCAGGTTTATTAAGTAGATGAAATACTAGAGGTTTTTATTTTTTTAAAAAAATAAAGCACATAAGTCTGACTGCTACTCTGCTTGCCAACTCTGCCTTTCCTCCAATCCTCCTTCTCCCACACCTGTCTAACCCACCTCTCTTTACATCTCACCCACCCCCTTTTCACCCCCTCATATTTTGCCCAAACCTCACATCATCTCTCCCCACAGCTCACCCCAACCCCCTTTTAAAGGAGGGGGAGGCATTTCAGATACCAATTTTCTGAAGCCCCTCCATCTTTAACGGTGCGGGGGGGGGGGGCACTTCACAGAGCAGTTTGCCGAAACACTCTGTTGATGCCTTTCCCTTTTGTTAAACAGTTTGCCTGGGCCACCTGCCATCTGCACTGCTTGCGTCCTTTACCCTGATGCCCTGCTTGTGAGCTCTTGAAGGCTGCTGAGTACTGCAAACAGAATACCTCACAACAGTACAACTCCATATATTCCCTTTACACACTTTATAAAATACATTCCCTTTACACACTTTATAAAAATGCTACTATATTGGATGTTATAAAAAGCTTTGTCAGATTATCTGCTTTTGAATTTGATTGATACTGTCGACTGTTTGCAGCAAGATCCAGTGGATCAGGGGTCGGCAACCTAAGGCCCATGGGCCACAAGTGGCCCATGAGGGTCGTTTAACTGGCCCATGGACCCCCACCACCCACTCAGTTGGCTCCTGTGCGCTGCGCTAAACTGGCGCGGAGCAGAGTGGGGACTGCCTTCCGTGACGCTGGCCAAATTCCCATTGGCTGCAGGAAGCGCCTGCAGCCAATGGGAAGCTGCGCATGCCTCCTCCACACTGGAAGGAGTGCCAGAAATAGTGTTTGTGCATGCACGTGCGTGCACTACAGCCCATCGCAACATTTGTGGGACTGTGAACCGGCCCAAGCCACAAAAACTTTGCCAAACCTCGCTATGGATAATAGACCAGGGTAGTGTGGGGAATGCATAGATAAGCTCACAGGGACATGAATAAGTGAGCAAATGACTTCCCTGTTTTCTTCACTGAACCTGTCCTTCTCATCTTACAATATCCTCCAGCAGCTGTGGGAAAACAGGTAGAATCAGCATCATGTGTCAAACTTGCTCTTCTGAGGCCACCTGCACTTGTCCTCACTTTGATGGGACAAATATTCAATGCAACGATACATTTTTAAATCCCTATAATTGAGAAGGTAGTGTTCAAGCATGTGAAAAGCATCTTCCTGCCCTCAAAACTGAACCATACCTATCCTCCACACGGTCAGAATTGGAAGGGAGGTGCCATAGATCAGAGCCAAAATCCCACCTCAACACACCTCATTTTACAAATGGAGCCCTATCTGGCATGTCCGCCTCTTTCTCTCCCCTGTTTCTTTCAAGGAATCTCTTGAAGGTTGTGTGAACTACTTTGCTTCATATTACCAGGAATGTGAGGTGGGGGGCGGCCTAGAATAGAAAGCAGGTGGTTGTTGGAATTATTGTTGGTTCAGTGTGTTGGTTCTGTATTGTTGGTTCAGTGTGTAGCAACCTCCTGGAGCATGGGAGTTCATCACAGGAGCCAGGGCTGCATATTCCAATACAGTTGTGCAGGGTTTCAAAGCCATCTATCCACACTGCAAACTCTCATATTCGATTTGGCAGCACCCAATACATTTTGCCAATATTCCTTGCTGGCTGTTGGAGAATGCCCTTTTATTTTCCACCTACCCCCAGGTTAGTAAAGAAGTGGGATAGATAGATACATGAATGTGCAATAGTGGGAGTCAACACTGTGCCTACAGGCTCAAATGTGCCAACAGAGGCCTTCCCCCTCCCCTACTGAAATTAGGCTTGCTTTAAGTAAGCATAATTTTATGATATTAAGTGGGTGTCAGTCCGGATTAAACCCTGGGTCCCCTTCCAAACCTGTGAATTTTTATCTGTGAGGTTAGAATGTGTTAAGAGGGGGGGGGAATGAACAGGTCAAACTAGTCCCTTTGTCAGGGTAATAACCTTGGCTGCTGAGCCAAGTACCCAACATTTGCATCTAAAGAGAGTGAGCAAATGGGTGGGCTTTCCCCCCATCCCCCTCACCTGGCTGCTAGGTAGAAGAACAATAGCCTGAGTTCTTAAGGGGAGGTGGGAGCTGAGAAATGCTGGAAGCTGATGACAGAGGCATGCTTTGCTCTGTGCTGAGCAGAAGCTGGATTTGGGGTCTTATTTGAAAATCTAATGGAGAAGCGATATCTGTTGGGGTGTTTACAGTGTAAAGCCCTCCATCCTATGCTCAGGCTGCATATATATATAAATAAAATGATATATTCTAAATACACCACAGTCTCAACTGACCTTCAGTCCAAGGAAATCAAAAAGCACCTGGAAGCCCTGGAGTCTCTCACCATTTGGAGATTGGGGTGGCACATAACAAAGGTGGTGGATAACAATATACTGTGGGATAACACAACTTGCAAGTTCCTCGGTTTACTGTGAGTGTGGTGCCCAGAGCAGTTTGTGCAGTTTACCAATGTGAGCACAGGCCCAAAAAGGTTGGAGACCCCATGTGCTACAGAATCTATTTGTGAAAAGGCCCTTCCTAATAAATATATTATTATTATTATTATTATTATTATTATTATTATTATTATTAATATCCCGCCCATCTGGCTGGGTTTCCCCAGCCACTCTAGGTGGCTCCCAACAGATTAAAAACAGAATAAAACATCAAACATTAACATCTTCCCTAAACAGGGCATATCCTTTATTCAGTGACATTGAGCTTTAAATCCTTATATCAATGTTTTACTATGCTTTATCTCATTTGTCATCCTCACCAACACAGCAAGGAAGGTTGTTATTATTATGTCCATATTGTCTATTATAATAATGAGCATTTCCATGAAAAACTTTGATATGTTTTATATAAATATAAACTTTGATATAAGTTTACAGTAAGAAATGTATGTTTCCCTGTGCCCTTGAAAGCGTTCTTTGAATTTCCCACTTCTGCAGTTCAGAATGTCAAACCCACATTAGCAAGATTGTAAAAAACAACAAAAACATTTTAATGATGTCTCCCATCCACTTTCTATCTCAGATACACATTATTCAGACACGAACACAAATGGCGCCAGAAAGGCTTTGTAGTATAGTAGCATTGTGTGTGAAAACACCACCAGATTAACAGCCAAGGCTGCCAGGTGGGCCAATGGTTGAGGTGCGGGATCCCAATGATCCGAAACCACCATTTTAGCCATTACACAACATTTGACTCTGAAGCTGCTATATGATGTAGGGGAGTAAGTTCCATTGAAGTGAATGGGACTAACGTCTCTGTAAACGTGCATAGGATCAGATTACATGGATAAAATGCTATGTTCTTCGTTAACATCTGGTGAACTCAGTGAGACTTAGGACCAAACTGTATGCTATCCTGAAATCCTGTGTTTGGCACTGCCAATGCAATTTTCTTTTTGTATAATGCAAAGGTGGCGGCGGGGGGGGGGGAGGTTTTTGGATCAAGCCTGCAGTGCAGGGGAGGAAGGCCACGTGGACCAGATCTCCTTACTTCCAAGTGAGCATACATAGGATGATGGCCCAACAACCACTTATCAAATGATTTTGGGTCTTCTTTGCTTTTCTTTTGCCAGAGGAACACTTATCAGACAGTTGGTCTGTGTTCATGGCAATAAAAATTCCCCATTGCATTGTGAACACTGTAGCACAGGAAATTGTAGTATATAAAGTTATTTCCCTTAAAAGGGAAACTTCTTCCCCTTTCTCAGTGCTTGATCAGCTGCATTGAAGGAAAAGGATATGACAGAAACATTTGGAAGCATATTCACATTTCCCTTATCCTTCTTCCTATGTTGGGAACAAATGGATTGTTGTTTGTGCTAATTCAAAAAGCCTGTTGTGGTAGATAATGGCAATACATTGAACCCTGAAGCATGACTGCCTCTTGCTAGGGGAAGGGAGAGAAGAAAGGAACAGGAGAAAGGAGTGGAACCTAGGTGTTTGGTGGGAAACAACAAAGTGTATTTTCTCTGTCTGTTAGTCTCAACTCTGCCTTCTACGGACTGGAAGCATGCAATGTTGCTTATACCCAACAGATCCCTCTCACTTGCTCTGCTTCACACCTTCCTTGAGTGTTGCTGCCTGGCTGGATTGTAACCCTTGAACTCTTGACAATGCCTCATTCTTGCCTGGAAGATGGATAGAGAGGAGTGTGTGAATGTGTAAAAACTAGCCTTCTGTACAAAGGTACATTTTACACCCACTGCTCTTCCCACTTTTGCCTCTGGCCAGGGCTGGCCCACTCATGAGGCAAAGTGAGGTGACTGCCTCGGATGGCAAGATCCACAGGGGCAGCAGATCCCAATGCAGATATTTATTCCCCTCTTGTTCTTGATGCAGATCTTCATTCATGATTTCTTCCCTGATGGGGAGGGGGAAACAGTTTCTTTTGTTTGCCTCAGGCACCAAAATGCTTTGGACTAGCCCTGTTTCTGGCCTCACCCACCACTGGCCTGTGGTCATAGGGCTGAAAAAAAAATCCCCACTCCTGGGATACATCTCCCTGTGACCTTGAGAATTTGAAAAGTTTTATAGCCTATTGTTTGTTGTGTATGAGAGGCATGCTAGTACAAAAAGCCTGACTGCTCTGGCTTCACTCATCCCTGTTGCAAGTTTTCTTGCTCAGCAAGAAAAAATGATTAATAAATTTAATGACCACTGGGACGCAGGTGGCGCTGTGGTCTAAACCACAGAGCCTAGGTCTGGTGCGACAGGGTGAGCTCCTGTTGCTCGGTCCCAGCTCCTGCCAACCTAGCAGTTTGAAAGCACGTCAAAGTGCAAGTAGATAGATAGGTACCGCTCCAGCGGGAAGGTAAACAGCGTTTCCGTGCACTGCTCTGGTTCGCCAGAAGCGGCTTAGTCATGCTGGCCACATGACCCAGAAGCTGTATGACGGGTCCCTCGGCCAACAAAGCGAGATAAACGCCACAACCCCAGAGTCGTCCGCGACTGGACCTAACGGTCAGAGGTCCCTTTACCTTTACCTTTACCACTACTTCTACTTAGCCCTGGTTTCCCAGGGATTGTAGTTTGTTGCTCCCTAAAAAGCCATAATTAGTAAGCTGACAGCAAGCTGTGATTTGAGGTTGGCAACAAACCAGGCATGTTGGAGAGCCACAAACCATGACCCCTGGTTTGGATGTAGGAGAATAGCAGATTAATTGCAGCTTCCTGGCTTGTTTTCCCTCTTGTACCCAGAGCAGAGCAAAACCAGATTGATCATGCAGGGTACACTAGCACACCTGACTAACCTTGAGATTGAAATTAGCCTGTGAACTACTCTGGGTAAATTCTTCATAGTTTTTAAAAAAGCCAGCACTTTGACTAAACTATGGTAAAGAGCAGCCAGAACACATTTTGAAGTTCTCAGTGTTTCTGAATACTCTTCAGGGGCCTTTCTATGGAAAAAGTGTTGTTGTAGTAGTAGTAATCAAGCGTAGAGTTTGAAAAAGCATAGCTGATGATGGCTTAATCAATGTTCATTGTGCTAAAGCAGGTACAGCATTGGACTCAGACCTGAGAGATCAGGGTTCAAACCTCAACACAGCCACGAACTTGGGTGACCTTGAACCAGTCTATGGCTCTCCGCCTAATCCAAGATACAGGTTTGCTGTGAGAATGAAATAGGCAGCGGGAGAATCACCTTGAACTCCTTGGATGAAAGGTGGAATTGTTGTTGTTTAGTCGTGTCTGACTCTTCGTGTCCCCATGGACCAGAGCACGCCAGGCACTCCTGTCTTGCACTGCCTCCCGCAGTTTGGTCAGACTCATGTTTGTAGCTTTGAGAACACTGTCCAACTATCTCGTCCTCTGTCGTCCCCTTCTCCTTGTGCCCTCCATCTTTCCCAACATCAGGGTCTTTTCCAGGGAGTCTTCTCTTCTCATGAGGTGGCCTTTCACGGATCACTGCCTTGTCGTGGCGAAGGGGCTTGAATAACTCAGAGAAGCTATGAGCTATGCTGTGCAGGGCCACCCAAGATGGACAGGTCATAGTGGAGAGTTTTGACTAAACGTGATTCACCTGGAGCAGGAACTGGCAAGCCACTCCAGTATCCCTGCCAAGAAAACTCAATGGACAAAGACAACAGGCAGATAGAAAGGTGGAATAGGGATGAAATAATATACATAAATAATGTTCCTCAAGTAGAGTAACAGCATACAAAATAAGTGCTAGTGCTATCATCTATCTGTCTATCTATCTATCATCTATCTATCTATCTATCTATCTATCTATCTATCTATCATCTATCTATCTATCTATCTATCTGGCTCTGGCTCCCCCCGCCCCCATAATTAAAAAGCAAGCCTCAATTCAGGAGAATGCCTAGGCAGTGTGGGCTTTACTTACCGTATCTATGTTTTGGAAATGGGATGAGATCCTCTAACCATTAACTGGTTTTCAGTAGAAGCCACTGTTTTTTCAGCCTAAACACACACTCATAGCTCCAGTTGAGTCAAAGGGAATTTTCACTTTTTCTCTATAATTAATTCCCGCAGATTTATGGAATGTAGGTAAAATGCAGCTAGTTGAAACATCACTACTAGAGAACTGGTCACAAGTGAAATTAACTAGAGAAAGTATATTGTTGTCATGTTCACTGCTCCCCTCAGAATGGGCATCACCTTTAAATTATTACGCATTCCAATAAATAAAAAAAATCCAAAAGCATCCTTATCTTATCCTCCATTTACTAGATGAGTCTCCTTTCATAAGGAACTGGCAGCCAAGGAGCAATTAGGCACAAGAAAAATCCCTTCAAGATTTCCTCCCTGGAGATTGGCTTAGCCGAAAAATACCTTTGCAGATCAAACAGCTCTTGCTGTCTTGCTCTTAAGGGCCTGTGCATTAGCTTCCAGAGTCACTCACTATTGCCATACCATTTAAACTGGAAATTATATAATTTCTTTCAATGATTTTTAAACTAGAAAAATATTTATAAACTTACAAGCCAGCAATACCCTGCTTTTCTTTTCTTTTTTTACATTTCAGTTTATGAAATAGTTAAAATCAGTCCCAGAGGAGTAGCCATATTAGCCTTTTGCAGGAAAAACAATGAAAGGTCTTTAAGGCAAAGAAAAGTATTATAAGCTTTCGTGGAGTACTGTAGTCTGTTGAAGCTTACACCAAAATAAATTTGTTTGTTGTTACAGTATTATTATTTCATTTTATAATGTATATAAAACAGAGATAACAATTATAACAACAGGCCAAAATTAAAAGGTGAAAAAGGTGAAAAACTATAAAATAGGCACGTAGAATGAGTAGTTGCACATAAGTTAACATAACAAAATCCAAGTAAAGACTATCAACTTTCCAGAGTTTTAATGAACAAACTATACGATGATTTTGACACGACTTCCAAAAAATGGCCAAGGTTGTAATGGTGATGCAACTACTAGGGAATAGTTGATTTAAAATATTAATATTAAGCCTGAAAAAACAATATTTGTGTGTTGAGAAAGAAAGAGGCAGAAATTGTATGTTAAATCTGAGGTGGGTTGTTGCCAACAAAAGTTCCTCTCATGCTGTATTAAGGCTGCAGTACTGAACATACTTACCAAGGAGCAATAAAGCCTATATGTTACGCACTAACTGTACTGTACTAAAATTCTCTCTTCCACACAACTGACCACACCTGCATAAACTTCCTCTTACATACTCCAGTGTTAAAGGTACAGGAACTCATCCTCTATTTGACCTGAAGAGTCTAGGAAGAAAGTTTCCCTGAATCTCTGTGGGACTTTCCTCTGACACAGGATGGCACCTGTGGCCTTTTAGCATTGTCTCAAGACAGAGTTCAATATACAGGAAGTGCAAAAACACAGAGAATACTTATTGCAATTAATTAAACATTAACAAGACAGTCCCATAAAGAGAGGTTGTTACTAATTATCTAATGGAAGGGAATTATCGTAATATGTCGCCACCTACCACTGTCGATCTGGGGCCAGGGGACACCCAGTGAAATATAGGCCTCCTTTAGGTGGGCATTTTAGCAGGTGCCATAACAGTGGTGAGTATATAAAAAATCCACTTAGGCACCAACATCACTGACAGTTTTAAACAATAGTTTTAACAACTATTAGCTTATTTGCATGATTAGAGGTCAGTTCTCAGATGCATCAAGTATTAAGAAAAGAGCATCACCTACAGAGTCAGCCACTCTGCCAATTCCTATAAGGGAGTAAGTACAGTATACAGTACAGTCATACATTTTTAAAACAACAGGCACAGGGGTTTCAGGGTCTTATGAAGCTGTGATGACTGACTTCAAAAGCCTCCCCCCCCCAAATCCATATATGCATTAACTTATTGGGTTAACTTAGTAGCGAGTTATGACCAACAAACTCTTCCTTGTTCCGTGTTATTTCTGGTTAAGGAGAAGGGCTTAGCTTCTAAGCCATCATCACTCAAATTAAGTTCTGATCACCACTCATTGTGTAGTTTTACTAGTGCACCAGGTGATGTCACCGTAAAATGAGAGAGACCTCTGACCATAACCAGAGTTGTTTCCTTTTTACCACTGAATTTACCCCACGTTATGCATCTAAAATAGGGGTTAAAGCTAACAGGTCGGACGGCGTGAATTCCAGGCGGGGCTTAGCCCGGCGGCACCTTTTGTTTTGAAATAAGCGAGCCTTCGAAAGGCGTCTGCTTCCTATTGTGCCGCGTTTGGTAGGGAGGGGGTGGGAATACTGAGTGTAGACCCTTGAATTGCCAAACGGGAGTTGCGGGGATCAGTGGAAGGGCTGACAACAAGGCAGAGGGCGGGAACGAAGCCGATACGGGTTTTTAAAAGCCCCAAAGAGGTGGGCCAGGAGGCAACGCGACGGGTGGGAAGGAGGAGGTCTACAGGGGCTTTGCCCCGCCCCGGCTGGAGCTCGGCGCCCGCATAAAAACCCTCCGCAGGCGCCTCCACGTTGCATCTCAGGAGCAGCTTCGGAGGGAGTCGGGGGCTCGCAGCGCGGTTAGACATGGGAACTGCACTTGCTACGCGGCTCGGCTTGGGGCTTTTGCTCCTGGCGCTGCTTTTACCTACTCAGGTGAGCGTCGGCAGCGATCTTGGTGTGGCATCGTACTCATGACCCCATACTCTAATCTAAAGGGTCGAGGGATCCTGTTTTTTCCTTCTGTTTTTTCTCCCCGCCCCCTCCCTGTTCTAGGTTACTGTTGGGTTCTGGACCCGACCCGCCCCCCACGCTTTGCGCTTTCCATTAATTCCTCTTGGCTGTGCATGTGTGAAAGGGATGGATGAAGGCTCATCCCGAAGACTAGCTCGCCCCCGGACAAAGTCGCCTTGGGCATCCCGGTCACGTCCAAGTTTAGAGCAATTCACTGCCTTCTCCTACAATGCGCGCATAATTGTGGCATCCCCAAGCCAGGGCGGATTCTACAGTGCTGGCTTCCCAGAAGGTCCTAAAGTTGTGCGATGTTTATTATTACCTCCTCCTTTTCTTCTGGATATGAGATGGTGTTAGGAGGCTTGGGGCACTAGGCTTGCAATATTCTGCCACAGCTCAAACAAAATACAAATGGGTGCCACTCGTATCAGTGAGAACACCCTCCCTCGGGTAGCTTTCAATATAAATCCTCAGTGCTACATTGTTGAGCTGTTTAATGTAGAATCTGCACTGTGTAGACCATGTGTGAAGGAAGGAAACTTTGCTGGAATATGAACCTCATTTAGATTATCAAGTTGCAGAAAATTGGTCTTTTGCATGGTGGGCTTCCACAGGAGGAGGCAACCATAATTCCCAATTTTCTTGTTTTATGTAAGTCTTTAGAATCTGGGATATGAGGCAGACTGTACAGCTATGACTCTTATTGTTTTGTGTGTGAGATGCTAGCTTGCTTCCCTTTTCAGTGTTTTACTCTTCCCCTCCCTGGGAAAATTCCTGCAGACACCCAGTATTGATTGCTCTCCTCTTCCATTTATCTAGAAGTCCTACTATTTTCACTGCAACCTACCCTTAGTAAGCGTGTTAGGTTGCAGACCCATTAGTATCCCGCTTTGCAATTTAGTAATCTGCCTCTAGCCACTGCTTTGGAACCATAAAGGCACCTTTCTTGTGTCTTTGTTTAGTAATCAAATACCTACGATATAATGGAGCCTAGGGATGTAAATGGAGACTTTTTTTAAAAAAAGAGGATGTCACATATGCCACAGCTAGAATAAAAGCTGTGTACGTACTATACATTTAAAGCACATCTCTTCTCCCCGCCACCCCTGGGAACTGTAGTTATTAAAGGTGCTGAGAATTGTAGCTTTGTGAAAGATAAACTACAGTCCCAGAATTGGTGGGTAGGGATTGTGCTTTAAATATATGGTGTGTGTACTCAGCCTGTGTTTCAGGGCAGGCTGTTTCTGTAATAAAGGATAGCGGCACACAGTTTTACCACTTAAGGAATTTGGAACGCCTGTTGGCTTTCAGTGTTAGTTTCGTTCCACATTCTTCTCCAGAGTTTTGCTGGAGGTGAAACAGTTGGCTGCTCGCTATAAAATGACAAAAGCTGCAGTGAGTTACTACTTCATGCAGCCAGCTACAGAAAGAAGGATGAGTCATCCTTTCCCCTAGCTCCATCATTTGCCCCAAACGAACAAAAAGTTGAAGGGATAGGACAAAGCTTGAAGCAACTTTGGCCAGGAGAGATGGGTTAGCTGGTATAAGGCAGCAAAGATAGTAGGCAAGGCTTGACTGCTATCCAAGAAACAACTCTTGGAACTGTATTTGAGAAGCTTTAAAAGATCTGTTGTGAGACTAGATCTGCTTTTTGAAGCTGTTTTTAGAAAGCAAACAAAATTTGCAGGTAGGTGGGCTGCTCTGTTAGGAAAACATTAGGAACTAGTAGCAGCAGCAGCATCCAAATACTGTACTGAGCATCTCAATTCTTTGAGGTTTCTCCTATAAAAGAACTTCTGGAAGCAATGTTTGATATGAAGGTGTGCAGCGAAATACTGGTCTCCCAAGTACACTACTTTCCACTTATGCCACATACTCTCTGCCAGCATAGACCCTCTGGGGCTCAAATGCTAACAGATGCCATGTGTTCTTGTTGCATGATAAAATTCTATACAGTAAGCGACATATGAGTTAACATTGCTACAGATCTCTGCTGCAAGCTGCTTAAAGCACATTGGATTTTAAAGACAAAACAGCCTGACTGTGGGACTGCAGCCTTGATTTCCCCCCCCTCATAGAATTGTAGAGTTGGAAGGGATCCCAAGGGTCATCTCGTTCAACCCTCTGCAATGCAGGAATCTCCGCTAAAGCACCCATGCTAGTTTGTGTTACACAGACTCCACTGCAGCCATACAGCAAGTCCACCTCGCTATCTCTTTTGAAACTTTGTGATCTACATGCTTGCTTGGATGTGAGTTTAACTGGTGGAGCTTGCTTGAAAGTAACTGATTTCCAAAACAGATTGGCAGCGTTACATTGACTTGAACTTGTATTAGTAAGTGTGGTTTAAGAGGCGCATTTCAAATCGTAATGCCTGCAACAGCAATCTGTTACTGCTTATTATAGTGGAAAACCTCAATTTTCCTGTATCTTGCAATCCAAAGCTATTCCATACATCTTCCCAGCTTTCAGACATACAAAACATTCCTCTTGTTAACTGCTGGAGACTGATTCTGGAATAGCTCTCCAGTATAAATAGCGCCACACTTGAAACCCTTAGCACAAAATTACCAGCTAGGCAGTGCAAAATACTACATGAAAGACTGGAACTTGACTAGAAAGACAGATATTTCTGTGGGTTCCTTCTGTCTTTTTGTGACTTGAAAGCTATTAAACTAGAGACAGAAAGAAGATGGCTGTTCAGAGATAGGATAGTAGTTGTGTGTGTATTCATCTCACTTGAACTATTGGCAAAACTAGTCTTTATGATTTTGCTAGATCCTTTTTTTAAAAGTTGTGTAACAGTGACCAAAACAAAAGAAACCTGTGTGTGCCATAGAAAGTGAAGTGATTTTCAAGCACTTAAAATTGCTTAGTATTGTCCCTAGTCTTAAGAGCTGACACCTCATTCAGTCAGCCTTGCTTCTAGTTGCATAGCACATTGTTAGCCCTGCTTTAGGCTCTAATTTATTCATTAAAATAAATAAATCTGTATTTCCATTTGCACAAAATGTCCAAGGAAGCTAACATCAGGACTTGCCTCCGAGCAGGCAAACAATTATTTTAGAGATGGATCTTCTTGGGCAGGCGCTGCCACTCTTCTCATCGCACCCATTTAAAGGTAGTAGCTTTCCTGAACTGACATGAAAATACATGTGGATATGCCCTTGAAGGCAAAATGCAAATTGGAAAAGGTATTAATTGTGGCTTTACAGTCTTTTCTTTCTTTATATTTAGACGAGTGGTGGTAATGGAACAACTCCATCTGCTGCAAACAATAATTCAAGTCCAACGTCCGCACCACTTAGCACACTGAACAATACCACCACCAAAGGACATGGAAGCTCTCTTCAATCAACTACTGGCCTCTTCATTCTCACAATCTCTCTTCTATACATTTGTTAAGAAACCCTGGCTGGGAAACTTCCACCATTCCCTGCCCAGTGCCCTGAACCATCTGAGATGGCTAGACCTTCCTATCCCAGCATGAAAAAGAACCACAGAATACCTGCATCAAGTCAGTGCAGTTTACGCTACAGTTCAGTTACTGGTACCAATTGGACTGAGAGTCTTATAAGAGCACCTGATGTTCCAAAGCCATTTCCCCTGAAAATCAACCCTATGACCATTCAAGATTAAAAAGGCCGTGGGGTGGGCTCCAGTCTTCAACAGCTGGAATTGGAAATACAAGACAAAGAAGTACAATTTGACTAGCCGTGGATAATGACCACCATGAAACACATAGGAGAGAGATCGTGAAGATATGCAAAATAAGGACTCTTTAATTTGAATGAAAATGAAGTTTTGAAAACCACTAGAAAATACAAATGGCGCTGGTTCAGTTCACTCAGTTTCGTATATAAGGTTGTATCCAGCAGACAGAGTTCCATCCAAAATTTTGCTTTGGAATTTCCAGCTTCAGTGGGGCAGATCTTATTTTAAGGCTCTGTTAATGTGTGGCTGTTCTAACTAAGCCTGTGTAGTTTTAAAATATATTGGAAAATTACTTTCACTGTGGTATTTCAGTTTTTTTTCCATTTTACTAAAGCTATAAGTGAACCATATGTGCCAGCAAAACAAGTTATTTGGCAAAGCAGTGGCAAAAACCACTTGAATAAAACTGATCAAGGGATCAAATCCACTGCTAAACTTGAAATGCTATTAATTTTACATTATCATAGTATTCACCTTCTAAAATAAAGCCTCTAGAGTCATTTCCAGATGTCCGTTTTGATTTGGTGCAGTTTGTATCTTAATCTATTTTATGCTTGAAATGTAATGTTGGGGCAGAAGAATGGAGAGTAGCTTTTTCAAACAAAAGTGGGAAGGGATGAAGTCTTCAATCATGGGAAGGGATGAAGTCTTCAATCATCAAGAATTTAAGAACATGTCTCAATGATCGAAACCAAATAACACTTGCACAGACACATTCTAGGTAATTAAATGTACTAGATAACAAATAATTTGAACTAAAGCTGGCACTAAGATGCAGCTTGAACGAAGTGCTTGGATTTTCAGAAATATGGAGAGGCTTGTTGACAGTACTATGTCCATGTAGAGTCTTGTCCTGTTCCTATGGAATCATAGCTTTTAAAGAGAACCCATCCTTTGACTTGGACAGTTTACCCCAAATCTAACATTTTGC